>NC_057783.1:10870460-11187409 GCF_014825855.1 Bombus pyrosoma
GATCGGTTGCTTCTATATGACACTCTACAACAACACAGTATTCTATTTCAAGTATACTTGAACTTTGTTTATAACAAGAGTTATTAGACTGAAAAATTCTCTCGTACTCGCCGCTTTTTAAACGACTTTGAAACGCATTTCACTTCCCATTCAGTATTTCAAAATTCATATTGTTGTCCATACTTTAATTATCAGATGATACGAAATTTTACAGGAAAATTTACAGAAACGTTAACACATTCCACGTTCTGATCAGTTTATATTTGCAGTCGAGTTTTACATTCCGGTGTATTTTTTGGTCTGTTGGATGCGTAAATTTCACGAGTTTCCATAGATTCGGCAACAATTTCTCGACGATACCCGTGAAATGCATTGACGGAAATCAACGGAAAGGGGTAAAGTAGGTGTTCGATATTCTCAAAGTTTGAAACTCCTCTGATGGTCTGGCTACGTTCCTACGCGGGTACATAGGAAAGGCTTCAACAATATTGTAATTACAACATCAAATGGTCGATTAACACGAATTTAACGGACGCGATTTGCGACTCCTCGTTCGTAATTAACTTCGCGGGGACATCAAACCGATTAGCACGCTCCTTTGAGTCGAATTTTCCTCTATAAAGGCGTGAATTGCCAGAAGATTTCGTCTTTCGTGCTCGTAATCCAGCCTTTTCGAATTTACGTCACGTCTCTCTTACCTTTCGCAGCATCGAGTTCTTTCAAGCGCTTTTTCTTTCCTTTTTTCCAAATCCTTAAAAATTTTTAGTTTTTAACCTTCCACACTCATATTTATGGTAAATGCGCTTAATTTCATAGAATATAGGCATTTATTTAATGGATCTTAGATAAGTAAGAACCTTAGTATTTAGAAAAAGTCAAGGAAACAGGCCTGCTATATATCGATAATTCTAATGAATCGCGAGGCATCGGAGTTTCTAGAAACAATTTCACAAGGGCAACGTTCCTTTCCAGTGCGAGGTATATCAAAGTTTCACAAGTGATAAAGGCAAGAGCCAATGTTGACTTACCTCTTAAAAAGCGATATTGTCGTACAATTTTACCGTGTATCCACTTGAACATTTTGTTAGATACATCAATCATTAAAGGAACGCTATCTGTTTCTTTTTCTCGTTCGTTTTTTCATTTTTCGTCAATTCAATGTCAATTCAAAAGTCGAATTTAAAGCTTTCTTAATGAGAGAAAAATGTCGTCGTCTTTTCTTCTCTAGTCGTACCTCGACGACGATCCTTGCGAGTTTATATCCTTTTGGCGAGTACGCAAAGGTGCGAATATAATAGCTCGATCTCGAAAGGAAACGGCGGAATAATAGTGAAGTGTGTACCTGTAAAAAGCCTGGAGAGATTGGCAGAGAACGAGATGAGGAGGGTAGAGGATGTAGGACGAACGTAAATGTGAACGTAAATGTGAACGTAAACGTGAACGTGAACGTGAACGTGAATGTGAAAGGGAGGCGTTTGATGTTTGAGTAGATTGTTAGAGAAGTGTCTACCTGTTCGGAGTAACGCTGGAAAAGTACTGTAAAGACGAAGCACTCGGGTTTCTATTTAAATCGATTTGCCTCTCTGCGCCTAGATGCTCTATGAGCGGTTCCTATCGATCGTGGTAATTACTTATGTAAGCCTGGAAACTCGTTGTTCCCGTAAGTCTTCCCACGGTACTAACTTAACATCACACGATCATTAACTCGAACATTCGCGGTACAATCGTTGATTTTAATTATTTCAGGTAACTAAGGTTCCGAGATACAACGATGAACAAAATTATTGGCGCAGACTACATTTTCCTTGAATATTATTAATGTGTTAAGATCGATTGTTTTCTCCATTGATTGAAAAATAAAGTATCGCGATTGATGATGAATGATATCGCGGCATCTTATGGTATTACGGATGTCAATCCCTCTTTTGTTCGCTAACCCTCATTTGTTCTTGTAGAATTATTCGCTTATTGGTCCATTGTGAATTCCTCCTGTCCTTTATGAACGACGTTTACTTCTTTTGCATGCTAAACGTTCGTCTTCCTTGCGTCGGTTCTTTGGTTCCTTCGTCCTTTTTATCTTCGCGTACGCTTTGACATTTGCGTACGATAGTGGGGCTCCGAGGAAAGATGGTGGCGGGACTGACGAAATGTTTCATTTGAAAAACTTCTGGATACAGTCACAACTTTATTGGGAAAATCTGCGTCTTTTCAAATACCTATTCAGAATAAAAAAAAATTCTTTCCTATTTTTTTTGCGCTTACATTGTTTGTCGCTTCAACTCCTGTATTAATAAAAAAATATGTAAAATATTCCTATGGAATTGTCGCGTCACGATCAATGAATAAACTATTATAATTTCGAGGAAATAGTGCTGCCTTTTAAATATATTTTTCGGTTGGTAAAGTAATTTCAGGCTCGGAGTAGGTGCAATGAAATTATGAATTCGTATCGTCGATGTCAAATTATTAAATCCGACGAGGTGTTCGTCAAGGAACAGATAATGCAATTTTTATACGCTTCGCTTGTACCGTTCCATTATCGATTCGCGTCGCTTCTATTCATGCTCGTTCCTCGTTCAGCTGTTGCTTCGATCGTGTTAAAAATTATGCGACAAATTTTTGTATTTTTCGAGGCTGGAGCCCTGAATGAGAATGGATGGAGCCCTCCTATAAGGGTGATTCATTTTCCATATTTATGATCTGGTTAATAATCATCCCTTGTCTTCGCTATTTCCTGTGATTTTGTATTTAATGGAACACCGATTTCTATTCATGCTGTGCAATGTTATTTTCATAATCTATTATGCTTTTCGATGCTTTTTAAACCAATTATTCCTATTTTTTTTACTATTTCCATTGGTCGAAAGTTTTCGTGTGACTGTGTTATCACGCAAAAGACACTTGGATAAGGATCGATAGTGATTTTATTCTTTATTGTTATTAGAGCTATGGGTGTCCTAGATTTTTTCTGCTCAGCTATGTCACAGTAGTTAATTAGTATTAAAACGTCGAAACGCCAAAGAGTAAGGTTATTTCACGATAAACTGCCATATGAAAGTCGTATGAGATAAATGGCGCTGTTTAATGGAAAAATGTCTCGTTTTTTTCACGCGTGTTAATTTTCATATTTCGACTTGTTTCCATGGTCACTGTAAAAGCCAACATGAATAATAACTCGTCGAATAATTTTACGCACTGTCGATCACATGAATTTGCTTTTCACTTCGGCAAGTCCGCACTTCTTTGTATCTCCATTATTTTTATGGTCACCTCTTTCCTTACTTTGATTGCTATGGAAGCGGTTACGTTTACTTGCAAATTTATCGCTACCGGTACAGTTAATTTACAGCTATGGAGTCGGATTTAAAAATACTGCTCTTTGTATTAAAAGCGTTGGAAACGATTGCGAATAAATAAACAGTTCGTAACAGGTTGCTCTTTCGTGAGTAGACCCTTAAAATTTTTAATCTTTCCTTTTTGTAACATTCTTTGTAGAGAATGCAAAGCGTATATCTAAAAATTTTCTACGTTATTAATTAAAATGATAAGGAAAAGTTACGTAGAACATTGCACATCTTGTTTTAATGTCCATTACATTAATGATATATCTACTTTGTTATCCATAAGCATTTCATTTCTCTATATTCAATACAATATAGGTGCCGAATATGATAAATACCGTAACATCTGTCCTTGAAATACCAAAGATACCGACGTCACAATTATGTAATATTCAATTTTCACAATTTTTTCTGCTTTCTGATATTATAATAATTTCTGTATAAAATCCAACGGTACTATTCTCGCTGTCAAGTTACGATGTATTATAAAATCAATTTTGTGGTTTTCATATCGTTCAAATAATCGTTCAGAATCAGTGTTGGTGAAATTCCCACGTATACGGCGTTAATTTTGATCATTTTTTCGTGGCTACGAGACCAGAAAAGACAAGTCGTAGAGAGTGGAAATTGATTTCATTGACGGATAAAAATGACCTCTTAAAAGAGTGCTAGCCCGCATTCTCGATCTAAACTTTCTTGAACTATCGTATCACATATATATTATCGTATTATAACTTCGTCATATTGTCCGATTATAATAATTTATAAATTTTGCACGCGATATGACGCTGACCTTAAATCGATCAGTGTTAATTACTTTTTCGTGGATTTCGAATTAACCTCAGATGTTGGTAAACGATTTTTGACGAATTCATTTCGCGAAAATTAAAGGTACATACATATATATGTGTATATTAACGTTTGAGAGCGGCTGATTTCAGAGGCGCGGTAGTTTCCCTTACGCTTGATCGTTTTCACATGTGTTAACAGGGGAGTGAGATGAATATTGACGGATTTGCAAAACGCCAGTTGCCTTGGCCGCGCGCACGCTTTCTCCATTTTCGAATCAGACAGAGGCGAGCACGATACTTTTGATCTCTTGCGTGTTTGCAGAAATTCCAGCGTTCTCTCGCTGATTTTCGTGTGTGGTTTGTTAAATGCTTTCCATTGGCTTTCCCTTTTCCCCATTGCTCTGCGTTATACCGATGATATATCAATTATTGGATATTTACGTAAGCCGGAAGATGATCTAGATTCTTAAAGCGTTTACGTTGAAACATTGCTTTGATTAATTCTTGTAATTAAAAGTAACTTTAAAATATAGAAGGTTTTTAATCTTCGCAAGACTGTAGTACGGCCTTTTCGTTTGATCGTACTTCGTAATTGTAAGTTAGAAAATTTCTGATTGTCAATGATATTCGTTAAAATTTGAGGGAAAACTGAGGATTATTCACCTTCGAAATTTGTTAGTAGCTGATCGTGAGACAGTACGAAGTTGAAAAGAGCAACCAGAGAGCCGCGGGTCTTTATTTCGTTGGATGAGCAAGATATTATAATCACGTTGTACTATCGATTGACGTGTGCATGGAGGGTTGCACAGCGGTCTGGTATACGGGAGCCTGAAAAGGGGGTCGTGGAGAGAGTGTTAGGCGGAAGGGAGAAAGCCGAAGCTGCCAGGGAGAAGACGCTGCCTAATAGAATGCCAATATGATTATGCGTGCCATGCTGCATCCAAACCACGATCCATGCAGCACCTACTCTGGTGCTCTTGAATACTCGGTGCCAATGTAATCGACTAGCACGAAACGACGCTACGGATGAAACTGAATTTGTTTCACGACGCCGACGAGAGACGTTCATGCGTCTCTTTTCGTGTTTCCCCGTTTTCGGATCCTCTCGAGCATCGTGTCGTGGTCTTCGTGTACGAGACGTACATGAATATATCGATCTTTTCTTTAATTTTTTTCCTTCGAGTTTCTCTTCGTTATCGAATCTCGCTTACACTTTTCTCTTGATTAAAACATCCTTAATGCTATAACGATGCATTAAATAAACAGTACGAATACTCTTCTGTTTTACAGCTCACGGCAACTTGTTCATTTCTTTTGCTTTAAACGACGAATTAGAATATGGAAATTTTTTAATTTTGTTACGAGTTTGCAAAACATCCCGATATTTATGATAATCTCCCGATATTTTTCAAGCAGAATTTGCCGCAAGTGTAAAACACTGGAACTTCGATTTACGTTTTCCCAGTCAGACATATTCTCGTTACAGAATCTTTTTATTTTCGATCCTTCATCGATGAAATTTTGCTTCGTTTCGGATCCTCGGTTAATTGAGTTCCGAACGAAAGAGAGATCTGTACCAGCTCCACAAGTAATTATCGGATTGTGGAAATTTTTGCAGCAAATAAAACGGAGGCGAGGATTTTTGCGAGGAAATTCGAACGGGTGTGAAACGTTAAACTTTCGATTTATAACGTTTTCCAGCCAGACGCGCTAAATCCATCAAGTGCGCGTTTATCGGAAAATCAAGCAGTCATGTGCATTGGATGCATTGTCAGTGCATTAACTCGTACATTCGAGTGGAAAATGGCATTACTTAGCCGCATTACCGCTGTATCATATACCTCGACACCATTTCTCTTTGATCATCGCGGTCAGGTCGTACTTAGATAGGTACTTGGGAGTACGACGATTTTGAAAATTGGTCGAACAGGTTCGTTTCTCCTTCGCTAGGTGTTCGTCATAGTTACTAGAACTTTCCAGCTTTATGAAATTTTGCGTGCATTTATAGACGATAGGAGAAACTAAATTCCAACTGCGAAGAATTTAAGTTCTAGAAATAAAGTTCCACACCTGACTGTGCTACAGAACTACATGCGACATAGTAAACTTTCACAATCTTTTAAGCTTCTTGCCCGCTCATTAGCGGATAAGAATCAGAATCAGCATCGATATTGGTTAAAAGATAGAATCGTTGTGAATGAGAAATTCTCTTGTTACTACGTCGATGTTTCAACAAAAATTGGAAATGGAATTATATTTACAAATGACGAGCATCATATTTCGCTCAGTTCCTCTTCGTCACCGGATATTTTCTCTCTCGTTACGAATGGCAAACTATATCCAGTTCTGGCTCGTATTTCTTTCTTTTTCCGTCTTTCGTTACTAGCAAACAACGCAATTTCTTGGTTCGTTTCACGCTCAGGGCAGAGCAAGGTATCGTTTAATAAAACAGTTGGGACTTTTTTTTATGTTTTCTGGTACAGGAA
The DNA here is from genome assembly GCF_014825855.1 of Bombus pyrosoma. Lineage (NCBI taxonomy): Eukaryota > Metazoa > Arthropoda > Insecta > Hymenoptera > Apidae > Bombus > Bombus pyrosoma. The sequence goes on from NC_057783.1 coordinate 10,877,079, forward strand.
TTGCGAACATCTTTTAACTTAGTATTAAGAACTCGGTAATCCTACGAGTTTTGTGATGTGTATGGTTAAATTGCGGGATGTAATATTACGTTAGGCGCTATTAATATATTAACAATGAAATCTAACAGGAAATACGGATGCACTTGATGTAATTACGCGCGATTACAAATTTTTAGCAGGCAGAGTGTACGAACGTTCACTGGAAGCGAACGATTTTACAGTGGATTGAACACGCTCGAAAATAGAAGACGCGGAAGTGGATCGACCATCGTCGAACGGAAGCATGTCTATAATACGTATCGAAAGATACTTACATCCGGTATCATAGGGTTCTGTTTCCCGCGGCTGCTTCATCACGCTTGCTGCTTGAACCTATACGCTTGTATAGGGTTAGCGGCCGTCAAAGTTAACCTTTGTTTCGCGCATGGCTAGTCTTTCGGGTTTATCAGTATGTAGCAGCTGGTGCCGCTTTATTTATAACGCGAGTTCCCTTCCTTTCCTTTCTTGTCGTGAAACTAGCGTGGTAGATCGCGTTAAGCCGCAACAGTACTTCGTATATCACACGTTATGTCGATGTGAACATGTCAGCCGGCATTTGTCGCAGAATATTAGGTTGTTGCGTAATAATCGAGTCTAAACTAATGATTTCTTGTTCCGTACGTTTGCTAATTCCGATCACTAAGAAAGTAAAGTTTATGTACATATGCCGGTACGGTTAACCGTTTCTACGAAAAAGGTGAAGGACGGATCGAATTGCCGTCTTTGAATATATAGCCAAAACAGTATGTGGACATATGTAGGTAAATATCTGTTCTTGAAGTTATGGTAGCTGTTCATTTCCGTGGATATACGTGCGCAATTAGAGACATTGTCTCCAAGGATTCAGTTGATTTCACGCAAGCAATCAGAACAGATGATACAAATTCTAATCAGTACCAATCCTTTTTTTGTGAATGATTAATGCGGACTTTAATGCAGCAATGTCATTGTTACACCATTGACGTCACAATACAGTTTAAATTAATAAAGTTTTGATAAATAAAAGTAAAAGAGAAACACGTGCGAATCGGGTTGAAAGAAAGTTGGTTCGTCTTGAATTCGGCATAACTGTTGGCGGATTCTTAATAAATCATACAATGGAAATATCTGCCTAATCTTAATATCCGCTGCCGACCCGTTTTTCACGATTGATCGCGTCTGAATATGCAAACAGAAATTGAAGCGATCATTCACGTCGAAGGAAATGCATCCTTCGAATCGTTCAGTACTTATATTAAAAATCTCCTCGTATTCAGGGTTGTTCATCAGGAATTCGACCAAACGAAAAAAAGAGAAAGATGGAAAAGGAAAGGAACGGGAAGGAGAAAAAGAAAAGACAAAGGCGAAAGAGGAAAGTAAAAGGAAAAAAGAAGCGAGGAAAAGTAAATTTGCAGTTATTAGCTAATAAATATAGGAAGTTGTACAAGGATCCGTCTTTTCAAGGACGTTGTCTAGGGGGATGTATCATTGAAACGGGGACGTATCGAAAAGGGCACAAAGATGAAATTCTTAGCGAACCAGATAAGAATAGAAGAGCGACGCCCGTCGAGAATGGCGGAATTAAATTTATTCAGGCAGTGCCAATAAGTCGGAAAAGTCATGTCCTAAAAGCCGGAATCCGCTCGAGTGCGACTCATCCCAATTCTGTTTCCTCTTAGCTCTTCTTCTCCACGCTTTGCTTCTGTTTTGTTGTAAATCGAACTTTTCGTTTTCCCTACGTATGTAACTATTTCCAGCATAAAACGACGAATATGAGAAGCCAACCGGTTTGAAAGGGTTAGAATTAAAATTTTACTCGGAAAAAGAATTTCGTCGATATAAAATTTGTTTTGTATTGATGTGTGATATTTACTGGTAGCGACATGGTTCCGTTCGAACAAATATTTTTATTTAATTTAATTTATTTATTTGGAAGTTGGAGTTTAAACTAAATTTCACATCAAATATCATCTGTCGTTGTTGAATTGGAATCAAGATATTATAAAGGACGTAAAACGACAACTGATAATATAATTTCGTTATCCCACGAACAACGAAAGCCGATGAATGTTTAAATAATTTAATTGGTTATATCAAGATATGAAACAAATTATCTCCAACGCGAAAGAGGCGAAAATGTGAGCATTAATTTCTTGAATGGTCTTTCAATTGCAAGCTTACGTTGGCAATCCACTGCACAAACTCTAATCCGATTTGGAATTTACACGAAGTAATTGGTCCGTTAAAGGCAACAATTCGTTGCAAGTTTGCTGCTATTATAACAATCTGTGCTTGAAGCTAAGTTAATAGCACACTGTGGACGATAGAGAAATCTAACCTGTATATGAACAAGCTTAATAACCAGCTTTGCTACTGTATTCCATTTAAATACAAGGTACTCTTCATAGAAACTCAAAGGAATTAGACGGCGCATCTTAGTCCACAGTTTGCAGCTGCAGTTACTGTTGTGTATTAATTATTATTATCATAATGGCTAAGCGAGGACTCGATGGTTAAATCCGACATCACATTTCGGATTGCTGAAACTGTCTAGATTGTATGTCGTTGAGGAGGACTTTACACATGTAACAAGGCTCTCGGGCGTCAACCAATACCACGATATTCAAGATTCTATCTTGACTTTAGTTAAGTCCGGTTGTCTCGTTTCGTTACGACTTTGTGTTATTCTCGATTCAAGCGTGTCTTTTTATCGTTAACAAACGATCAAAGTCGGAGAAAATGATTAGATCTCCGCTCGATGCCTTTTTCTTAGAATTTCAATTCCAACACAACTAGTCATCGATACAAAAAAATACGGTCGGAACAAGTAACATCAAAATTAGATTTCTAGTTGTCACGAGTTCTCAAAGGAAAGAGTTCTCGGCGTTGATAAACTATCAGGTGTGGAATAATTTGTTAGTTGTAGTCTGATGCACTATTCGACTTTTATTAATCAAGTAGTATTTCGCTGGTTTATGGTCTGCATCTCTTTTACCCGTGTTTGTTTCGTCTTGGATGGATAATTGATTGTCAGAAGGTTCTTTATCAGTGAGAAAGGAAGAAAAGTGTAGAGAGAGGGTGAGAGTGAGGCCGGCTGGCTGCCTCGAAGTAAATTGCGAAGGGGTGATTCTGTCCATTGCAATTCGCCTCCAATATATTATCTTATCCTCAGGTTTCATCCCGTTGGGCCATCTACTTTCTTAAAATTACTTTTATCAATACTTTGTTTCGCCAATTACCGGAGTTTTCATCTTTCTTGTATCACATTCGTAACGCGTAACGTTGCAAGAATCACTTTGTGAATTATTAGTGCATTACGGTCTGACTCGAGCTACTTGGAAGTCTATTAGTGAATTCTCACGCGGTGAAGCGTTAATGCTGGTGGTTTTTTTATTTTTTACTTTTTTTTGTGAGATATGTTTGCTGAACGAAAGATATTCAAAAATTTGAGTGAATACTGGAAATTAGGGGAGAACACCGTATCCGTTTCTTTTTATTCCAAAAGAAAATTTAATTTACAATTTTTCAAATGATCATTCGACGAGGTCCTATCGTACCCATATTCTCGACTTAACCTCTTAGGTACAACGTGCCACTATAGTGGCTCACTCTACTGATTTATTCGCCCCGTTTGAACTAAATGATCTTTTTCATTTGTCTTGCTTCACACTTTTTTGCCTTCACAACGTTTTATAACACTGTTAACAATATACAGACAGAATATATAGTTTTTGTTTTTGATACACCAGTGTCAGGCATCAATTATTGCTTTTCGTTAAAATAAATATACCATTATTAGATGCTCCTTTTAACACGTCGATCCGTATCCTTATAATTTTTTAGAATTTTCAATCTCGAAATGTTGCTTCAAAATAGAAAACGAAGAGCAATTTGAAAAACACTATCGCGCTATGAGTGTGAAAATTGTGACGTGGGTCTATGTGCAGTACCATACTTTAAAATATATCACACTGAATTGTAATATTAATTATTAAAGTCAATTATTAAAGTTAAAGTATATGCATCATATCTTTAAGAAAAATTATAATTTAATTATCAAAAACTTCATTCCAATATGCTTGTGTAGAGAATATCATTATCCGTCATACATTGCAGTGTACTCTGCCCTACAGAGAAACAGCCCCGCACAAAATTCAACCGTACCTAAGAGGTTAAAACCTGTGAATCTCCCTCTCTCTCTCTCTCCCCCTCTATCTCTATCTCTATCTCTATCTCTAAAATAATTGCCATATTACTCATCGCGTATAACGATCGGAAACTTTTTTGTTCGCCGACGTTTTTGACGGTGGCAATATATTAAGCTCGTGCAATGCTTGACCTCGAATCATTATGGATTATCTGTCGTCATTTGCCAAATACTTGGGCGGGCTGTGTCAAACTCGTGTCCAGTCGGATGGCGTATACGCCGCGGCAGAACTTCCATCAGACGGCAAACGTATCGATCATGTGCTGTGTCAATGATCGATCGCGCGAAGACGCCAAGTATCCACGCCGTGATGCATTTTGTCGCCCGTACACCAATATCTTGCCACTCGATCTAGCACGAACTTGGTGATCGATCGGCAACAATCAATTTGGCAACCGTAGATTCCAATCTGTTACCAGGGTGAGAATTGGAGGAAGTGAGCGCGAACGAGAAACAACTAGTTTCGTTTAATCGTTCGGGAAGACGTATCGGTTAGCGTTAAAGAGTTGACCAGAGAGTAAGGCGAGCAAGAAAATTCTTCTCGACCAATTCTCCGTAATATGTATGTTTTCCGTGATAATTTTCACGTTTTATTGGGTATTATCGTCGAAATTCTTATTATTGTATCTCTGGAAGGTTGGCAAGGTGAAAGGTATTGAGCAGTCTCGATACCAAAATAACATTACACAGTGATACTTGTTAGGGTAACCACGTCGTTACTTGTTGGCTAACGCATACATATACCTACTTACGCATAGCTAACACTTTGGTCGTCACTTAACGCGGAGAACGTGGCCATGTTACGGGTAACGTCGTTATTCCCGCTGTCGTTATACGTTGCACCGGTTTAAGGAAATTTTTGCCTGCAAGGTAGAAGTCGAAGAAAGTAAAACGTAGAACCAGAAAATGGGAAGGTAATAACACTCCAGCGCCATGTAAATATAGAGTTACATACATCTTTGAAGATTTAACGACATAATATTACGATACGACATTGATCAGAGGCAGGAGGATTTCTTGTCTCTTATGGAGAATTACTAGTCTGGAAACAAATTCGGAATATTAAGAATAATGGACAAACCTACAGGCGAATATAGATGAAAGGATCCAATTCTTGACGAAATTTTCAACCAAAATATTATTAAAGTATAATTGGCCGGGTCGGATATGTCTTGTCCATCGTAAAGCAATCGTTATCGATACCTTGTAATCATTTATTTTTATTATTGAATTATTTAACCTGACGTAGAACAGGCCGACCTTGTAACGAATTTCTATTGAAAATTTCTCTTTGTACGTTAACTTTCGGTTTTTATCGAAGTGGAAGCCAAACACACGAAGCTACCTTTCCCTTCCGCGTTAATATTTTACAATGTCCAATGTATATATTCGTAGATGAAACGTTATACGGTTTTATTCTATCGCAATAGAATTCTGGTTGGATAAACCGATCTCATTCGAATCACACGGTCTCCTTATTACCGTAGTCGTGTTGATAATTAATTAATCAATTATCGTAAAATTACGTGCTTCCATATTCATTAACTAATTATGAAAAAATTGTGTGTTTTCATTGGAAAAATAAAACGTAATAATAAGAGAAGAAAATTTTTCAGCAAAAAATCATCGTAACGTATATTTTCATATATTCGATATTATAAAAATTTCGTGAATATCTTTTTCTTCTGTATGATTATTATTTTAATATATTACGATAGATATTTTAACACTTATGGAAAGGGATGCACAGGCGGGTATTGACCAATTTTAGATTGTAAATTATAATGACATTTATGCACCTCGAAGAATAATACGTTACAGTCTATAAACGTTCATTATTTCAAGCTGAAGCATCAGTTATACACGGCTATAAAGTTGCTACACTTGCAACGTTGCTGCTTCGCTGATTTTATAATGTTCTTCAGAACGATGATAGTATCTGCTGTCGCAGTCTGAAAAATATCCAACTCGTGTATCAAGATATTCATAACCTTCGACAATGTGTAAATGTTGAAACTCACGATTTTTATGCAGTACGGCTTATAACGTAGATGTTTCCAGTTGGAGACTAATCTTCGTAGATCATACCGTGTTTTGCAAAGTGATTTCGTTACAAAATTTTTCAATTTTAATTTGATATCGTTATATGTTATTACGATATCGACTTTTTGAAATTATCGAAAAATACAGTACGTCATATATTAATTAGTAAGTAGGATTCGAGTAGAACGAGAGAATACGTAGGTTTTCTTGAATCGCAAATGCGAGTAAGAAAAGAGAAACGTTTAAACAAGTATTATCGTTGTTTTACTCTCTTCATCAACCAATAACTGGTTCGCGATGTACAGTAAATGGATAGCCTACTTACTCCTGAGTTTTCTTGTTATATTAAAGTTTGAAACGAATCTAATTATACAACGAGACTTGCTATCAAGATTTCTGCTTATTAGTGTTTCGTTACTCTCGATAAACAACCAACATCGCATACTATTGTCTTCAAGCGCGTAGGCTGTAGGAAATTTTGACTTCGCTAGAAACATTTTCCACTGAAAGATCAGTTTCGAACTAACGAGGAGTGAATATTACTTTATTGTTCGTTTTATTAACAAATATCCAAAGAATTATTTAACAAACGTTAAAAAGAAGAAAAAGGTCGTGAACCGATTAAATCTGTTCACCTATAAGTAAAATTCAAAACTTCTTTAAATTAGAACGCGATAATATTTTGAAACTCGATATTCGTTCGATCTCGTAATAGCAAAACTGCAGCTGTAATTGAAAATAAACAATAATGTTCATACGCGAAGAAGTAAACAGATATCTCGTTACACGAATTTCATAAATAATATTCGGAGAACAAATTTCGAAATTAAAGTAAATCATTGAAAAGCATAATACGGAACAGTGAGTTATTTTTAGTTTGAATCGACCAACAGGCGAAATATCACCAACGATATAATTGATTTAATTAGTCATAATTAACGTTCAATTTTGCTTTATCGGAATTATTACAACTATCTCAAATCAATTATCGTAGGTGATTTTCGATCACGTTCAGAGAAAGTCGTCGTAGGTGGGTAAGTTAAGGGCGGATTTTTATTAATTACTTTATTGTTCCCGTATCGATCAATTGTAGGATGCAGGTATACAACCGATTGTTTTGCGGGTGATTGGTTGTTATGTGCGGTAGCGCGAAACCCAATAGTCGTTGTTTTTGGTGTCTCGAGGCTGATGGATGGCGGATATCGACTGCATCGCTGCAGGGGGACTGGGGCGGCTTTCTCATTTCACAAGCCGAGAGAAGGACTTCCGCCGGAACCCAACTCCCAACGGAGACACCGAGAATTCGCTTTAGCCACGGCGCAGCGCGGCGTCGAATGTCGCCGAATTTTCTCTCGTAGAATTGTAGCCAATTCTATTCGTGTTTTTCCCTATTTCTACGAGTACCTCACCCTTTCCGGGAGTTGTTCTCCTATGTAACGCGGATCAACTGTTTCAAAATGAAAATGTATGATAATTTGCGTATTCGTTACTTTCATCGCTAATTTGGCTGGTTCGCAGGAGCGACCTTTATCGATTTTGTCGTGCGTCCTAAACGTACCTCCGTTCGATATCCATCGACGACGCTCACATTCAATTCGAGATAATCTTCTGCAATTGCCAAATAATCAGTGTTAATGCTTTCGGTTCACTTGAAACACGCGCGGCAGTTTTTGGATTTATAATGGAATGGAAACGAGCGGCATTTTCATGCATAAAGGGAGGCTGAACGGGGTCGAGCAGATTTTCGAAGTTCAGACCTGTTCCACCTGTATCTCGATCGGATGTCACGATAATCCTCTTGGTACTTTAAACTTTCGTTTGGTGGACGCGCATTTCGGAATTTCCAGTAAAGCAGGGAAAAATAGAGGGTGGTGAGGAGCATTGTCTCGTATTATTTATTTAGAAAAATCGCAAAAAAAAGAAAACAAAATCCGGTGTATTTTCTATTTTTCTGTCGTGATTCATCTGGGTTTTTAATACGTTTGCGCATTGAATCGACGGTCTATCGGGGGAGGTTCTTTCCGTTGAAACGATCATAGAGGACGCGCTGACGCGTTGAATCGACAGCTTATATCGATTTTAACACGCGAATAACGGACTGCGTTCGAAATTCAATACATCCTGAGCCAGAATCAGTCGGATCGCAAAATTTTGGAATGCCCGTTTTGTTTTGAAGGGATAATAAAAAGGCATAGAACACTACTAATACTATTTTTGTGCAATTAACAGAGTAACGCATGAAAAGGTAATTTTATTCGAGTTATTATTTAATAGGATTCCCTCCTGGCCATCTCTCTCTCTCCCTCCCTCTCTTTCTCTCTCTCTCTCTCTCTCTCTCTCTCTCTCTCTCTCTCTCTCTCTCCTTTATCGACAGCTTTTACTCTCCATAACTAGTAATTTTTATGAATCCCTACGCAATCTGTAACCTTTTGTTACTTCGTCATCGACCATCGTCCTTTTCATCGTAATGAAAAGCAGCACATTCGTTACGCTTGCCATCAGTATCTACTCCATGTAATTACACGCGTCCATGTATCGGAAAGGACAAAGTCCTTTATACTCCCCGATAATTCCAGTTCTAATTACTCTTAGTCGATATTCAAAACAAAAAGAATCTTCAAAAAAAAAATTTTTTTCGAACATCGAGAAAAACTTTATTGAAGAAGCACCAAAAAAGGAAGAAGGAAAATGTCGCGTGCGCATATGTTTGACGTAATTCCGCTACGCCCTTTGAACAATTTCCGATTCATTTTTCTTGTTCCTTTATCGTTAAGAAATTTCTTAATGTGTGTTTCGACGTATCTGTATCGTAATTTATCGTGCGTTTAACGATGCGCTGTGCGCATTGCGTTCTACCGTGCAGCATACAGACATACAGCAAACTAATAAAATTATAATTATTTGTTATATGCGATAAAAATCGATCCTTGGAATAGCTACGGTTGGAATGGCAATTACGCTTTGATGAAGTGAGAATTTAAGAAAAGAAGGAAGGAAAGAAGGAAAAAAAGACACGAAGAAAATGCAGGATGGAAGAAGTAGGACATGAAAAGGAAAACGTTACCACCTCCACACTGGCGGGAACAGATTTTCCTATGGGGAAACGATCCGTCGTCGTCCAATTTGCCGTACGAAGCCAATAGCCGTCGTCGTATACGACGCACCGAAAAAAGGGACGACCCGTACGACAGAATCGTGCCGTTATCCGATATTTGTGACCGAAAATGGAGGCAGGTATCGTATAAAATGACAATAAGGGCGTGCCATCCTGTACTATCGTGCTGGACATCAATAACATTCGTTACCCGCGTTACACCCTGTATATACAGGCATATATATACACGGATTATTCTTTCCTTCTCTCTCCTCTGCGCTATTTTCCGGCTCGGCTTGTCCCCTGTAGAGAGGCAACATCCATGCTATGTCTGTATATCGTTGATCGTGTGCTCCGCTGCGCTGGTATTTCACCTGTACGCCTGTTCAAAGAGTGAAGCGATGCCTCCACATCGACGTCGCCGTCGCCGTCGTCGTCATCGTTGTCGTCGTCGTCGTCGTCGTCGTTGCGCCGTCGTCGTCGTGTGCGTCTTTTGCCGCACGACTACGTGGCCGTGTTTCTCCCATATATGGTAGTCAGTAAGGAATAGCCAGTCAGCTGGGAGCGTATAGGACCACTTTATGTAACTTATGTCGCCTTTGTTAGAGAATATCTCGTCCCAGTTGTGCTGCTTCGTTCGTCCATTTCGTTGTTCCACGCCAGCAGACATCGGCCTTGTTGTTCATGCCTTTGCCATTGACGTGATTCGCCATCAAGCTGTCATCGTCATTGTTCCCTATACCTCTGATCCGATCAATATCTCCTACGCGACCTCTTGATTTACCAAATATCCATAATTCTTTTATGGAATATTACGCTAATTTTTTCATCCTTAAGAAAGAATGACAGCAGAATCCTTATGAACATATTGTTACGTAATGGTTGACTCGAGAAAGTTTTACAAAATTTGTCGTCTCTGGCGGATTAATATGCTGCTGTACAATGAACGACTCGTTAGAAAGAACATATGTGCTTCTGATACTGGTATATCTCGTTTCTATTTTTCCAACGGTCGTCGTGTAGAAATCCCTGCGCGATAAGGTAAATATTTGGTCTTTTCTCGTCCACTAACGATCTCGTTACGGCGTTGTGATACCGAAGCGTGCGAAGAAAAACGCATTTCGCGGAATGAAAATCGACGAAATCGAATATACAATATATTTTGGAAAAGTGGATGCTATTTTTGGAACATTGATCGATTTTTCATCGGATTTGGAAATTAACTCGGCCGAAGAGGCTTGACAAACCTCTTAAAGTGACACTTTACGTGGACATAAAAGAAAAGATCAAAGTGGTTGACTTCGAATACCTCAGTATTCTTCGACGTTAAAACGTTATGAATCCTTCTCTTTAAGCGCGTTATCGCGATGCCCCTTTGGTTCTAATTTCCATGTCCTAACATTGTTTTGGAAGAAGAAGCTGGTCACGACTGGTGTCCGCAATGTCGTTAGAAGATGTCTTCGGGGTCTACCTCGGCTTTCTCAGCAGGCAGCTTAAAAGGCGGGTAAATAATCCATTTTCGCAGTCTAACGCATTTACTCGATCCGTGGTTACGTTCACTCTCGTATACAGCTATCCTTTCAAGATTACTCGTGATAAGGAGGCGATGCGAAATAAGAGACTCTTAGATACAATTATCGACTGTCCTGCTGTCAACCTTTTGGTCAAACTTTTAACGGTAGAATCTCGGTAGAATATTAGAATATTGAGAAAATTGTTAGAAAGGGTTTTCGATTTACAACTCGAAAAATGTTGTTTCATCCCGTTTGTAATCGTTCTCCCAAATAAATTTACGAAGATTGCTCTCTTTACGAAGAAAAAGATTTTCTAAAACTCTATTTTTCCTTCGATAGAACGACACGTTTCTTCTCCATTCAGGGTTCGTCGCTTTGAACGCAAACACATTCGACGACCATTTAAGTATCTTCCATCGTTTTGCCTTTCCTTTGAGCGTCCCTTTAACGCGCATTGCTTTTGCTCTGTATACTTAGGCCTTTCCGCGTACCATAGCGAACATAGTATCATGCCAAACGTGAAACGTACAACGAGGTCTGCTTCTCCTACGCCGTTGATCCCACAGAGCAAAGCGTTCGCGCGGAGACATAAAAAAGCGAATCAGTGAAAATAGCGTGGCTCAAAAGAGCGCATCCCTCGCCGAGAGTAACACTTATACCAATTATCATCAGGCATACACCAAACGCCGTAAAAGGCAATGGCTTCTCTCGCTGGTTTCCCACATTTCCCATAGAAGCTCGTGGACTTCCTTTGTTCCTTTTATTTTTTTCGTCACACTCGGTCACCCTTACTCTCGGTTTAAGAATTAAATTAGCCAGTACGAAAGACGGCTTTCGCCGGAGAACCGACCAACAGAAAGAAGTGATCCCCCGATGTCTACTGGAGTCACGAACGAAGAAGAACCTCTCGAGAGTGTCACGAGGGCGACGATTCCCCCCTCCCTTCCTTCGTCCTTCGTTCCGTCATCTCTGCTTCTTTTGTCTTACTCACTCTTGTCCTCCCTCGTGGATCGTAGAAGGCAAGTAGGCAGGCAAAGCACAAACCAGGATATTGAAATTTCCCATGGAAGAAGTATTTTTTTTTGTTCACGTTCTTTGGTTGCTGAAGACCATCTACCTTTTCTGCCCTATTTTAAACTACTACTCTCCAATTTCTCGGAGCCGAGTCTCGACCAAGGATCCATGGCCGGCCCTGTGTTCACCCCTTTGGTTAAAAGTCGTTAGGAAATTGTAGCTTTAACTGAAGAGAGGGGAAGGCTAGCCTGATAATAATACCGGGGATGGTTTCGTTTTGCAGAGATTTCAGCCGCGATTCTGCTCTCTTTTAGTTTCCGAACTGTTCCACTGGTTATTTGGTGTCACGTTACCCAGCGTTGCATAATTATGCCCCTTTTCGGAATCGAGACGTGCTTTTATAATGATCATAATGTTTCGAATGGCATGGATAACCCATGGGTGCTACTTTTTGCTTCTTTTCATTTTGTATTTTTTGTGGCAAGCTTTTTTAATTTTGTAACGGATGAATTCTTAGGATAATTTCGGTGATGCATACATAGTAATAATAAAGATGAGAGATATCGTTCAGAAGTTAAAAACTGTTCTTACATTATCCCAATAATGTATTTTATTGTAACTCCTTTGGAATTATTTAAAAAAATGAATTATACTTGATCGTAACGAAGGGGTTAGGATGTCGTGTCTTAAATTTTCCTCTTTACACGAGGGTGAAAGTTGCATAACAAAGTGTTTGAAGCGCGTGACAGTTCAACGTTGTTAATCTATAATAGTATTACGCGGAAGAGTAAGTAGCTGGTTATTAGGTGAACCCTCGCTGCGGGGAAACTGTAGGGTATAATATGGAGCAAATCGGTTCTTATTACGGGGAATATGGAGAACAGTAGAAACGATACACACATTTATTTTTTAACGCCCTATCTCGCGTACAATGCAAGATCAAATCGCGGTTTATCCATAGGGGGAAATTCAAACTAAAATAAACTTGAAGCTGTACGCGGTTGATTAAATCTTATCAATTAATTCTGTAAAGTAATTTGACAATTATTAAGAAACAATCTAGTAGAGAGGGGGGGGGATTTATCTAACAAACAATTTGTCCAATGATCGACGAGACTTTGTATTCCATCGAAAAGAGGCATCTCGCGAAGACGATTACTTAAAGAAAGTGAATGCTTTTATTGGCTCGTTCCTTGAGCATTTCCATCGTCTTCGTCACAAATGGTTTCGACTAAAGTACGATTAAGCGAGAGTTTCGTTGCACTCTATACCGGGATACGATCTTGAAAATACAAGGAGCGAACGGGAAACGGGGAATGAACACGTACGAAGAGTCGGACACAGCGAAACAGCGTGAAAATTCGTAGTCCAGGAGAACAAATACAAGGAGAAATAGAACGAAACGTAAGCGAACTATGCGGATCGAACGCCGCCGATGAGCCGGTCTGTTGTTTCTGGTCCAGTAATAAGAGAAGTCCCCCATGCCCGTAAATAGACTAGAAAACTCTAATGAAGACGTGCCAGGAGTTTATCTTCGGAGGCTGGTATAGCGACGATTGGTCGATCCCTCAGGGACGATGATTTCACGTGGTTCGGTTGTCCCCCCTCTCTCGACCCACCCACCCGTCAGCGAACCCCTCTTCTCTATCAGCTTCGTCTATTCGTTCTGGATTTCTTCGGTAACCTCTAACCGAGGATTTCTCTTAAATTGATTTGCTCCGGTTTCGCGTGGATGTAATTTGAAGAACTGACTGCGTTTAGCAGCATGTATCTTTTTCTCCTTCGGAACGTTAAGCTTCCGTCTTTTTTCTACTGTCGTGATATCTGTAATATTTGTAAACGTTTATTTCGTCAGATATCGTGGGTGTTGCATAAATTTAGAATTACGGTCTATAATCGAGAATAATTTTCCTTTGATGAGTTTTGAAGTGGCTTCAAATCATATGACATTAATGAAAAGCACAAAAAGCCCGGAACGTTTTTGTCGGAATTCCGTCTCCTGTTTCCCGATCCGTTGCAAATCGAATACAGAATTAGTGTCCACAATTACTGTTCGAAATGTCGTGCAATTTATGGCAGGCATGAATCGAGTCGGTCGCATTTGTAACACATGGAAATCAGCGAGCTTTTAAGCCGGCATTGCTACTGGAAAATACAATTGTATATCAGTGTACATTTACCATGAAAACAGTAGGTTAAACGCAGCTTGGGGCCGCGATACTTATATTCCATGACAAATTATTTCCTGATTTTGACGACAGGAATAATCACAAAAATTTCTTCCGTTTCCATTCATGGAATAAGCAGCTGTACTAAATAGCCGATCGTTAAGGTGATTGAAACGCGTTTCCTTTGAATGGATCTAAGGGAAATCGTATGTGTCGTTCGCACGGCAAATTAAATTACATTTTGAGGATGGAACGATTTAAAAGAACGTCATTCCGTTAAGAATCGGATATTTCTAATTCGTCTCGAATCCATCGTTGTGTTCTGTTTTTCTAACGCGATTGTTAGTCGGAATTATTTTCAAAATTAGAAGTTATTTTCGAATAATTTTTTCGAAATTATCGTGATACTTGCGATATTTAGATTTCTTTCCGGACAATGTGTGCCAGATATATTTTTCAAAATACGACTTCTTACGCTGCTATACGGTGTAAAGTCGCTCGCACCGTGAATTCGAGTTGGCTGTTAATCGAATTCTCGATAATTCCAATTTCGTTCAATTTCAATTACGCCGAGTTCTGCTTAATTCGAGGCCTCGTTCTCATTAGAGTTTTGTTAGCGCTTACATCGAGCAGCAGACGGTTGCGTTGGCAAACTTGTTAAATTCGACATGTTTGAATCCACTTATGCGAGTAGCCAGGTTCATTCGTGCCGAGCGAAAATGGAGAAGGGAAACGAAAATGATTTTTCGTGGATCGAGTTACCGTAGTTTCGGTACTGAAATCGCGAGAGAGGAGCAGTTGTACGTGAAAATAAATACGATAACGATTCACAATTTCAAACGAGACGAAAATTTCATTTTTACCATCGAAATATTCGTTCGATTCCATTTTCTTTATAAGGTTGTTCGTTTAATCGTCGAACGCGTGTGATTTTTTCCACGATAAATACGATACAATGTTTTTTGATAGCGTCTTTATTTCGTACACAATTTTTTCTTAGGTAATAATTTTAGCTAATACTTTCTTAACATTCATTTATTATCAGTTAGTAGCAATTGTATTTGGTAACGTATACAACGTTCGTGTAATGTTCTCGCTTTTACTAATTTCTTTAGAAATTTAGGTATCTAAGTAATATTGAATTTTATAAAATAAATACAATAAATGTATATGAAATACGCAATATACTTTGGCCATACGTCCTTAAACCAAATATGAAAATATGAAATATACAAAATGTACAAAACACATACTAAATATATATATAGTGAAAACTTAACAAGGAGACAAATTTCCATCCACCTTCCACTTTATTTTTAGTCGGTGCAACATTTTCTGAAAAATAGCACAATAATCAAACGATACATTTGCGAAATTTACGAAATTTAAACCAAATTTAGGAAATTTAAAAGAAATGAGAATAAAACATCGTTTACTATCGTTAGAATCGTCCTCGCCTGACTACGTATATGTTGGTCGTACTTCGAGGAACTGGATATTGGGAAAAGATCTTTAGGAAAATTCTCGATCGATAGATTGGGAATGATTTTCTGGTAGAACATAGGCCGCACGTAACGTTTCATCTGGCTGGGTGGCTCGAAAATTGTAGCCATCATTATCTATTCAGGCGCATCAGCTCGCCGTGAGATATTGAACTGCACTATCCTATTTAAATATTCATGAACGTCTTTGTAATCGATGTAATACGGGTCTAGCGTAATCTCACGTGTCAGAAAGTAAATAGGCTTGCATTTTCAACCGGTGATTCGAGAGTACGGTAAAATGTCCACATATTAATTCCGTTAATGCGCTGAAAGCTCTGAGCATCGAGCAAATACATAAGGAGACAATCTCGTTTAGTCCAGTATTTTTGAGATGAAATGTTACTTTTGCTCATACATATGTGTTCGGAAGCTTTGTATAATAATAATTATATCGGCTGTCGATTATTCGATCAACCTTGTCACATCATTCATACATTGAGAATAACACAAAAGATGCAAAAGTTTTCGAGATACGCGAACACCAACGCAACGTCTCATCGAACAGCTAGTAGTTAATTAACTACATTAATGAAAATTTTCGGGAGCAAAGAAGCTAAAGTCAGAATTTCTGACAGATTCGGGTTGAGTCGGCCCACGGTCGGTTGCTCTTTATTTTCTTTTTCGACCAACCGGAATTAAATTCGGCAGCTTTCCATGCTTATATACGCGCGGGTTCGTCGCAGCGGTACATGTTCCGCCGCAGGCTGTTTAACAACTCGCACTGAAATAATTCTCGGAGAAATTTGATTTGCTAATTTGACATTGGTTTTCACCGGTGGCCTCTATCATCGTCGTCATCGTCATTCCTTTTCCTTGTCGTTCTTGTCGTCTACTCGTTCTTGGTTGCCCAGCCTTCTCGAACGGCGTGTTTCGCGAGCGAGCCATCGTCGTTTCCTTGTGCACGTCGCGCCGATTGCAAGAACAATGGCATTATTATTATAATTGCAGCACACCGGTTCGGTAAACAGTTTTCTGGCTTTGTAGCGACGCGCACGGACTTCTTGCTCTTATTAAATAAGGTGCTACTGCTTGCAGCTACCTAGTCAACGTTATTATGAGACGCAATAATGACCGAAGTGGAGCAAAGGTTTACGGAAGTCGAGTCAGGACAAATTGTATAAGAATACCGTTTATTCGATCGATTTGTCTGGCATTTTTTAGCCGGTGTGTAGAATTGTCGAATCATTGAAGTTAGGAACGTTTGTATAGTAAAATAAGCAAATAAGAAAGGCTATCGCTTCGTTATAATATATTTTTCTAACAGGTTTCCAAGGTGGGTGAAGAACTCGTACGCTTCGTCAAATAAATTACATCATGAATATCAGCCAGTAGTAATATTCTCTAGCGGAGTTTCGCAAAAGTTGCCAGCTATTTATACCCGCAGTCCTTTGCACGTTCCCTGGAACGTATCGCTCGCTGAAAAGATTACATAAGGCGCGAACGACGAAACGACAAAGTTCCGCGAAGAAAGCTGACGTCGGAGGATAACAAAGCAAACGCTAGAAAGGAAACTACTTGTTATCGCTTTTCTTGCGCTTTTTCCACCGTGGCTGTCCTCTTCCTTCGGCCACCATCGCGATAATTGTCGACCTCGCACGCATTACGTATTTCTCGTCAATCGATCGTCTCGCTATCTCGCAGATATAATATAAGCCGCATGAAGGAGCGGGTGTTTAAAGCCGAATGTCTCCCGCGGGACGTGTGCTAACCGTTCCTTGTAATAAATATGCAAAGTACGGTTTTTTACGTAGAACACACGTAGAAACATAGGAAGCTGGTCCGTATCCCGTAATCGATTTGTACTCTGTCGCCCTGAAAATCACATGCAAACGACTGTGCTATCTAAATAGGTTGGCAATGGCTAAATATGATTGATAATCGAAAATGTGAGAAAACCAAATCTTAGGAATGCTTTAATCTTTTCGTAGAACCAGACTAGAATCGACTAAATTTTCCATACGAACGAAAAAATCTGCAAACATTAAAGCTTAATTCTACGATTTCGAAAAGATTATTTCGTGGAAGAGATTGGAAATTGCAAGGAAAGGTATAAGGAAATGGTCAAAATCGCCTAGGACATTCGCAAATATTTAGAGCTCAAGAAGATTGATAGGAATTACGTGGATATCTCGAATGCATTAGTAAACAGCTACGAAGGATCTTAAGTATGTACATCTTCAATTAGAGTACGTTACATAAGCATAGTACAGGATCTATGATTAGAGCTACTTAGGTTTAATTAGTCTCTAATTCGGTACTGCATACAATATTATCCATTGTCAGCTTGCTCTCTCGGCAGCATCTCTCTCAATCCCATCTAGCAGCTGTTGCTACAAGATGCTTAAACTAATCTGGTCTTGCTCCTAAATCCCTTTGATGGTTAGTAATTGAGGATATCTCTCATAAGGACCGTCCCTGGAGTGTATAGCGAATATAGATTCGTCCGCGTCAATGCCTTTCTATACGGACTCGTCATTCCGTTTTCCAACCACGTGGCTGATTCGCATCAGCCGATGCAGCCGTATTCCTAAATGTGCACCATAACCTAATCCATAGAGTATAGACGATGAATCCTTTCTTCCTTTTGGAACTTTAACACTTTCGTGCCTGACGATATCCTACGTAGCATGTTACTAGGGCATCAACTACGGCGCCATTTGTGGCATGGTTGGATCAAAGTAGAGGAATTGTGAGATTCCTTACAGTATCCAGATTTAGGATTAGATTTACTAGTTCTTTGGTTTGCGATTTCTTTGAAAAAGATTTGGACGAACGTGAAGTATTGCTTGTTCGATTCCTAACTGAATTTCGATTTCAAACTGAAATTTAATTTTTGTTACGATTACAATGTTTTTATGTCGAAAGTAACAAGCGAAAAATAAATAGCTTAACGCTATATAATAGCTTAATAACGCTTAACAGACTAATAAAAGCCCATAAGAATAATATAACGAGCGGAACTAAATTAGTAAAGACTACGTAAAACTGGTCATTTAACGAAGAGGAACAGTCTTTTTCTCGTAGAGGAAATATTTAGGTAACTGGAAATATTTCCAGCGATGTAAGGGTGAAAGTAACGCGAGAGATGCGCTCGAAATTCCAGGTGCATTGAACATCTAGCGACTGCACGATGGTAGAACCGCGTCGCTCCGCTTTCCAGGATTCCAGCTGCGCCTCCTTTATTCGGAATTCATCGGATCTCGAATACTTTTCGTCGGGACGCGACGGCAGATCCTTTGGAAATCCTATGTGTGCACGGGTCGCGATTGTACCGAGGCAAGAATGTTTTTCGTTTGATCCGCCAGCCAGTCCTGAAAAATGCTCGATTCCAAAGGAATCGCGACACATGCGAGTTTGAAGATACCTCTATTTTTCTGTAAATTTCCTTGCGTGTCGAGCTCCACGCGTCCTTTACCGGATGTATCCTATTTAAGAATATGATCTTTCTCGGGTGTATGTTTAAAATATCTTCTATATCATATAGATCATGCTAATCCGAGTTTATCTCATTTTTTTTCTTCCTTTTATCTATTCGTCAATTGTGGATAAAAGTTGTAGCGGCTGTAGTATTCATGTTACCAAACCAGTTGTGTGTTTTCTTTTTGCTACATTAACAATGGGCCAGTATCAAATTTCGTCATAACATATATGTATGTGTACTAGTTTCCCTGACATTATATCATTCTATGCCAAAAAGTTTATTCCGTTATAATATATAGTAATATATAATAATTCAGTTTACAGTAAATTATAATATAATAATAAATAAGTAAGTAATATTTTGTATAGTCTCGCGGTTTCGAAGGAGCATCTGATCGTGGAAAGGTTTGATTATAATTATTTGAGAAATGAACCCTCGAATAAAATAGCATACTCTATCGTCATCTATTCTCTCCCATCGCGGTTTGGTTAGAACATGGTCGCCAACGACGACGGGCACCGACGAAGCAAGTTCACCATGGAAAAAAATAAGTAACTCAAGAACAGAATCACCGGTGAGAATTGCTTCGTTTTTGCCGGTGGCATTCATATACAACAAGCTCGTTACTTAACACCTCTGGAGAAGAAACTGGGAGAAAGCATTAAGTAAAAGCAGTACGCGACGATGTTGGGCACAAGAGCAAGGGAACACGGCCCTCTCTCATTCCTCGGCCTGTTAACTTTTCAACGAACCTTGCTGCCAGACTCAAAAGCTCTTGGTAAAGCGTGATTTACACGTCACGGAAACTTACCCCGTATTTTCCCCTACCTTACATCCGGCCTTCCTCTATCCCCAACTCTCTCACCCCGTTTTCTGTGATTCTTTTCTGGAGAAAGACTCTGTTCGCTAACTCTGCCCGTACCTTTCTCCCAGACGCAAAATATTTCGTTCCCATAAGCGTCCTATGGTATTACGTTTCAGACGTTGAACATTTCACACTTTTGGTATTTTACGATTGGTATTTGAAGTTATTTGGATTTAGTAATTTTGTTTAAACCGTTTCCAATTATTTTGAAATAATTATGCGTCAGTTCGATGTTTTGAAATGTTGTGAAATTTCACAAGAAATGGACTCGAAAGTTTGACGACATCCATTACACAGAACGTTATACCTTACCATTACCATAAGAGAACAGAAAAATAGAATCGATATGATCTTTTACAGATATGAATCGAAATTAGAACGAAAATTGAACGAGCCCGCATGATTAAGGACAAGAAAGTTTGTATTAGCCTAACGGCTAATTTGTTTAACAACAATCGCAGAGTACGTATCACGAGCATCGAGCAAGTCGGTTGATCGAGTAAACTTTAAACGAGAATAAGTCGATGAATAAAACGCGTGTCTCATGTGAGTAATACTTGAATGAAAATTAATATACAAGAGGATTTAAAAACTTGCGATGATTATGTACGGTACAGAAGACGTAATTATCTCGAAAATTATTTTGTTATATCGCTAAATATAGGAAATCTGTTGCTCGACTCTCCACTCGAGTATCGTTAAAACACTTATCCTATTTAATTAGCTCTCGCGACGTCAAATATAATTTATAAGCTAAATAATGACTATTGAAATTTTCGCTGCTTTCGAGACGATTAATTCCAAGTAGAACGTCCGTATTTATGAAGATTAATCTTCGTTCAAGAAATCTAGATTCGAAGAAACACGAAAAATATAATCTATTTGATAATTTCAATATATGTAACGCAGAATTGGATTTGTTCGTTCATATCGATACTAAATTAGAGTCAGTGCCAAAATAAGAAATGCATGTACTATGTATTTCACATTTCAATTGGTTCAATCTTTCGCATCGATAGGAAGACGTGAAGACGATAGAAAGAAAATAAAATAATTTGATTCCATCGTTCATGTTTCACACTAGCATCGCAATAATGAAGGGATGTATTACTGGCATAGCTATTATTGCCGTTCATTATTAGTTGCAGTCATTCGAAAGATATATCAGGAGGGGGTTTTAAGGGGACAAAGGGAACGTAAAGGGAGAAATATCAAGAAGGTAACTCGCTCTTTATTTTCTTCCATCCGCTTGCCTTTTATACAACAAAAAAGATTTTTTTACGAAAAAGAAAAACTCTTCTTTCTGTTCGCGACAACAAGATACAATAATGCTGCGCGAGTAGGTTCGATCGATAAGAACTGTCGAGACATGGAACATTGAGATATAAATCGTACGATGTTGTATCTCCGATAAATCTCGATTGTACGCATAATTAAGATGCTTAATCAATTTCCGTTCAGAATTCCACTCAAAGGTCATCGAGTTAAAAAATATCGAGTGTTCGACCACAGTGGTAGGAAATTTAAGGGATGATTCTTGAAGCCAAAATAAGATAAAAATAAAAAATTTTCGACTTTGTTTTTTAGTTATTGATAATTAACAATCGACAAACATATTGCGCCTAGTACGCGAGTAAACCTTCTTACATGAACGAAAGTAGGTCAGCCTAAGTAGTGAAGTGTACAGGGATCCTCAATCGAACGATACATGGGCAGCAGCTTACCTCCAACAAACCATAGAGAAGAAGTTTATGATATTTGAAGACGTAAATCATTTTGCATAACGTTTTGTAAGAAAAATAGAAGATTCAACATTACTGCCTACTAATTAAAATCCATAATAGCATATCGAAAACGGCCTCAATTTTCGAGTAGAGATAATTAATGTTTCCTCTAATCTTTTGCCTTCATAAATAATCAATAAGTAATACTACATATAAACAATATTTATACAGATTTTACACATGTATCGCGAATGTCCAGATCGTTCACAGAAAAGTCGTACCAAAAATAGCAATCGTTTTATATTACAGTAAATGTTCAATATAGCCTCCGTTTTCTTGCAAACAAAGTACACAATAAGCGCGATACGTACAACACGCACTGTACACACTACACACGCTACACACCCAAATCACTTGCGTCGGAATTAAATAAAAATGATTAAAGAGATAATAGAGAATACAAAAATGAAGGAAATGAAAAAGTTCAAGGAACTAAAAATGAAAAAGCCGAAAAACATCTACAGCAAAATAACTTAAACCTATTCTAAATTTACAATTAACTGCAACTCTATGTTTATGCAATTTTCCTATCGTTTCTCTTTTCCTGTCGAAATGAAGCATCATCCAGAAATCCTTCCAGAACTATTTTATCCTCTTACCAAGCTTCTAAAATCGCTAAAACATGTTACGTAAAAATGTAGTAGTGGAGAGTTCATTCAGAAAAAGATTTACGATATTCTTCGCCAACGCTTTCGTTTTCTTTGTATAATGATCTCGAAATTAGTCAGGGACAGTTACGATATCTGAGGTGTTCCTTTTAAAAGCATGATTGGATATGCCTATTGAGAAAACGAATAGGCTGCTCTCCAGATGTGTTTAAAAATGTTAAAACTACTTTGCAAGGATAGCATCATTTTGGCAACGGAAGCGAAAACATTAAAATAGCTATTTAACACGATAAACATAATTTTTCATTTGGCTGTACATTAATTTGTATTATTGCACATTACCTTAATTAATTCTTCGAGTATAAGATTAAACATTTTTTTTCTTTTGATTTCTTCATCTTTTATTTTATGTGTATGTATGTGAATATTGTGAGCTACAATGGTCAGTAATTTATGTGGAAAATGTGTGTGGTTCATGCAAGGTAGCGTTCGACTACATTTAGTAGCACCTCAAGAATATTTAATGCGTATGTGATTTTTCTGCGGTCACCCGCGGATGGGACGATCGCAGTGCGTGCATGAAATCTGTATAAACATCGTTTATGTATAATACAAGTTCGTGATATCGTTGCGACGTTTAGGAGTGAACGACCAGGCAAACTACGTGTATTCTCAAGCAATAACAGCGCAAATGTGTGTTAATTCCCCAAGAATACGCGTCGCCAACCTGGCCTGAAGTAATCCTTGCTAGACGAATTCTTCTTTCTTCTTTTTTTCTTCTTCTCCTTCTACTTCTTCTTATTCTTCTGGATTATGGTAACTTTCCAACGATCCGTAAACGATTTTTATTAATTACATATATGTTATTACGCATTATTTCTTTAATTATAATAATTTTTACATATAATGTAAAAGAAATTACTTATTTTCTATTTTTATTATTCATTGAAAATTCCTAAGAACACGAATTCTCGAATTTAAAGCATTGTTTGATAAAAACAATTAAATTGAAACTCGTAAATTTTTCGTTTCTTTTTTGTATTTTGCTGGGAAAGTATCTACTGTAATCTGTAGATTTTAATCAATAAGATACAGATCGTTTACTCTCTTTCTTACATTGGAAAAGAACTGTGACTTTGAATCGGACTCTTGAAAGCCATAATTGTTCTGTAAGAAAAGATCTTCAGGAAATTAGATCCAATGTTTTACAGTGTTGGTCGTTTGTATCAAGAAATTTACAAAATGCAACGGGATAATTATCAAAAAGTAATTAATTAAAAGCAGACACGGTGAAATTCGATCGAAAGCGCGATAGCCCTCGAGACAGGTTCGTCCTCGATGTTCCTTTTTCACCGAGCGCCTATAAACGCATGCAGACAACGTATAAAACTAATGGAACATTGTTGTACTGGAATAAGGCTTCCGTGAAAGGTTCTGCTCCTGGTGCACGAGTATCTGAATATTTCTGTAGTCGCGTGGACGTGGACACGCGACGAATCGCGTGTTCTCTCCGTTCCGTTAGAGTATCCCCAGCGGCCGAATGGACGCGGCAAAACCGTGAAATATGTGTCGCGGATATTATAGGTACAGAGGTGAATATTTATTGCCGAACGACATTCGCGATATGCCGTTTTTACGAGTTTGAAATCTTTTCGCGCGCGTTCCTTTTTATCGTTTCATCTCGCTGCACGATCGAATCAATATTATTAGTAGAAGTTTGCAATTTGATTTTCTGAGCGATACATTTGGTTTTTAAAGCAACTCAAGGGCGGCGCAACATAACTCGCATCATTTGAGTCGTGCGAAGAAACAATTTAATCGAGTAAAATTTCCACTAAACAGAGTATCGTCGTAAATTTTCGGAATAGAGAGGGCACAGCAGCGCATGTTCAACCCTCGGCAACTCGTTGGTCTCTTTGTCATAAATTCTACGAGCGAAAGTAGCAATCGAGTTTTTCCAACCGATCGGTTTCACCGTCATGATCGTTCTGCGATTACAAAACGCACGGAACGCTTCGTGTTACAGGCGAACGCGCGCGATTACAGGACGTGCTGACGGGGGCGCAATTTCCCGGTGACGCAAACTGATAATAGAACGTCACACAACCTCCATGAATTCCGTGGAAATCTGCGAAGATAATAGGTCATGTGTATATGTGTGTTGAGTGTCGGTTGTTCCTGCGCGCGTTTGAGGACCATGGTATTGGTTTACAGACGATGCGAATAGGCCGCGGTTGTAATGCTGGAAAAATTAATTGAAACGCGCCTTGGTTAGAAATGCAGGCGTGTGTGTCGCGTGTCCGACTGATTTTCCACCGTGAAAACGAGAGCATCGGCGGCAATAACAGAGTGAAGCATTTATTCGATGACCCTCGATACACTCTGGCTCGCTCCAAAACCGTAATGCCATCGGGGAAAAGGATGATTCACTTGGTTCGAACAAATGAGAATAATGAAATGAATTTCCCGGGATGTAGGACAGCTTCATAGCGTTTGGTATAAACGGTTCATTCGTAATAGAAGCAACTGGTGCATTCTTCTGCTCTGGATTGCACGAAAACAATCGTGAAAAGAACGTGTTGTTTTGTTTTAGTTGGCGTGTAATTTTAAAGACTCTGCGAATAAAATAAGCAAATCTGGGAAACAGAGGGAAAATAACATGGAATATATGTACTCTATCAATTTTCTAACATCGGCCATATCCAAGATCAATTTTGCAATCTATTTTCTACGATTAATTGGAAGATAATAAAAACCGAGGAGGTAACTTTTTCGATTTAACATCGTTAAAAATTTTGTCTTTATGACGAAAGTTACCTTCGTCCTTTCCAATCTCAATCGGATATAGGCAATGACGAGAGGGGAAACGATGGCAAGGCGGAGAAATTCAGATTCGAACTTCGTCATGAACCATATTTCCTAGATCGAAGGTCGGAATCTTTCTACCATTCGGTACGATAGTTCGGCTACAAATTTTTCATTTTACGTTGTACACTATTTTGTTAAGTAGCTGAGAATAAAGTAGGCGCGTCGTTATATAGCACTTTACATGACAGACCATCAAAAAGGCATTAGAAAATCTTCGAAACGAATAATCACTCGATGAATAATCGCCACGAAAGCGTTTCTAGGTTGAATTAAAACTTCTGTAGCGCTTCCTTAAAAACTCGTCAAGAAGCAATATACATATTCGATGAGCGACGTAGCAGGAAGTAGGGTTTGGTGCAAGAACGATTTCTCGATGTTTTTTCAGTGCTGTTTTAAAACGGGCAAGATCTATGCATTTAAGAGTCGAGCAGAGTTTCTCGAGTCCCCGAAACCAGAAACATTCGGTTCGAAGAGCACTCTACTGCTGGTTTCCAACGGAGTGATCCTTAAAGGTCCTCGCCCGATTGGATGAAAATAAAAGGTGGACGCAACTGCCAATACACTTAAGTTGGCTCCGCCGCTGTGCTTGCTTCCAGTATCTTTCTAAATAGAGGAGAGAAGGACACAGTATGGTCTTGGGATAGGGATACAATGACAAGGGACAAAGAGAGAGATGGAGAAGTAGGGTAGGCAGGAAGAACAGAGAGGCTAACAGAGAAAGAGGGCTGAAAACAATTCCGTGATAATAAGATAGGAGCCGGTTCGTGCGATGTAAACCAGTAGCTAAAAGACTTGATTCGCGTAGGGTACAAATGTAGAAGGATAAAATGTGTTCTATGGAATGAGCTATGGAGTTCTTTGAGTTGTCTCTCTCTCTCTCTTTTTTTCTCCCCCCCTCTCGTTCCTGTTTAGTAGTGCGCCAATGAAACACAAACATGGTTTGATATATCGCGATTTTTAAAAATTGTATTATCCTACAATTATTTCTTCAGTAAAAAGCTACGTCGCCGGAGGTGATATACGTACGATGCTACGTCTAATCTAATTACATATTACTTTGAATAGCAATTTCGACGCCGTATAGTTACCGCACGTTCAAAAAACAGATATGTACCGGCGCGATCATTAAACGGATTAGATGAGATGTATTAAAATCGTGGAAACTTTAAACTCTTTATATTCCGAGTTGGTACAAAAAATACTTTCTTTTATAAAATCGATATAATAAGAGACCAGTACAAATTCCTCTTTGACGTACTTTTTATTTCATGTCGACAGGACTTTCAGTCGCACCTTCACTCTAAGTGACCTATCCCAAAGTCCACACGTGTACGGTGGGCAATGGCAGATAGTAAGTCATATGTCTTTTTACTAGTTACTATTCCGCGTACGTGTTCCCAGAAAAAGATTTGGGTCACGGTACTTTTCATCTATTCGTACTGTACACGCTCCGCTTTCAAGTCCTCTGTCTCCGAAGCTAATTGAAATATCGACCTGAAACAAAGTGCATTATAAAAGGTACTTTTCTTTCTACTATAATTCGACCGACTACTGGGATGAATTTCTCAATTTTTTAGATGGTTAATAAAAAGAATAGGAAAGATTAGGTTTGCTAATTAATGTGATAATATGATTGAAAACTGAACGTTATTGAACACGTGTGCAGTCTTAAACATATTTTAGAGAATCTGCTTTGCCAGATATTTTTTTCGGAACTAAAAGACAAATAGCTGGGAGGTATCTGATTCTTCAGGAAGTTGAAAGACTGCCTTTTGGATGGGCAGGAAACGGCGCACTTTGGCGTGGAAGTCGAGACGATATATCTTTACGTCCTGCTTGTAGATTTATTGCGTTCGAGGCACTCGAGGAATTAGGCTGACGCGATCCATAGGTCAGCCCACGAATCAGTTTAGTCTCTGTTTAATCTCCTATTCCTATAAATTTTATTTGCTGTATCGTTTCGACTTACAAAGTTCGAAATTTTCAAAATAGATATGTAAAAGGATTTATAACATCTCACGAACACAGCACGAGGCAAGTTCAACTTTCTCAAATGATTTTAAACGTCTCACGAAAACTGTGAAAGTTACGTATATTTTTTTGCGTAAAGTTTAATATTTTACTCGAATATCATTGTAAAATATGTCGTATAATCGAAACGTTTTGTTTCGAAAGAATACTAAACTTTTAACGAAATCTTCCTAGCCAGAATTATCCATCCTAGAATGACATATTTAAAAGAAATCTCGTCTAATGTCAAATGATAATCTAAGGTTCATCGTAAATTGTTTAATATTCTTAAAGTGAAGTAGATATGGGAATAGATGGAAAAGAGAATCTAAAATATCGGAAAAATGTTCAAACTCGTGCGAGTCGATTTCGAGGAAAAGTAATTTCGAGTCCCGAGACTGCGGTTTGATAAAGAAAAACGGAACACGCCCGAGGTCGTTCCAATCTTTACAAAATACCTGCTAAAGACCGATTCGTTCTATATGCTTGAGAAAACAGTGTAATCTTTACCTTTCTCGGAAGGACACGTAGCAAGAGTTGTTCCATCGAGAGCGATGTCCAGCGTACGCCTCAGTGCCGATTCTCATCTTTTACCCTTCCTGCAAACGAAATTTCCGTTTACACGTTGTCGTTGTCTCTCCGCAGCAACTATCGTACACGGCTGGCCTGCAATTTATTAACGGGGCCCTTGTGCACGCCGGAAATTTGCGAGACACCCGGTTTCAAAGTGGCACCCGGCGAATCATGCAAAGCAAAGAGAACGAGACCAGAGTTCTCTACTCTCTAGGTCTAGAACCGAGAAAGGGAAAGCCAGAGAAAGAGAGGGGCAGAGAGGATTAGTATCGACAGGACTAAGGTGAAACGTTGGAAGGGCAAGGAAAGGGTGCATAGTGGTGGTCGTGTTAAGAGGAGGGTTGAAGAGAGAGAGAGAGAGAGAGAGAGAGGGAGAGAGTGACTGAGTGAGTGAGTGAGTGAGTGAGAGAGAGAGAGAGAGAGATGTGAAGCAAACGGACGGTCTGACGGACGCCGGATCCCCGACAAATGGATTAAGCGCAAATTGCTAAACTCTGTTTAATTTGGCCAAATGAATTTTGTTCCTCTAGCCCTTTCTCGTTTTCCTTCTCTCTCCTCTCTCTCTCTCCCCTCCCTCTCATTCACTCACTCACTTACCCACCCACTTTCTTTCTTTCTCTCTATCTCTGTTGGTCTCGTTTTCGCCTTTATCAGAAAGCCTGTGTAAGCCTGTCTCAAACTTTCACTCTGAAAGCTCGTTTCCTTGTGCAAAAGTGGATGCACGTTTCGGTTTTTGGGAAAAAAACGTTTTATATCTCTCTGTTTCTTTTCCTTTTTATCGTTTTAAGAGAGGTTAAAATCGGTGCGCGAAACTGAGAGAGTTGTACGAGGAATTTCCACTTTAATATTTTATTAAGACAGCCTTCGTATCTAGAAACAGTGCGCGCATTTCCTGCAAAAGCACCGGTATTTGCTGAAATTCTACCCGAGACATTAATCTTTTCTTTTATGAGTGGAACATTTCAATTGTCCATGGGACAATGCCCAGGATGCCTGGATGAAGCTTTGGAAAACAAACGATTGCGAAACGAGGGATGCGATTTAGTTTGGTAGTTAGGATCCGGCGAAGCGATTTGAGGAAATGTCGAAACAGATCAAAAGCGTCCGGGTCGGTTATTACCACACGCATATCTCGTCCATATTTTAAGGCAACTTCGTAATCGGACTACACGCAATATTATCCCATATTCAGACGGTTCGTTTGCGCTGTTGGAAATCAGTAGGTGTTCATCTTCGAATACGTGCCAAAATCAAGCCGGTAGAGATTATGCCTCACGTTTAGAATACGCTGCCATGGATTCAAAATGGATGCATACAGTATAGCGCAAAAGTTTTCGACCTGCCAGACGGAAATGTTTTGTTTTCGCAAAACGAAAGCTCCGCGTGCTATTAAATTAATTGTACGTTTGATTAATTAATTCTTTGATCAATATTCTAGCAATTGAAAAGATGTCCGTTTAGTGGTTATTTTATCCCGTAATTTTGTCTCTTTTGGATTTCGACCGATTTCTTGGGAGAATTTTGAAATATCGGTAACCCGAAATAATCATACCTACATCGTGATACCATCTGATGGATAGAAAGAATGTATTTCCGGAACAGTAGTAAGATAGAATTCCCGCGATATTAGAAAACAGGAGAGATTAAGAAATCAAGCTTTAACCACGGGTACAGTTTCCAACTTATTCCGCGTATAATAGAATTTACATTAATTTCCATGGCAAGCTCGCATATAAATTTAGATTTTCACTGGAATTTATTTAAACTGAACGGAACCAGGTTAAATGGAAACATGGCACGCCTAACTGAATTATTTGCATGAGACTGCGACGTGTGGACGATGATGACTGGTATCACCAATGGATGAAAGGAAGTTGGTGTCAGAAATCGCGAGAAATGTCTGTTCGGGAGTCTTTTAAATTTTATCACAGTAAAAGAATAAAAGATTCGTAAGCGAATAACCTTACCAATGCAAATTTCAAATAAATTGTTAAATAAATAAAAAATTATTTCCCAATAAAACTTTTGCTTTAATATTTATAATGCGAGATTAAACGCGTAATACATACCCAGTTGCGTAATATTACAGAAACGGGTCCTTCGAGTTTAACTTTCGAATAAAACGGACCACTAGGAAAATCAAACTTGTACGTGATTATTTAACATGAACATCTTTAGAATTGCAATAAGCGTTACTTTGAGAATCAACTAACAGTGTGTTAATCATCAACGTAGGTAGAGAATAATTACTATATTATTCCTTTCACTTCCTCTGTTCCGTCGCTCTGGATAGTTGTAGAAGTAACTATATACACCACTTATATAAGAAAATCCACAAAGAGTTTCTAATTATATCCCATCGCAAAGTAGCGGTTTAGAAATTATTCATTCTAAAGATCGTGTGATTTTCATCGAGGTCGAATGATAACATGTCCTCGTTTTGGATTTCTACTCGAGTTAAAATAATAAAATATTACGCGCGTGATCGGCGATTCAACAATATCCGATAGAAATATTTTTATTGACAATGCGATGGAACGACAACGTGCCTTTATTTTGATCTTTTTTCGTCCCGATTAAGCGGGTAATTTTACTCTCGAGTAATATTTAATTTTACGTCTCCGCGTTTGTTTCATTTTTTGATATAAAATTAAAAATTAAAATGTGTGCACATGAGATACCATAATAGAGGAGTCAATGAAGCAAAAAGAAGAAAAGAAAGAATTGAAGATATTGAATAATAGTTTCATTTCTTTCTCGTCGATCTTTAACACTTTGACGCATTTCGGCGTAGATCTTACTGCCAACCGCTCTATATGTAATTATGATATGCTTTCTGAGAAACTCGCATTGAACCATCATTATTATTAAGTCTTTATCATATGATATTAATTTATTTTATATTTACTTATTTGCTGACAATCCCATACAGTTACAAAAAATTATCCTTTTCTGACCATTCACTATCACTGGATCATCAGACTCACAGATTGCCGGTCTTTCCAGTGCATTTGTAAATCTTTTCTCTTCAATAGAGCACTGTCAAATACGGAAATCATTTGCCTCATGCGCAAGTAGCGACTTTGAGCAAAAATCTGAAATCACGTAGACGTGACGGCGTCTGACAAATGGCAGAGTGCCATCACGTTTAACTGACAGTGGCCGTCAAAGTGTTAAAAGTAAAAGTGAATGTACATATTTGTTAAAGATATTACCATCTAGTCTAAACAAATTAAAAGACATGCCCGAGAAATTGTTTTCGTCCTAGAAATTTGAACGAATATCATCAGCGCGCTCTAATTTATCAGTATATGTAAACAAAAGTGAACTTTGAGTCGTTATATCAGACGTTATATACGTATGCATGTATGTATGTATGTATGTATGTATGCGCTGTTGCACGCGACAGACGGATGTTCGAAAATGTATCCAACTGGACTAAACTGTGTTTTGTAAGTATTTAAAGCTGTTTAAGCTATTTAACGATTCCAATAATATTTATTTTCACCTTTACCACCAATATTTTAAGAACGATATGATTATCAAATAATAACACGACAATTATATTAAATATTTATTGTAATCGACTGATGATCGAACCGAATCGTTGGATTCGTAATCACCAAATCGATCGTGTGATCGATGAATCATATATCCTCGACCAATTACGTAGCTTAAAAGCACTTTTAAACTTACAGATTTCCATACGTTTGAATGCCGTTGTACTCGAAAAATTGACTCAACGAATTTTTAATGGTAGCCTTTTCAACCTAACCTCAATTCGCACGATCATCATGGATTTCTTCGTAATATTGTCGATTCTTCTCGTGATTCTGGGAATATACTATCTTTTGAGGCCACGGAACCCTTTCGAGGTATATAATCTACCACACAAGAGCTCATTTCCTCTACTAGGTAGCACATGGGAGTCGATATTAACGCGAAAGTCATTCGCAACCGTGGTTCAGGAAATTTATAACTTGATACCAGACGCGAAATACGTGGGACTCTACAACCGAATGACACCGGTCTTGATGATTCGCGATGAAGAGTTGATCAAATCCATTACCATAAAAAATTTTGACTATTTTCGGAACCATCGAAATTTCATCAACGAACAAATAGACAGCTTCTTCAGCAGTAATCTGCTGCTACTCCGTGACGATAGGTGGAGAAACGTCAGGTCGTTATTCACTCCAGCCTTCAGCTCCAGTAAGATGAGATCCATGTTTCAATTGATGTCCGAGACTGCTGTAAACATGGCAAAATATTTGTCAACCCTTCCGGCGAATGAGAACGTGGTAGAGATGAAGGACATCTTCACCAGGTATGCAAACGATGTGTTCGCGACGTGTGCTTTTGGTATCGTGATCGATTCATTGGCCGATCGAAAAAATAAATTTTATACTTTAGGCAGAGAGGCTTTGGATATTCACAGCGTAACGATTCTCAAACTTATCGTGATAAAAATATTCCCAGGATTAGCCAGAAGATTTGGTATAACGTTATTAAGCAGAAAGGTAACGAATTTCTTCAAACAAGTGGTATCTGACAGTATCAAAGTCAGAGAAGAGAAAGGTATAGTCAGACCAGATTTTATTCAGCTGATGATGGAAACCAAAGGTAAATTAGGTTCGGGAAAGGATCTCACCGTTGATGATATCACTGCCCAAGCATTTATCTTCTTTTTCGGAGGTTTCGAGACTACATCCGGACTATTATGCTTTGCTGCTCATGAAGTGGCTGTGAATCCCGAGGTTCAGAAAAGGCTGCATGCCGAAATCGATTGCGTTTTGGCCGATTCCAACAGGGAGCTCACTTTCGAAATATTCAACAGTCGTTTGGAGTATCTCGACGCTGTGATCAACGAGACAGTGAGAATGTATCCAATTATACCTATCACCGATCGAGAATGTTCGAAATCATTCGAACTACCTCCAGTTCTGTCAGGAGCGAAACCATACGTAATGAACGAAGGTTCTCATCTGTGGTTGCCGATTTACGCGATCCAACGTGATCCAAAATATTTTGAGAAACCGAATACCTTCGATCCAGATCGATTTTTGGATAAGAAGAGTAATCTCGTTAACAGCGGAGTGTATTTACCATTTGGCATGGGTCCGAGAAATTGTATCGCCAAAAGGTTCGCGTTAATGGAGGCTAAAGTCGCATTGTTCCATATTTTTGCCCGTTGCCGGCTCGAAGTTTGTTCCGAGACGACGATGCCTATGGAATTGAAGACGAGAGGAGTGTTTCTTACGGCGAAAAATGGATTTTGGTTGCGGATAGTTCCGAGAAACATTTAATTAATCGAAGAAACGTTTAATTAATCCGTCGAATTGAATTTTATTAAAATCTTATAAGGTGGTAAAATTGATAAAATCTGGCAGTATGAACTGGCTGAAGGAAGATTGTGAATGAAGAAGTTGTATGAGATTAGTGAATTATTTTGAATTAAGAAGAATCAGTATGAATCGATCAGTGGAAAGATAAAATGAACAAATATATCGGAGTATAGGTATACAAATAATACGTAATATTTAGATCCCAAGTTAGCAGCACGAATTAATGAAGAGAAATTTGCTAGGAGAAATTTTAAACGAGTTTAATTGCCAGAGAAGAAGGAAAGCTTGTTTGTGAATACTCGAAGAGAAATGGTTGTTCTGAATAAGAAGACTAATCGTATTGTACCTTTAGAATTGATTTGCTTCGCGTATCTTTTTGAGTTCGAATATAGCATCGTGGTCTCTTTGATGTGAATTTGAAGCGTATATTTTATTACGAATTTTTATCAGACAAGCAACAATATTAATAAATATTTATCTGTATACACGAGTGAAATCCATTAGTATACATAAAGTGAATAACGTGCAGGTTTAGACAACCAATAAGATTGACGTAATTTACAAAAGCTTGAATACAGAAATTTTAAAAGTATTTACAGCCCCGGTGAAAAATCTAACAATATATAAAACTTATTAGCAGTGAAAATGGTTAACTGGTTCGATAGCAGTATACTTATATATACCTAATATATGTATATCTATACTTATGTATACTTAAGTGGTAGAAATGTTCGTGTAAGCCTAAACGATCTCAAAGACATGTATATGGTATACAGCTGCAACATATCTGTTATTATCACTGATAAAAGAGTCGACAAATAAACGAGATATAATTAAAAGACCGATAAAGTGAAACAATACAATTTTTGTTGTTGTTGCAAAAAATTTTAACATAATAGATTTTACAATCCATTCTTACGGGTCCATAGAAGAATGTACATACTTTTATGTGTGCATGTAAAACTTGCAGTTAATTGGATAATTAGTTTTCGCGACAACCAATATCATAAATATAGTTTTGGGATATATGCTTCCGAAATTGCACTCACGTGACTTTGTACTCCTTTAACTTCGTTAATATTTCAAATTTCCGTATGAAATTTTCCGCGCATATTCCGAACCGAATATCTCGCTTTTCGAAAATATACAAAAAATTTCAATTTTTCAATAAAATTTAGGAACCTTGTACAAAGAAATACGTGTTTGATTTGGCGATATATTAATTTCGCCAAATATGAAATGATTCGAATTTATATTAGGATATTAAATTAGGCAAAAAAGAAACGACAATTGTGCAGATTTCTTTATACTTTGAAGTTTTACGTTTATCATATTTCGCGGTATATCGAAGAATATCCTTACTTGCTTCCATTTTTGTACAGTATAATACGTACGAAATTTTGGCAAAAAAATATATTAAACATACTTTTGGACATTGTTTCGGTTTCTATATTATAGCGTCAAGTTTCATACATTCGTCGTTTAATTATTCTCACCGAATCTCTGCATTAACCACGTTATTTCGTATTCATAAAATTTATACGATTTTATATTACGTTATATCATAATTCTTTGGGAAAGAAAATCTAGAAAGGTTTCAAATACAGCATAGGAAATTCAAATATTATCCGAGAATAATATCCATTTTTTCTTCGATCATCTTAATTTACATTATTGTCTAATAGCATCGCATAATTGTGATTAAGAAAATTTCTCTAGTCGAGGAATTTTCAAAGGAATAGTGGCATAAAAATAAAGACGATTATGACTCATGTTTATGTAGTCTAATAAGTAAAAAAGCGATGATAACGCGAAACAATGTATAAACATACAAATGCACGAAGGACATCTATATCCGATAAGATATATTTACCTATTAGACAGATAAAAACTAAAATAATAAAGCATAGTTGACGACTAAATCACTAATAATTTCTACAACATCATATCGTTAAACGGTAGATAGAAATAAGAAATATTCAAAGAATACACAGTCGAGAAATACACAGAAATTTGATAAGACTTGTTTTCTCACATACATAATAAATGTACGCTCTAGCATAAATAGCCCGACGGCTACTAACAGCTCCATCAACCCGTCATAGTCAGTCAGTACGCACGCAGCGCTCTAGCGTGAGCATCATTCAATCGCGTCTTCGGCCACTCTCTCACATGAGAGTATCCATATACGTTGACAGCTTCTAAACTTTTTTTTAACATCGAATCGAACATAAACTTTTCTCGTGATTACCGAACGAAAGTCGAATCTCTTTAAAGAAAAGCAATGATCTAGTTTTCTGATAGGTGGTTGTGTGGTGTTATACTAGTGAATACCCAGTAGAAGCGTTGAATAATAACGATGGAAATAAACTGGTGGCCAATAATCGCGGCGGTGGTCGCCGTAATCGCGGTAGCTTATTACAGAGTCACTCGGGCCTACGATTTCTTTGAGAAACGCGGGATTCCTTACTACAGTTACGTCCCGCTACTAGGAAGCATTTGGGAGCCCATACTTCAACGAATCTCGTTCGCCGAGACGGTTGAAAAAATGTACCAGGCGTTTCCCGATTCGAAGTACATCGGTTTTTTCGACTTCTCCTCACCCATAGTTATGATTCGAGATATCGAACTGATCAAGTCGATCACCGTGAAGAACTTCGATCATTTTCCAGATCACAGATCCTTCGATAACGTAGATAGAGATCCCCTGTTTGGTAAGAATTTATTTGCCCTTCGTGGCGAAAGATGGAAGGAAGTACGAAACACGTTGAGTCCAGCCTTCACGTCGAGCAAGATGAAGGCGATGTTCGTACTAATGCGCGAATGCGCTAAGGAATACGGCGATTATTTCGCTTCTTTGCCTGCCGACCAGACTACTTTGGAGTTAAAAGATTCGTTCACCAAATATACCAACGACGTAATCGCCACTTGTGCCTTTGGCATTAACGTGAACTCGATAAAGGACCCGAAGAACAATTTTTACGTGTACGGTAGAGAGGCTACTCATTTTGGAAGATCGCAATCCATCAAGTTTTTCATTGTAAGAAGCTTGCCCTGGGTAGCTCGAGCGTTAAATATTAGGATAATTAAGAAGCAGATCGTGGATTTTTTCCAAGACTTGGTGGCTACTACGATAAAGACCAGAGACGAGAAA
The DNA here is from genome assembly GCF_014825855.1 of Bombus pyrosoma. Classification (NCBI taxonomy): domain Eukaryota; kingdom Metazoa; phylum Arthropoda; class Insecta; order Hymenoptera; family Apidae; genus Bombus; species Bombus pyrosoma. Next base: position 10,913,309 of record NC_057783.1, read on the forward strand.
GGTATCGTTCGTCCGGATATGCTTCAGCTGATGATGGAAACGAGAGGGAAATTAGGCCCAGGAAAGGAGTTGACCATCGAAGACATGACTGCCCAGGCGTTCGTCTTCTTCTTCGGTGGATTCGAAAGCACCTCTACTCTGATGTGCTTCGCTGCTTACGAGGTTGGAATGAACGAGGAAGTTCAGAGGAGATTGCAAGACGAGATCGATCAGGTTTTGAAGGATTGTAAGGGCGAAGCCACGTACGAGGCTATCAACGGCATGAAGTATCTGGACGCTGTCATTCTCGAGAGTCTTAGGATGTATCCGACCATCGTGGCTGTCGATAGACTTTGCGTAAAACCGTTCGAATTACCGCCACATTTGCCTGGAAAAAACCCCTACATCGTCCAAGAAAATGATACCGTATGGATACCGATTTATGGAATTCAGCGCGATCCACAGAAGTATCCAGAGCCAAACAAATTCAATCCTGATAGATTCAACAACGATGCGAAACAGATGCTCAACTCCAGTTCGCTCTTTACCTTTGGTTTGGGACCTAGAATGTGTATTGGTAATAGATTCGCGATATTGGAGACGAAAGTTTTGTTGTTCTATATTTTTGCAAAGTGTAACCTCATACCGTGCGCCAAGACTTCTATACCGCTGAAATTGAACAAAAAAGGATTTGCTATGACATCAGAGAATGGATTCTGGTTTAACATTCAACCGAGAAACATAAAGAAAGGCGAGGTCGAGAAAATTACGGTTCCAGGAACAACGATGTTTATCGAGAAGATTCCTGATAGACATCCAGACAATTAAGTCATATGCGATGTTTGTGATATCAATCTTCCGAACTTTCGTTTGAAAATATCTACGTATATTTTTTCGATATATTCAATGCGATAAGATCGACGGTAAACCAGAAATCAAAACCGAAGGTTTCGAGTTGAACACATCACTTCAAACGTTTATATTTAGTTATTCGCATTGTCACTTGATTTCGAGGTATTAAGAATCGAGATGCTTGTTTCGCGAAAGAAAGTGAAAAACACATATACTTGGGGTATTCAAAGTGTATAGATAAATAAAAAGCTTTCGTATAATATTTTCATTGTAACGCATAAAATATACGAATTGTACAAAGTTTCGGGTCAACGATTTCTCTTTGGTTCGAACAGAGAAACACTCTTAGATATCTATATTCAAAATCAACAATTTGAAAATGATTCTATTTAACAACGAAGAACGTAGTGACTTTTGCGGAGATGAAATACATCTTATTTTATTTAACTGTGTTAAAACATCGTTAAATTTTCATAACTTTAAGCGATTCTAGTATTTTGTCAAATGATTTTTTTATTGATACGATTTTTATGATTAATATGATTTTTTAGAATTTATAGAAAATAACCATTACTAATATCCTATAAGCGTACTCTTATCCAGTTGGTTTGCCAAATGCTTGACGGATGATGTAGTACATCAGATCTAATGATCTAATAACTCGATCGATGTTTTATAGCTTTTTTTTCCTTTATACGTGTTTACGGGATTTTCTCTGTATACTAACATCTGTATACTTTTTATTATTTAGATAAATGTATCTGTTATAATAAAATATGATTAAACAAAATTAATATTTGGTATAAAAATATTTTGGGTTCAAATAGAGAAACAAACTAAATAAATACAAGTTTGTATTGGGAAATAGAATTTATAATTCTAATCTATAATCGATTCTTGTTATAATAAGATTACATTATTGTTTTTAAGATAATACCATACTGTCTATATCATACTTCTTTGTCCTAGTTTCACAAATTTCAAGTTTCAGGTATCGTAAACTAAATAATTAACGATAGCATCCTCCGTCTGGGGCTCCAAAGTTCTTTCTGATAGAGAAAAGATTCGATATACAATTGCGTTTCCTGAACATTAAACAATGCGAACAAAACAATATCTTTGTTCAAAGATGTTAAAGAAGTTTTCGATCAGCTTTGTGTTTATACCTAAGGTACATTTCAATCCTTTTTGTCGATTTTCTTTATTTATTGTATTATTTTTACGAGTCAATTTCCGTTAAGCACCGATATGTCTCAGTTTTGGAGGTTCTTTACTTCTTTCTCCAACCTTCCCGCGCGATCGTAAATAAGGGGGAAAAAGACAATAGAGATAGAGAAGAATTTTTTGGGTATCCCAGAAAATTCTTCCGCCACCGTTTAACCTGTTCGTATTTTAGCGAAACGAATCGGAGAAGAAATGAAAAGGAGGATCGAATCGTGGCGTGTTCCTGGTCATATAATGGATACGTGTTACGCGTCCATCTCAATTATCCTGGCCGGATGCGTCAGCATCGTCTCTGCATGTCCAGCACGTAACATGGAGTCGAGATACGTATAACAGTCGTATGTGTAATATATTCTACTACGTGATCGCCTAGTGGTAAAGACGCCATACGACCTTGTGAATGTTGCTTTAATGAGCGAGTTCCCGCGTATATACAAGCTGTTACATCACGAGCTGGTTGCTCGTCACAATATTACGCGGATATCGCACCAACCTAATTGTGACCTACTTCTTCATGCTCGTGGTTTAAGAAATTGTGATAATATGCTGCGAACTCTCATGGATTTGATATTCGATTTTCTGGGAATCGCGAACTTTGTCTTTAGACAGGGTTTCGATCGGTAGCTGGGACGATTAAATACGTATGATCATTTCTTTTTATAACTTCTTGAAACACACCAGAGGAAAAGCAATGAATATTCATTAAATTTATTAAATGATTGGGTTATTCTAAACGTTTTGTCCTCCGAAGATAATCTTAGGTCTATTATGTTATAGTTTCTAGATGCGAAAGTTTGTGATTGCTACCCGATTTCCTCTGTCTTATTCCGCTTGTTCAATTTGGAATGTTTACAAGGTTCAAGACTAAACGTTGGGACGATCGTAGACTGTAATTTGTCACAATTTCAAACCGGGGATTTCAATTTTAAACGACCATCGATGTCCATTTGAAGCGATTGTGGATCTTCAATTGAAATTACTTTGAATTTTATTTGGGAACGATCATTCTATTTATAAATATTCAAAAGAGGACTCGTTGTGAATGTACGCAATGGATTAATTGACCTGTCAATAGTAAGTACGCGGTTGTACCCGCATAAAATCGTATCACTATAAAAAAGAAAATAACAAACAACTTATATGTCCTCTTTGACACCATACGAATATTTTTAGAAAACACGCGAGTAGCTTACAAGGAACTTAAATATCGCTAGATTAGATTGCGAAAAGTATTTTGTATGAAACTACGTAATTGTACCTAGTTGTAACTTTTAAACGGATAAAGTTATCAGTGACATTTTTTCTTCGAAGATAATTAACGAAGCAACGACGTGGCAATCTTTAATTGAACTAACTATGACGACTATTGAAAAGATACGAAACGAAACTCAGATATGGAAATCTCTTCGACGAAGAGCACATTGACGAAAGATGAGTATTTTATTAAGAGTTATTTTCTCGCACGGCTAATGTTAATAACGTACGATATCCTTAGATAACGTTATAATAAATCTCTATATTACCTCTAATCATTTTATTATGACCTTCAACGGTATAATACTACAGCAACAACAATGTCGTAATAAAATCTCTGTTCCTTACGAATGTCCACGCGACGAGAACTACGCACATTTACCATGAAGTTCCTTCGGAAATCAATCTAAACCAACACTCGACTAGCAACATTAACAACAGCCAAACGAAGTTAACAATAACAACTAGATACATAGTTGACAATAGCAACGGAGTTGGCCGAGATAGGAAACAACGCAACGAATATTTTCATAAACGATCAACAAGTTATATTCGACGAAGCGGGGAAGCAATTTGGTCCAGTGCAGATTATCGTGCAACTTCTTCGGAAGGTTGGTCGTTGTTAAAGGATCCGTTTCCGATCCAACGACCCTTAGGTGCCTTAGGAAATATCTAGCAGGTTGACTCGATAAAACTACCCTCTCCCCTCTAATGTAATTCACTTTAGCTACGGTGAGTGCGTGGAAGGGATGAAAAGGAAAGCTCCAAGACCGAAGGTTAGCGATCGAACCAACACCATCAAGACCGGCTTTTGGCCAGAATTAATGAACTGAAGATCGTAAGGGTGGATTCAAGCAGTGTATTGTCTTGTCGTGTTAGTGGAAAAAGGCGCGAAACGATGGCTAAAAGGGAAAACGAATCTTAGTTTTCTTGCTCTTCTTCTACCTTTTTTCCCTCTTCATCTTCGCAGTGGTATATATCCTACGATAAAACTATGGCAAATAAGTTACAGTTACAATAAATTGCACCAATTATCGAAACGCGAAATACTGTTGACACTTTTATTAATGTATAACATATACTTTTATAGCTTTGAAGACTATTGTTTATGGTAAAAATTATAACTCATATTTATACATATAATTTACAGATAAACGATATATAATTACGCAGTAAATTTGTGCTTCTGTTAAACTTCACATGCGGAATAAAAATTAACATTACCTTCCAAACTATCCGAAACAATACTTTCTCGATTATAATATTTTCCTTCCACAAGTGTCAAACATTCTATTTATTTGTTTACTCATCATGATTAGTCGCTCTTTTTACTTAGTTCACGATATTTTTCTTTCATTAATTGCAATTAAAGAACTTTTCTCATGTAATAGTTAGTATACATATGTTATATGTATATCCACGCATCCTTGAATTTATTTCATTCTATATTTATGCCAATCAAATTTTCTGAACTTAATGTTTCAATTACGTCATAAACTTGTTAAAAAACAGAATATTTTTTTGTCAAACTCTAACGAAACAATTATGTTCAGCAAATTGTTCATTGCACAATATTAATCTTTCGAAGTACGAGCGAATAATCAATCAGATCACGAATTATATAAGAAACTTTTTATTTTGCTTATATTACATTAAGTAAAATAAATAGCAATCTTTAGTCAGTATTGGGATTAACATTCGAAAGACGGACGCTGCGTCGTTGGATTCGCAGTAAATTTTTTTTACTCCAAAATGTCTTTTCTGCCCTTGTTACCGAAATAGTGGAAGAGTTTTCTTATCGCTAATAGAGAGGAAGGGACGAGGCTCATATTACAAAACATTTTCAGTATGCTCCAAACAAAATTATGCCAACGTATGGATCACGTGGGTTACGACTGATTCGGCGTGACGTCCGCCGACATAGAGTTAACCGAAAAACACTACTCCGTACGCGAAGAAGATTTTAATCGCATTAAAGATCACTCATTCGCAAATTCAATTTCTACAATTTCCATTATTCAGATGCTTTGTCGTTCCATTAGTTTGAGACGTGCAGCAAGAATTTTCTCTGGGCTCAACATTCAGCCAAAATCCATTCTTAGCATAGGCGGTTATCACACCTTCCTCATATTGCAACGGAAGCAACATCTTCGATCCAATCTTGACGTTGCACTTGGCGAGAATGTGGCACAGCAATACCTTTATCTCTGTTAACGCGAACCGATTGCCGATGCAGATTCTGGGACCGAAACCAAACGGCATAAACGCCCCCGAATTTATGATCTTCTTTCCATTCTCGAGGAATCTATCCGGATCGAATTTCTGCGGATTCTTGTAGTGCTTGGGATCGTGGTGAATTGCGTCAACAGGTATCCAGATGTTCATTCCTGCTTTTACGGTGAAAGGTTTTTCACCAGGTAAGGCTGGTGGCAGCTCGAAATCTTTCACGCATAGTCTATCCAAGAATACGGTAATTGGTTGCAATCTCATCGCTTCGTTGATCATGGCATCCAAGTACTTCATCTTCTGTATGGCATCGTAAGTCAATTGTCCGTTATTATTTTCCAACGTTTCGTCGATTTCCTCCTGTAGTCTTTTCAAAATCTCTGGATTTTCGGCTAGAAGGTAGAACAGAAAGCTCGTCTGCGTTGCAACGGAATCAGTTCCACCAAAGAATAAGCTAAAAGCGTGATTAACCATGTTTTCCGTACTCATACCTTTTCCTGGACCATTCTTGTCGTTTACATCTATGAATAGTTGTAGAATATCTGATCGATAAGTGCTATTCTGTTTCCTTTCCTCGATCGTGTTGATCACTTGGTCGGTAAAAAATTTCGCTATATGTTTCTCCAAAAATCTGAGCTGAAAGAGCTTCGCCAGCCAGGGCAGGTTCCTTTGCGCCAACATTGCCATATCTTTTTTGAAACTAGTGAACGTGGTCGATCTGCCATACGTGTAAAATATGTTCTTCGGATCTTTTATGGTGTCGACAGATACACCGTAGACGCAGGTGGCGATTACATCGGTGGTATATTTAGTCAGCAGATCCCTCATCTCCATTTCACGCTCATTCTCCGCTAGGTTCGACAAATAGTTCGCGTATCTGGTAGCACACTCGGACATCAGATTGAACATATCCTTTACCTTATTGGAAGTAAACGCGAGTGACAATATGCTCCTTTGCTCCTTCCATTGCCCGCCTTTCATAGAAAACAGCATTCCGGCAAATATAGGGTCCATGTCCTTGAAGACAAAGTTACGATGGTCGGTAAAGTGATCGAAATTCTTCATGTTGACGGACTTGATCAAGTCGAGATCGCGGAGCACTATGATAGGCGTGAGTGACTCGTATATGCCAACATATTTCGCTTCAGGATGAAGTTCATAAGCTTCCAAAATGGTGTCTTGCAAGGTGGACCGTTTTGCGAAGAAGGATCCCATATTTCCAAACAATGGCATCGGTGGAATGTGCAGGATTCCATGTTTCTTGAATAAATTATGATTCTTTGTGGCACAGTAGTAGATAGCGATCAGTATCGCTATCAAAGACAGACCAAGGGACAGATACTCCATTCGAATATACCACAACCACTATCAGAATTTCACTTCCGACACGATGTTTGCTGTGTCGGCCTTTCCGAATAACTAAAGGTCGATCAATTTATCGCGTAGCTATATACATAAATAAGTAAGAGGACATGTCTATATTCTGATACGCAGGAATGTCTCAAGCGTAATCAACTCCCTAATCTTTAACGTTACGTAAGCAAAAACGAAAAAGATGAAATCTGTATTTCGTAAAAATTGCCATGATTTATTTAGCGAGGGTAGGAAATGCGTAAAGTATCTCCTAAACGTTTGTCTGCTTATTTAAACGTTGATAATTGCACAATGTATTACGGAATATCCTATACCTTGCAGTCGCAAATCTTTTTCGGAGGCTTCTAGCTTATGACGCTACTGGAGAAGGCTTAATTTATGGTTCCCTAGAGTATTTTCGCTTCCTCTTCCTAGAATCCAGGCTGACGAAAACCACGTGACCAAGCGTTTGAAGCTTTACGTTTTCTTACAGCTATCTTAGATTCACACTCATTTTTGTTTTATTGTATCAGCCGGATCGATTCGTCAATCGAATTGGCTAACCTATCTGATTGTCTTTAGATTAATTGTCAAACGACAGTGCATGGCTTATGACAAATAATTACATCATAATGTGTAAAAATAATATTTAATCTAGCTGTAAATTTTCGTACGTATGTCTCGACTAATTTAAAAGTTTCTGAATTAAATGATTTTAAAGTTACGATCGGAATAAAATCATTGTTCACGGTGACATCATCTTGTGGACAATGCGTTGACACAAATTCCTATGTGAATAATTGGAGTACGTTAAGGCATAGTGGAGGTATTGAATCGTGGAATAGAAAAATTCAAATATTTTATAATAGATTTGAGATATTCGATATATTTAGAACACTTAGACACACGTAAACGAATAAGTTATTGAAAAGAAGCGTTTGTCCTATCAACGAGATCGAATAATCTAACCAATAAGATGTTTTGATATGTATGTGTATGTATTGAAATATGTACCGTTATGCCCGAACGATGAGGATCTCTTCGTAAGGAATTGACAATGTTTCCAAAGAAAAGTCGCAGATACGAATATAGTGGTTCAAAGCAGCAGAGATAAAAGTCAAGAATATTTTTTTGGAATTTTAAGCAAGCTTGGACTCGATGATCTATGAACTCGTTCATCTATCTCTTGGTGTTTGATGAACTCCTGCCCGGTGCGGCATCCGCTATGTGATTTTTGCATTGGACTTTGATGCGCGTTTCGACACTATTTTACCAGACGCAACTCTCTGAAACAAGGTCAAGTACGTGCGAACGCTGATATGCTGGTATGGTTTAGATCGCTGGTGTTTCTGTGCCACGCGTAACAGTGTACACGATTACTCGACATTACAAGCCGTACAATATCATAAAACATATTTGTTATGCCATCCTTTATCCGTCGTTAGCTCACAAAATTATTTATAAAATTCCTAAAAAGAATTACAAACAAGAATTCCTTAGGTAAGATTAAATCAATTGTTAATCGTTAATCAAGAGTTTCGATCGAATCGGAAATTTATTATGGAAGTAACTACCGTTGATAAATTATTCCATTGAGCATATTATACATTGCATTGTGATTTGCCGAGAATCTGATTTTCTGTCAGGCAATAAATCAATATACAGGATGATTTATCCAATTCGGTCATCTCAATTTAAAACTACATACGAACGAAATAAATGAGAACGATATTTATGTTACATTATGATGGGACTGTAACAGGAATGTTATTACGATACTAAATTGTGCATACAACAATGTTATACATACGTAACTATATCATTTCGGTTGGGGAAAGAAAGTATTATTGTTATTTGTATCAATGGACCGAACTTGTATTACCATAACGTAGGCTTTAGATGCCACATGCGGAATTTATCGCCGATGAAAAACAGATACGAGAAACAATCGTTTGCTAATTTTTCTAAGTTAAATATATTCCTAATTAGAGTTCAAAGTAGGAATAATTCAGTTTTAGGGATAGGGTTAAATAACACACCGATTCTTTACAAAAATAAAACCGTTTAATAATTTTGGGTAATATCTTAAAGTAATAGAACTGTTTAATAATAATAAACTGAATAATAATAACAGTAAAAAATTTTAGTTAACGGAGAGAAACTTTCTTTATAATAATGTAGCAAAATATTAGAAGCATAACGAGATAAACAATCAAATTCTTATGCATAAGTTTAACAAAATAAGTTTCACAAAATTTTACGCAATACAAGAGTACAACATGACAATCAATATACAATACATAATATCAGTGTCGCACAAAGATAGTAGATATTGCATTATTTCACAAACGCATTCTTCTTACATTTTGATCGGGGGTAAAAGGAAGTCTTGTTGGTCGATGTATTTATTAACAAATGCTGATTCTGTTGATGATATTGTTACCGAATGCCGATTTGCGAATAGGGATATGGAATAATATCGAATGCTGGAGACATAGGAGGGAATATCGAAGTTAATTCGTATTGTTGGATCAGGTCAGTTAATTCTGTTCCAAATATTGCGTAATAATGATAATTCGTTAATAGTCGTACGCTGCTCTACTTACAATATATTCAATTGAGACAATAATCGCTGAATAATCATGATCGTTATACAGGTCGCCCCTCTTATACGCAAGGAACCTGAGAAAATGATGTTGGATATTTTCCGGAAGATAACAGGATTTCTCAGTGCTTGGCGTTCATATTGCCGGTGCGTATTGGAGATGAGATTGCACCAGAGTAACGTACGATACTATAAGTGTAATTACGTGTAACAAGAGTAATTTAATGCGTTCTTGCGTTTCTATATTTCACAAGCTGTACATTACATGATACTAATCGTTTAATGATGCGAACGTATGATAGACGTATCATTTTAAAGGTTTAAACTTTTCTACACAAGGAAATTAAAGGCTATTTTACTTCATATTCCATTCGTACAAATTCAATTGGCATCTCCGTTGATCTGGGCAAAGCGATAAGAACTTTTCCTTGGCTCAATGATCAACCAGAATCCATTTTTCGGACTTGCGTTTATCACACCTTTCTCGAATTCTAACGGAGTTGTCGTTTTCGGTCCGATCTTGACATTGCACTTGGCAAGAAGGTGACATAGCAATACCTTCATCTTTGTGAGTGCAAACCGGTTTCCGATGCACATTCTGGGCCCAAAGCCAAATGGCATATACGTGTCCGAGTTTATAATCTTACCACTTTTAAAAAATCTGTTTGGATCGAATTTCAAGGAATTTTCGTAGTATTGTGGATCGTGATGAATCGCTTTCACAGGAATCCAAACGTTCATTCCTTTCTTGATCGTGAAAGGTTTGTCACCGGGTAACGCAGGTGGCAGTTCGAAATCTTTAGCACATAGCCTGTCAAGGAATATAGCTACCGGATGCAGTCGCAATGATTCATTCATCACGGCATCTAGATACTTCATCTCGGTTAGAATAGCGTAGGTTAATTGCCCGTTGTTGTTTTCCAATGCTTCGTCGATTTCTTGTTGTAATCTTTTTTGAACATTTGGATTCTCGGCCAACAGGTGCGTCGCTAAGCTGATCTGCGTGGAAACGGCCTCAAATCCGCCGAAGAAGAAGCTGAAAGCGTGAGAGGCCATACTTTCCACGCTCATACCTTTTCCTGGTTCCTTCTTCTTGTTAGTCTCTAGCAATAGCTGTATGACGTCCGATCTATAAGCGCCACTCTTTTCTCTAGCTTCAACCGTGTCTGTCACGATATTGGAGAAAAATTTCTCGACGTAGCTTTCCACGTATTTAAATTGCAAGAGTTTCGCCAACCATGGGGCGTTTTTGTGCATCAACATTGTTAGAGATTTTTTGAAAGTTACTAAGGTTGTACCTATTTTACCGTACACGTAAAACACGTTATTCGGTTCCTTTATCGTATCCACGGAGACACCGTACACGCAGGTAGCGATCACGTCGTTTGTATATTTACTTAGAAGGCTCTTCATCTCCATTTCGCGCTCGTTCTCCGGCACTTTCGTTAAATGGTCCACGAACTTGACCGCGCAATCGGACATCAGTTTGTACATACCTTTTATCTTGCTAGAAGTAAACATGGGAGACAACATATTTCTATGCTCCTTCCACTGGTCACCTGTCAGACAAAATAACATTCCCCCTAGCAAAGGGTCCACTTCCTTGTACGCGAACGGTCGATGGTCTGGAAAGTGTTCAATGTTCTTGATGGTGACAGCTTTAATCAGTTCCGGATCGCGGAGCATTAGAACAGGCGTCAGAAATTCGTAAAAGCCAACATATTTCGCTTCAGGATGTAATTGATAAATTTTGAGAATTAAATCGTGCATGGTGCACTGTCGTCTAAGCAAGGGACCCATATTTCCAAACAGTGGCGTCGGTGGAATATGCAGAATTCCATGCTTCTTGAATAAATTATGATTTCTCGTGGTAAAGTAGTAAATAACGACGAGTACTACTGTCACTATGGACAAAGCGATTGGTAGATACTCCATGGTAAAGTAGACGGTATAGGTGCCAGAGTTTAGCGATGACAGGATGTGCGCTGTGTTATCTTACCAAGAAGACTAAGAGTCGGCCTATGAGCACAGTTCTTATATAGGAGAACTCGTTTCTGCATATCAGTATGCAGGAGCGTCTCGATGTTGTGGAACTCCTTGCGTTTGACGTTTCACCGCGTTCCACTCACATTCATGCGCAGATTTATCAGTTGTTGGTAATAAGAAGTTTAACATATTCGACATAGATTGCAATTGGTAATTACATAATTGGAAAAAAGAAGGATCGATGGAATTTAGGCCGTGAGATTTTAATTAAAGATACCTGCAGAATAGCTTTCAAGGAAAAGAAATCGGTTGTTTTATTTGAAATTCTTAATAACCAATCTTCGATATAATATTTGTTAATAAGTACTTACGATCGTCTTCTGTCCGGCTGACAATATATTTATTTCATAGTTGTAGAGATAATTTGTTATTCTTATTAAAATACTTTTCCCACTGAAGTTTTCAAACATTCAAGTATACAAATAAAAATAAAAGTTTGCGGACAGAGGAGCGGTTATATGCGTAAGGAAAAGATTATTATTAATTTTCATTGATTTTGTGACGTGTTACGCAGTACTGTAATGCGCAGAATAAAAATTATCGCGGACAGAAGACGGAAACGCAGAATGATCATTAGTTAATTTTTGTAAATTAAACATATTCTTGATAAAAATTCAAATTATGAATACTTCAATTTTGGCGAAGGAATATTTATGCCTTTACAGAAGATTAAATAAATCATTGATTTTTTGCAAAAATATAAAATAAGTAGCGAAATATTTTTATTTAAAATTAGATTCCGTTTTCCTATTTATTTATCACTATCGATCGTTCATTCTATCCAAATTAGTTGTGAGCATCGGAAACATGGATAAAAGAACCATTTCTTACGTAAAAACAAATTGAAAATGTAGCATTTCTTATTCGAGGCTTAATTTTTGAAAAAACACATTTTGTAGTCTTTAGATCTTCTCGCTCGGGTTAATTCTAAGAATGGATGGAGACAGAGAATTTGCACTTCCAGAGGCACTTCCATATCAATTACTATTTTGATAAATTGTAACGCAAGGAAGAGAAATTTCAACATAATTATAAATGTTAATAACATTGTCTCTGTATTAAAAGTTTCTTCGTACCGATCTGATAGAGGCACCAGGCCCTTATCTGTTCATGTTTTTACAATTGGTTTCTCTTGATATTGTAAATACGATTGTTTGAAATAGTGATTGGATTTACAACTTCGCTATATCATGTCACGTATATGTATACTCGATTATGTGCTCGATTATGTAAGAGGAAAACGTGTCACTGGATCTTTAAACATAAAAATTGTTATTTAAATTATTGATTATGTATAAAAAAAAGACGTCAAACAGTAGTTGACAAACTAGATGTAGACAACTGCGTGTTATTGCACTTCTTTTTCGTGCGACAAATGGTTGACGAGAAAAAATGAAAAACGGGTCTGTAACAATGTTTCTTTACATTTTGAATCATTTTTTATCAACAAAGACTTAAAAAAAAAATGTCTGTTTTTATTTCCCAGCTGAAGCACTTGTTACGATTTGGTCTTGATCTTCGGTATTCGTAACCGTTATATGTTACTCTAGATGTCGAATCTTAGAATTCTCGAATTATATCTAAATCAAAACGGTAGTTGCAGTCACCAGAAGTAGTTATTAACTATTTCGATTAATTCGACTCCCATTCGCTAATTTTGAAACAAGGCAAACGACTGAATGGAATGATTCGAAAAACTTGTCGCAACCTTCTAGAGAGCGATACTATTTTGAATTTCCAAACTATTGTATCCTTGATATTTTAATTCGTTAATATAACCGTATGAGTAGCGTTAGCTAGCGTATCAATATGACTGATAAATAAAATTCCACGTTTCGGCTTATCCGCTATGTGCAGGAGTACTAGCACGGGAAGGATTAAAGTCTTCTTGGAATAAACAAATGTTTTCAATATCTTCTTGACTGATGACAATAATAGTCAATGAATAGTCTTATTGAAATTGTATATGTGGTACAAGTCCGAAATCGAAGAAGAAAATTTTGTAATGTTTAGCTTCTCACCTTGCTTATATGTATAGTCGATCGCACTCCTGGATTATCCTACTGAGTCAATATAGTTATTGGAAGACTGACTGTATGAATGGTTGACGATTAATAAAATGCTCGGTTTTATTTCTTGACGTTACTTAAGGACTGGATTAGGACAATTCTCGGCTTCGCAAAGATTACTGTTTTTCTGAACTTGATATTAATTCTTGATAAATTTTTAACTAATTCTTGACAAAATTTCAACTAATTGGACTGAACTCTATAATTGTACTGAATAACTGAAGTCAATAACTAAACTGAACTGACTGAACCCTTGAAAAATTTTTAACTGAACTGCGCTTTGACAAAATTTCAACTGAACTGCTCTCTATACAAATTTTTACTGAACTACGTTACGGACTTTAACCTGACTGCTTGTTTCTAAGTGGCTACCCTCATTTATACTAAGCCTACCATGGTCAATTTTTACGTGACGGATTATTCTATGATAGCGCGGACTTTTGGTACGTGATTACTTTTGCGGACGCTGCAATCTTCAGTTCTGCTGGTGTTCTTCGAGAAGTGTTAGGGTTTCAGCTTATGTGGGTTTCGTGGAAGTATTATTGAAGTTTTCCCTTTTTTAGAAGTCTTTGCTGTCAGTTTCTGTTGTCAAAAGTATTAGGGTTTCAGTTAATGTGGTTTTTGTGGATGTATTATTGAAGATTTTTTTAGAAGTCCTTACTGCTGCATTCTTCTTGCAGTATCAATTTCTGCTGATGATATGTCGTATTCTGCTAAACACGTGGTTACCTTGCTGATGCCAGTACTTGATCCTTTGGCGCGTCTGTTGTTTGTCACTGTAGCTGCTGTATGAGAAGATCGTAGCATCTTAACTTCCATTATTTGTTTATTGTACTGTGTATTGTATTCAGGAGAGCGCGTGCAAGGCGGTACGTATCAGTGGACGTCTCATTATTCCTTGCTTCTATTTCGATATTGTTTAATTTTAATTTTGTTCAATAATAATGTAAAGTATTTATACGCGTAGTATCTTTTATTTCCTTTAAGTTTTGTGTTTTTAATTCCATTTGCCTCGAGTTGTGGCTCGCGATATTCGCGAGTTATGACGTATCCCTTTCACGTTTCCCTTTGATATAATCAATAACTTGGATGACAACCGAATGAATTCGACTTTATTTGCGTTCAAATAATTGTTTTAATGTTTGAGGGCCCAGAGGCACGTTTTCCTTTTATATAATCGAGTTTAAATTGTGCACAGATTATTTTTTTATTGATTGGAACTATTGTGGATGGTGTTGTAACAGGAATCTTGAAACAAAATTTCATAAAGAATGAAGAAGAGCTAACCTAGATTGTACATATACATATGTACGTACTATTAGAGCAGTAGTCGATCTAATGTTATTGTATTTTATATATTTTTTCCTATCGAGTATTACCTAGTTAAACTCAATTAAAATTAGGCGTAGTTATACGAAATTAACCGGAGTAATGTATTCTACACTGAAATTTACAACAAAAAGATTACGATAAAATATTTTGTTTTCAGCAAAAAAATATTTATCTTTGTACAGAACATTAAATGAACTATAAATTGTTCCTAAAGATATAAAATAAAAAGTCAAGTATTTCTGATCGATTAGATCTATCATACTATTCATTTAGCTATACATCGTGATTAATCATTTCTTTTATTTAATCTTTAGACACCAGAGATGAACCATTTTGACCTGACAATAATAACAAAACAATAACAAAACCGAAAGGTCTAAGCCTCGACGATTAATCCACAATAACTTTATTTCATTAATTGGAATCCAAGAACTTCTCTTATCCAATAATTAAGACACATGCATCCTTGAATTTAGTTTACACTATTTTTATGCTAAACGAATTATCCTAATTTAATATTTAAATTACGTTACAAAATAGTTGATACAAAACAAAATATTTTTTATCAAACTCTGACAAAGCAATTATGTTTAGCAAATTGTACGTTACATGACATTAGTTGTTCGAATCATGAACAAAAACGTATAATCAACCAAGCCACGAATTATGTAGGAAATTTCATACTTAAGTAAAGCAAATATCAATCTTCAATCATTATCGAGACTAATTGAGAAAAACCATACAAAGCAGGATAAAAAGAAGGATTTCAACGTATCGTGTTAAAGATCACTCATTCCTAAATTCAATTCCTATAAATTCCATTGGTCATACACACTTTGTTGTTCCATTAGCTTGAGACGTGCAGTAAGAATGTTCTCTGGCCTCAATATTCAGCCAAAATCCATTCTTAGCGTAGGCGGTTATCACACCTCCTCATATTGCAACGGAAGCAACATTTTCGATCCAATCTTGACGTTACACTTGGCGAGAATGTGGCACAGCAATACCTTTATCTCTGTTAACGCGAACCGATTGCCAATGCAGATTCTGGGACCGAGACCAAACGGCATAAACGCCCCCGAATTTATGATCTTCTTTCCATTCTCGAGGAATCTATCCGGACCGAATTTCTGCGGATTTTCGTAGTGCTTGGGATCGTGGTGAATCGCGTCAACAGGTATCCAGATGTTCATTCCTGCCATTATGGTGAAAGCTTTTTCACCAGGTAAAGCTGGTGGCAGCTCGAAATCTTTCACGCATAATCTATCCAAAAATACGCTAATCAGTTGTAGCCTCGCTTCGTTGACGGTAGCATCCAAGTACTTCATCTTCTGTATGACATCGTAAGTCGTTTGTCCGTTATTATTTTCCAACGTTCCGTCGATTTCCTCCTGTAGTTTTTTCGAAATCTCTGGATTTTCGGCTAGAAGGTAAAACAGAAAGCTCGTCTGCGTTGCGACGGAATCAAATCCATCGAAGAAGAAGGCGAAAGCATGAGTAACCATGTTTTTCATGCTCATACCTTTTCCTGGATCTTTCTTATCGGTCACATCCATAAACAACTGTAAAATGTCTGACCGATAAGTGCCATTGCGTTTCCTCTCCTCGACCGTGTTGATCACTTGCTCGGTGAAAAATTTTGCTATATGCTTCTCCAGAAATCGAAGGTGGAGAAGCTTAGTCAGCCAGGGTAGGTTCCTTTGTGTTAGCATTGTCATAGTTCTCCTCAGTGTTGTGAATTTCGAGACCGATGTACCTTACGTGTAGAACGCGTTCTTCGGCTCCTTTATGGTGTTAACAGATACGCCGTAGACGCAGGTAGTGATTACGTTGTTGGTATATCTAATCAACAGATGCTCCATTACTATTTCATCCTCGTCTTCTGCCAGATTCGACAAGTACATAGTCCGCGTATCTGGTCGCACATCCATATTAGATTAAATATGTTGTTACGTCGCGCGGGACATCTGCACGCCAGCCCTCGCTACCTGGCAGCCAACGGTCAACCTACAGCCATCCCGATTCTCAATAGACCCAATGACCCACCATAAAGACATTAGCCTTTAGCTGCATTGTCTCCACACATATTTGCCAGTCTAATTGCTTGTCTGGAGAATTCTCTAATTCGAGAAGTATTTGCAGTTTATGGCTGGGTCTTGGAAAAGTCCTTGAGTTTGCTAGGCGCTCTTAGGAATCACGGAGAAAGCGGGCAGTCATCAGATGGGAAAAAGCTAACACATGTCCATCATAAAAGGCTGTTTTTCATCAGGAGCAAAGTCCACCGCCGCTCTACGTTGGTGGGAGACTTCTGTATATCCTGTTCATCAGTAAAAGGGCACATCCATACCAAGCTTTCTTCCGAGACACTTTAAGGGCAGTCCAGCACTCTCGAGCGAGTGCTCAAGCAGTCATCAACAGTCCAGTACTCTCGAGAAAGTGCTCAAGCAGTCATCAACAGTTCTACACTTATTCAACACGTTATTACGAGTTTCATACCTTAAATCAGTCATTTATTTCACTTATATATACGCATCAGTGTAACTATTTTTCTATATAAAGTTGTTGGAATAAACATTATTTTATACCTGTTAATTCAGTGTAAATTCAGTTGAACCACCCCTATTGTCGTAACAGAAATCAGGGGATCGATCATTTCGTGGCGTCGATTATTTAATCGTAACGGGAATTTACGACTCCCGTTGACGTGCCTTCTTGCGATCGCGTCTCTCCGCGAATGGTCGACGAAACACATGTTCTTAATCTTATTGGAAGTGAACGTTGGCGACAACATGCTCCTCTGCTCTTTCCATCATTCGCCGTTCATAGAAAATAGCATTTTGGCAAAAATAGGATCCATATCCTTATCGGCGAAGTTACGATGATTGGTAAAGTGATCGAAATTATTCATGGTGATGGACTTGATCAAATCGAGGTCACGAAGTACTATGATAGGCGTGAGTGACTCGTATATGCCGATGTATTTCGCTTCGGGAGGAAGTTGGTAGGTTTCCAGAATGGTGTTTTGCAAGGTGGACTGTCTGGCGAAAAAGTATCCCATATTTCCAAACAATGGCATTGGTGGAATGTGCAGGATTCCATGTGCTACGTCCAGTGACTCTTTATGTTCGAGGCGGCCAGCAGCTGTGCATATAGAATTAAGCGGATCGCAATAATCCTAAGGAACTGTCATAAAACGAGGCTTTTTGATTTACCGTTAAGGCCATTAAGCGGTATAAAACATCTTCGAGTCAAGAGGTTCCTTATGGTTATTGCTCCATCAGGTAAAAATTGGAGAAACGTGGATTTTCATTCCTTAAATCAATCATTTACTTAACTTATACATACGCATCAATGTAACTATTTTTCTATATAAAGTTGTTGGAATAAACATTAATTTATACTTGTTAATTCAGTATAAATTCAGTTGAACCACCCCTATTGTCGTAACAGAAATCAGGGGATCGATCGTTTCGTGGCGTCGATTATCTAATCGTAACGGGAATTTACGACTCCCGTTGACGTGCCGTTTCGGGATCGCTTCTCTCCGCCAATGGTCGAAGAAACAACCGGGTTTCCACCCTTCAATCATTTACCTACTTAACTTATACCTTACGCACCAGCGTAACTATATTTTCTACAAAGTTGTTCGAAATATATACTATCTTTGAACTGTTTCTCAAGCATTATACTCATTAAGCTACCTCTATTATCCTAATCGAAATAGGGGATCGATCAGTTCGTGGCGTTGATTGTCTAATCGTAACGGGAATTTACGACTCCCGTTGACGCGCTTCCTCGCGATCGCGTCTCTCCGCGAACAGTCGAAAAAACACCATGCTTCTTGAATAAATTATGATTTGTCGCGGCGAAATAGTAGATAGCGACCAGTATCGCTATCAAAGACAGACCAAAGGGCAAATACTTCATTCTGAGTATTAAATTAAAGCTATTGTTCAAATTTTCACTTTCGACACGATATCTTGCACAACGCCCGCTTAGTAAGATACTGATCGTCCGATGATTTATCGCGTAGCTTTATAAGTACATACATATAGAGGGGAACCTGTCTGTGTCTCGATATGCAGGGTCATTTCAAGCATATTCTATTCCCTACCTCTTAAACGTTACTTCTTAAACCAAGCGTGACTCGGGAAAAACTAGGCTACCACTTCACGTTTTCTTATAGTTATTTCGACTGATACTCATTTTTGTTTTGTTATGTCGACCGATTGATTAACCGTTTGGTTAACTTATCTGATTGCCTTTAGATCAATCCTCGAACGATACTGCACGTCATTTGCTGTCTTATCTGAAATAACGACATTTTATAATGCAAACATAGTAATCAGAGACTACTTAATGTGTCCTTATATTTTCATACGAATTAATTAAATGTTAGCGAATCGATTAATTTTAAAGTTACAATCTAAATAAAATCATCGTTCACGGGCGACATCATTCTGTCGACGAAACATTGACATAAATTCTTATGTGAATAATTGAAATAGATTGAGGCAGAGCAAAGATCGAGTCGGGAATGTAAAAATTCAAATCTTTTATAACAGATTTGAGATGTTCTGTACATGAATAGATTATACGGATGGATAAACGAATAACCTACTCGGAAAAAGGTGTTGGTTCTAATGACTAAGTGGAACTAATCGATAAGATTATTTGATAAGATATTTCAATAAATATTTTCACACAATTGTTCGATGATGTCATAGAGTATGAAAAAAACATAAAACATATTAGCCGTCTGTCCTTTAGTCGTCGTTAACACGTGAGTCTTACTTACGTACTAATATAGATACATAAATAAGCATTCCTTATTAGATTAAATTCATTTTTAATAGTTGGACACTATCATTCCGTTACCGTTGTTACGTCGCGTGAGATAGTCCGTGCGACGTCCTTCATTGTCTGACCGTCAAGGCCCAAGCACCATTATACATACCCTCAATAAACCTAAGGCCCCACCATAAACTGAATCTTATTAGCTTAAATCCTGCAAGTATTTTCGGTTTATAGCTGGTGCTTAGAACAGTCCTTAGGTTTATTGCACATTCTTACAAATTACGGAGAAAGCGAGTAGTTACCTAACGAAAAAAAGTAGATAATTGTCTAACGGAAAAGCCGATTTTTCCCATGAACAAGGTCATCCCCGAGCCACGTCGGTAGGAGGCTTCCTCCTCCAATCTTCATTTATTAACCCCTTAGCCTACACGCTATCTGCCGATCGCGCGAGCCATGGTAGGCAAGAAGTTCGGTCGCGCGCCGTGCCATTCATTTGTTCAGCCGTGTGCCCGAACTGGCGCAAAACGTATACTTCTTATGACATGTATATTGAGGGGCTACAAAAGGAATTGTGAAATAATAAAAAACGTTTGAGGACAAATAGTGTTTTTAAGACGTCTAGGGCGTAATCATGATCAATTGATCAGTTAACAAAAACAATTTACTATTTCAAAGTGGATAATGAATCACTAGCAATTTGTAAATTACCACGAGTCAGATACGTGGGTTCCGTTTATGGCACAAATTCTTTACCACGCGTCAGACTCGTGGGTTCCGTTTATGGCACAAATTCTTTATTACGAGTCTCCCTCGACGATATAGGTTAAGGGGTTAACGTTGGCTATAACCAATGGGCATCGCGGATCGTTACCCTCACTTTTCTAACGAAATGTGTGAACAACGAATCCACGTTCTTAGTTCAAAAGGCACACCCACACCGAGCTTTCCTCCGTAATCACACAAGAACAAAGTTCACTTGTTCTCATAACGACAGAGCAGTCACTTCATCTATATACTTCGTCTACGACATCAGGAGGGTCAACTCAGCTTCTACTTCTACTACACCAGGAGAGTTTTACTTCTTCTACTACATTAGTACATTCAACTGTAAGGGCCTTGCTCTACTACGACAGGACATTCAGTGTATCTCTATCGGATCTTCATCCGCCAAATAATCGTCTATAACATTTATATCACACGTAACGGCGTAAGTCCTCATTGTAATAAGTTGTTGGAAATATAAAATTTATAACCTGTTAATCGCAGTGTCATACCACATCAATCACCCCTATTATCCCAAAAGAAATAAGGGGATCGATCTGTTCGTGGTGTCGATTATTATAATCGTAACGGGAATTTACGACTCCCGTTGACGCGCTTCCTCGCGATCGCGTCTCCCCGCGACTGGTCGAAAGTACAACCGGGAATTGTTAATTCTGAATCAGAATTTTCGATCGATTTTTGTTATGAAAGTAATTGCTGTTCATTCGTTATTCCATTAATTAAAATGTCGCACAAGTTGCACCGTGATTCGCAAAGAAACTAATTTTTTGTTTAACTAATTTTACGTAATAAATTAGTATACGGAATGATTCATCTAACTCGATAGTTTTAAGTTATTTATATGTCATTACTTATACGAAACATCAAGCGTTAAGCCTTTCTTTGATGGAATTTTTTATTGCTTTGTAACGTAAACTCTTAAGGAACCAAATTCGACAGAATTGAATGAATCCGCATGTAACAGATAAAAATAAAGAAAGATATGCATGTTTAATTTCGTTTTTGATTCAAATATAAGAAACTTCGTAAAGTATGCTTGACGTGGTATTCTATAGAAAAAAATGAAACTTCCTTTTTTGTAAAATGAAGTATGTACAAACATGGTAATATCAACCTTTCCGGTATCGTTTCTAAAGATTTAATTTAAAAAAGTTAAACACAACGCTATGCCACTATATTAAGATGCAGAAATATTATGACGAGCTGATAATAATGACGAGCTGTAAATGTTCCGTTTAATTTGGAAGTAACTACATGGTTTTGTTTGTCGCATGAAGTAGTGTTGTAGGTATTTACCAATGGATAGATTTATCGTTCAGATAGAAATTCTGTTGAATACAACCTAATATTTACTACAGAATGATTCAGCGTTTTCGGTGTCACGTGCCGAAGTTATCGCTGATGAAAAACATACGAGAAACGATGGTTTGTCAATTTTTTTAATCGTTTAATAATAATAATAACAAATTTTATTAACGGAAAAACATCTTTTTTATAATAATGTAGCAAAATATTAGAAGCATAACGAGATAAACAATCAAATTCTTATGCATAAGTTTAACAAAATAAGTTTCACAAAATTTTACGCAATACAAGAGTACAACATGACAATCAATATACAATACATAATATCAGTGTCGCACAAAGATAGTAGATATTGCATTATTTCACAAACGCATTCTTCTTACATTTTGATCGGGGGTAAAAGGAAGTCTTGTTGGTCGATGTATTTATTAACAAATGCTGATTCTGTTGATGATATTGTTACCGAATGCCGATTTGCGAATAGGGATATGGAATAATATCGAATGCTGGAGACATAGGAGGGAATGTCGAAGTTAATTCGTATTGTTGGATCAGGTCAGTTAATTCTGTTCCAAATATTGCGTAATAATGATAATTCGTTAATAGTCGTACGCTGCTCTACTTACAATATATTCAATTGAGACAATAATCGCTGAATAATCATGATCGTTATACAGGTCGCCCCTCTTATACGCAAGGAACCTGAGAAAATGATGTTGGATATTTTCCGGAAGATAACAGGATTTCTCAGTGCTTGGCGTTCATATTGCCGGTGCGTATTGGAGATGAGATTGCACCAGAGTAACGTACGATACTACAAATGTAATTACGTGTAACAAGAGTAATTTAATGCGTTCTTGCGTTTTACAGTATGAGATTATCTTGAGTAATTGATTTTTCAAACTCTGACATGTCAACTATATTTCGCAAGCTGTACATTATATGATACTAATCATTTAATGATGCGAACGTATGATAGACGTATCATTTTAAAGGTTTAAACTTTTCTATACAAGGAAATTAAAAGTTATTTTACTTCATATTCCATTTGTACAAATTCCATTGGCACCTCCATTAACCTGGGCAAAACGATAAGAACTTTTCCTTGGCTCAATGATCAACCAGAATCCATTTTTCGCACTGGCGCTTATCACACCTTTCTCGAATTCTAACGGAGTTGTCGTTTTTGGTCCGATCTTGACATTGCACTTGGCAAGAAGGTGACATAGCAATACCTTCATCTCTGTGAGTGCAAACCGGTTTCCGATGCACATTCTGGGCCCAAGGCCAAATGGCATATACGTGTCCGAGTTCATAATCTTCTTACCATTTTTAAAGAATCTGTCTGGTTCGAATTTCAGAGAATTCTCGTAGTATTGTGGATCGTGATGAATCGCTTTCACAGGAATCCAAACGTTCATTCCTTTCTTGACCGTGAAAGGTTTGTCACCGGGTAACGCAGGTGGCAGTTCGAAATCTTTAGCACATAGCCTGTCCATGAATATAGCTACCGGATGCAGTCGCAAGGATTCATTCATCACGGCATCTAGATACTTCATCTCGCTTAGAACTTCGTAGGTTAATTGCCCGTTGTTGTTTTCCAATGCTTCATCGATCTCTTGCTGTAATCTTTCTTGAACATCTGGATTCTCGGCTAACAGGTGCGTCGCTATGCAAATTTGCGCGGAGACGGTTTCAAATCCGCCGAAGAAGAAGCTGAAAGCGTGAGAGGCCATACTTTCCACGCTCATACCTTTTCCTAGCTCCTTCTTCTTGTTAGTCTCTAGCAATAACTGTATCACGTCCGATCTATAAGCGCCACTCTTTTCTCTAGCTTCAACCGTGTCTGTCACGATATCAGAGAAAAATTTCTCGACGTAGCTCTCCACGTATTTAAATTGCAAGAGTTTCGCCAACCATGGGGCGTTTTTGTGCATCAACATTGTTAGAGATTTTTTGAAAGTTACTAAGGTTGTACCTATTTTACCGTACACGTAAAACACGTTATTCGGTTCCTTTATCGTATCCACGGAGACACCGTACACGCAGGTAGCGATCACGTCGTTTGTATATTTACTCAGAAGGCTCTTCATCTCCATTTCGCGCTCGTTCTCCGGCAGTTTCGTTAAATGGTCCACGAATTTGTCCGCGCAATCGGACATCAGTTTGTACATGCCTTTTATCTTGCTAGAAGTAAACATGGGAGACAACATATTTCTATGCTCCTTCCATTGGTCACCTGTCAGAGAAAATAACATTCCTCCTAACAAAGGGTCCACTTCCTGGTACACTAACGGACGATGGTCCGGAAATTGTTCGACGTTCTTGATGGTGACAGCTTTAATCAGTTCCGGATCGCGGAGCATTATAACAGGCGTCAGAAATTCGTAAAAGCCAACATATTTCGCTTCAGGATGTAATTGATAAATTTTGAGAATTAAATCGTGCATGGTGCACTGTCGTCTAAGCAGGGGACCCATATTTCCAAACAGTGGCGTCGGTGGAATATGCAGAATTCCATGCTTCTTGAATAAATTATGATTTTTCGTGGTAAAGTAGTAAATAACGACGAGTACTGCTGCCACTATGGACAAAGCGATTGGTAGATATTCCATGGTAAAGTAGTCGGTATAGGTGCCAGACTTGTGCGATGATAGGATGTGCGCTGTGTTCTCTTACCAAGAAGACTAAGAGTCGGCCTATGCGTAGAGTTCCTATGTAGGGGAATTCGTGTGTGCATATCAGCATGCAGGAGCGTCTCAACGTCGTGAAACTCCCTTGCGTTTGATTCCATTGCTTTCCTCCCACTTTTATCAGTTTTACCGATTTTATCAGTTGGATAATTAGTTTAACATATTCGGCATAGATTGCAATTAATGATTACATATTTTGAAAAAAGAAGGATCGATGGAATTTAGGCCGTGAGATTTTAATTAAACATAGCCGCTGCATAGATTTCAAGGAAAAGAAATCGGTCGTTTTTTTTTAAATTTTTAATAACCAATCTTCGATATAATATTCGTTAATAAGTACTTACGATCGTCTTCTGTCCGGCTGACAATATATTTATTTCATAGTTGTAGAGATAATTTGTTATTCTTATTAAAATTCTTTTCCCACTGAAGTTTCCCAACATTCAAGTATACAAATAAAAATAAATGTTTGCGCGCCGATTACGGGTCGGGGTGTTTGCAGAGGGACTTTGCACAAGAAAAATATTCAATACTTTGACCTTATGACGTGTTATGATCTTAGTTCGCTTATCGTTTTGCAATGTCTTACCTTGAGGAAGATAATACGTACACAATTTTTCTTGATAAATAATTCTACTGATTATGATGCAACATAAATTGCGTCGTGATTCGAAAAGAAACTGGTTTATTTACTTAACGAATTAATGAAGATGATTCGTTCAATTGCAGCACTTTAAAGTATTTCTTAATTGCTTCTTATACATATAAAACATTAATTCGGAAGGTAGTTCTACGAAAAAGACACCCTACACGATATAACAATCCGTTGTTTACTATTTTGTTCGTTTACTGGCTCACGGAGATGATCTCGCGTTTTTATTTGGATATCTTATATTAGATTTGCCAGTGAAATTTTTCCTGTGTAATTGTTATGGTACGCGGGGTCTAGAATCGAAAATTTTCCTGTGTTCTGATTACTGTATTATGTTATGTGACTATTTCTACGAACGCTTTTTTTTCGTATAAAAGACAATTTAGAACAATTTAGACAATTTACGACAATTTACGGCGTAATTTAAGGCGATAGAGTGTTAAGCAAATCTTGTTATATAACGAACATTCTAAATTATCGTCACAAAATGATAGTCGATGCACTCTAGTACTAATTTGGTTATTTCGATATCAGAGAAAAATTAATTTTCTTACGTTTTCAGATAACATTATCTAAATATATGTAGGAATGTTATATGATTAGTTTGTAGGTAATAGTATGATTTATATAATATTGTTTGCACTCACACGAAATCGAATATAATACCCCGTTTCACGTATTTGTTACTACTTCTGCGACTCAACAACACAACGATCTTCAGAGGACAACGATAAATTCAATTCTGACTCTTTCAACTTTCGTTACAACGTTTTCAATGCTCACTTTTTTCCCTTAACATACCTTGGTAACGCTCATAACACTCCTTGATAACGTTAACATATCTTAACAACGCTAATAAACAATTACTCCTCACGCCACGTCCTTCCCTGATGTCACACTATCCCACATATATATTTCGTAAATGTAATGTAAGAAGTTATGTAACGTAAAGATTACAGAAGACTATGTAAATGTTATCATGTTATTTTACACTACATTGAAAGAAATTTTACTTCATGCTCGGAGCGCGTAAAGCAATATGTATTCGATTTTGTGCAAATCGATCATCTACCGTATATTTCGTTTAAACGCGCTTTCCGAGTATTCTTACGTATTTCGTTGTATTATTATTTTTAATATTCTTCGTATTTCTTTTAATTCTTGTTTCGGTAACGATATATCTCAAATATTTTACTTTTAAATGTTAACCAATTCGATTCATTACCGAACCTTTTGCCGAAAATTATTTAATTAATTAAATTTGTAGAGAAATAACAGTTGTTAACGATAGTTTAGATCATTGGACGAATAGGACCGCGACGATGCGTCTATGTTTTAATGGTTTTCGATTTCTCTTTTTCCTTGAGTCGATCGTCGAAATTAGCCAGCAGTGAATTGCGCTCGAAGTAGACGGCCGCGGGTTATTTGGATGTCTCTCTTGAGCTGCACGGAACGTCGTGTCGCCTCAGATCCAGGATATTGCGAACGATGGGATCAACGTACGGAAACAAAGCCGGCCACTTAGCGGCAAATTAGCGATGGCTCCGGACGCCACTGTCGCTCTTCATTACACCCTTGCACACCCTTGGCATCCAGCGCCGACCGAGCATCTCCCCCTATACTTCCAGGGCTAACCCTCTTAACATCCTGCAGACAATGCAACCGCCTATCTTCCTCACTACATCTCGACCAATTAAATCTCCGCTATGACGAAAAATCCGTCTCCAATCACCGGTAATCGCTTAATTATTCCATGCCTCGACTATTCATTCTCTTCCTCCTGCTTCTCCTACTTTTTCTTCTTTTCTTCTTCTTCCTCTACATTTTTTCCTTTCTTAAATATATTTTGTATCTGGCGAAAGAACATTTTCCAACATTATCTTAAACAAAACATATACCGTATGAGGTATGCGAATGAATAAGGTTTTACGTAACTTGCGTCGCATACGAATTACGATATACTTTTTCAACTCGGTGAAGAATCTGAACCGTTCAAACGGACATTTCATACGTTAGAAATAATTGGTACTTGGTAAATAGTTGAAAAAGTAAACTTTGGAGTATCTTAAACAAGTTACTAGATGATCATAGAAAACGAAACGAAGTCGTGGTCGCGATCGGCGTCGCGTATTTTGCATCGATATCGCTGCGATTTATTTCCAATTTCCGAGAGCTTGCACCGCCATGGCTTTCCTGCCCGCGGAAATTGAAGGAAACCGAAGAAGAAAAAGGGCGGAGGGCTTCGTGCTCGAAGCATACCACTCCTACCCGAAAGTGGGATGACGGCTGGCCAGAAGGCTGGTAAAGAGTAGGGAGACTCGTGTATCAGACTCCATTGTTAAAGCTTGTTGAGAGTATGCCAATAGTCTGGAATTCAATTTGACTTGCGAATCACGAACACCGTTTAATATACAGCAGACAAGGAGGTGGCGGAAACCGTATGGCTGCTTGTTTGGCAGATGACAAACCGGGCAAAACACAAACAGATGCATGAAGGAAGTTGCTTGCACGCGGAATGCTAATTCGATATTAATCTCAATGATAGCCTCATGAATACTCGACCAAGGTGAACTTGATAATTTTAATTGATTTGTCGCATTGTTTACCTGCTCTTTCAGAATATTTAGAATTTCGAACTTTTTCATTTAACAAAACTGCTATTGATATTCTAGATAGTATTTCACATACGGGTTGAAACTTTCAAATTCCACTCGTTAGAATATCATCGATTATCACGAATATACTTAATGCGATATCATACCTTTATCTCTGTTTTACGATGTAATACCTTTATAAAGTTCGTCGTTAATAGAGGATATCTTTCGAAATGGCGAAGATTCTTCGGATAGGAAAGTAAAGTACAATTACCATCATTGTAGGTGTTATTACGATTTTTATAATTTTATTCTTTAAATATATTCTTTAAAAAATGTAGAATTCCAACAACAACAAATTCAATTCAAGATTACACGTAACGGATATGTGCAATGGATACTGCTGGAATTGTTATTGTTGGAATAAGAATCTGATGTTCTTCTAAGAGAATTTATCTTCTATTTTTATTCATTGCTTGTCGTTATTTCGATTACAATAGATTTTCATGTAGACTGCATCGAATACTGGCATTAGCATCGTCTTTAAAGAAGTATTGCGCATTTTCTAATGGACAGCGTAGCGATTATGTAATCGAACCAACTGATGAAACGTCTCTCAGATTTTATGCAAGAAATTAAAAGGTAAAAGGAACCTATTATTGAATAATTTGTAAGTACGTGTCTGTGCATTGTATCGACAAATAACGAATACTAAAGCCGTGTAATTTATTCGATACGATGCATCTTCCAGGCGAAGGAAGAATAGCTATGTACATACTTATTGTTAGCTAAATCGAGTCGATCATCGAGAAAAAACTCTTGCGGAAATGAAAGGATTTGCGATATTTCTGATATTTTTTTCTTATATAAATCGAAATTTACTATTAAGTTTCAATAAAATCTTTATAATCTAGGACATCTGGGATAAATATAGAAAGAAGTAAGTGTTTATATCAAGAAATTAATAGTATCCCGTAAATAATATCATTAATTATTTTGATGATGATTAAAAAATTATGTGACCGACTAACGTTTTTCATTCCTATCGAATAATATTATTAGGAGGAAAATGTTATTAAAAAAGCCAGTCGATATACGAAGACGAAGGAGAAATTAGCGCACGCGAACGAAAGAGGTACGATGCGACAAAGTCGGGTTCGTTCAAATTTGTTTCTACTCCGATGCCGTCATTAGTTGAGCTGAAGCGAAACATCCCTCGGGGAAATATACCTTAATAATAACTTAAGAGCGATCCTCTTTCTTCCTCTCTTCTTTCTCCCTTCTTCCAGTTTCTCTTTTTAGCGTTTATTCCAACTAACTTCTCATCTTTCGTCTCTTTCGTCTTCTAGTAAGCGCCTTCTCCATTTTCTTCCTTTTTTTGTTAAATTCTTTCTCAACTTTCGACAGTTGTAACGTATTATTTACATTTACGATAATTTTTACGGTATACGGTAATTTATGATGTAACACGATATATTAATTTTGTGGAAAGTATGTGAGACGTAGTAAACGATAGGTTGATATTTCTTTCCCTTCTTGAACAAAATTCGCCGTGCAGTTTTTTTTTCCTCGGAATGATAATAAGATGATCGGTCTTGTCGCAGAAAGTGGCGCAGTTAAGCAATTACGTAGCTAAGCATTCGAGAGCAAGTTAGAAATACATTATATATAATAATATTTTATGGAAATATTAATTAAGTGCAACGCGTGAGTTGATTATCCGTAATTTTTTTTTTATTTCAACGTAAGGTCTGACCGATTTAAAATATTTCGAGAGAAACTATTTCGATTAATCGAAATTCATACAATACAGCTGTTTTTTCTTAGAGGCATCGTAGATGTATGTTTTGTTAATATTTGGAGGAGCTGGATATGCTTCTGTAATTTATAAACTATAAAACATTATATTTTCTTTCGTGTTAAAATTGGCGATTATCGCTAAACATAATTATATAGCAAAAGATATAGGCACTAGATCGAAAGAAAATAATTCTAGTGATTTAATGGGTAAATATCAGTTTTGAACGACTGGATATAATTGCTAAAACTTGTAGCAATTTTTCGTTTATTTAATGCTCCTTAGAAAAGGGGAAAACATCTAAAACGTCTCGTTTGTGGAAGACTGACGTTCAATTTTCACGAATAGTCGCCAGGAGACGCGAGCATCTACTCTTTCCTTTCTCGTTTTTTAGTTGGAAATTAAAAGCAGCTGGATGCTGCCTCGTTCCGGGCCCGGAATTCCCGAGAGCAAAGTTTCTCAACAAAGGCTGGATTTCTTTCCTCGCTGTTCGCTTCTTAAACGCTGACATAATGTACGAGCTAAGTCCCTTGAATCACCCAAGAGATCGGGACATCCCGGTTTCATTGGCGGAACGTTCCTAAAATGAGAACGTAAATCCATACCATGTTGAAAGGCGATAATACGTCTTGTTTTTCAATACGTATTCCGAACGAAGATTTACAACCAATGAATTCATTTCTGTTGAGACAAAGATATTATTCTCTAGGTATCTCTTCAAAATCTTCACCTTCTTGCTTACCGACCACAACGCTTATTAGCACTAATCCGCGAATTAACGACTCTGACTATCCAGCCGGTTCGATCGACAGCAGCCAAAATTTGTTGTTTCATCCTGAAAGGCTAATTTCACGTTTGCGCCGGGCTCTAGTAGTCACGAAAGGCCGGCCAGACCAAACTTGAAAGTTTCGCGCACACCTAAATGGGAAGGAGGAAGAACTTTGACTGAATTGAAGGCGACAAATTTGAGAAAGAGACACAGAGAGAGAAAGTAATCCTTTAATGATCCTGGACACACGAGTCGTAGAGAGGAAAGCTTCGCCTCCTATCAAAGACAGAAGAGGAAAGAAGAAAGAGGAAAAAGGAAAGAGAAATGAGGAAAGAAGAAAGAGGAAGGAGAAAGAGAAGAAGGTGGCTGGCTCGGTCTGCAGGCATCTGCATAACAAAACGCGCAATTAATAAAGTTCCCGGTGTGGAGGGCGACCACAAAAGAGCATTTCGTCCTTTCACCGTGCTCCTGCAACCTTCCATCGTCTTCCTCTCTGTCCCGCCGTCCTTCCTCCCTTTTCGTCTTCACCCCTTCGCCGAAACGAGAATCGCATGGGTGGGGGTAGAATGTAGGTTGGTGGAGTCAGAGGGGATCGTGGAAACAGGCAGACACCTAGCTCCGGGTTAAATAAGTCAGGCTTTGTAAGGAATCCTCCGTGAAACGTGGCAATCTTTGCTACGCGAAACTGTTGGCTACGTATTTTTAATATTTTACCGGATACCGGCTTTTCTGCGTTGTTTTCATTCGCTGGATTCGCGGAAGTGAACTTATTTTCGAAGCTTTTCGGCAACTTTCAGCGAGACCGGGCCGCATCGACGATGATTTTTTTGTGACAAATGGTGGGTTAAATGTAGGATAGTAAAAGCTTTGAAACTAACAACAGATCTTTCTGAGTTTTATCAAGAGATTGTTACCAATTCACAAATCTGATTTTCGCGGATTCTACCCAAAGTATGATGCTACCGATCGAGTTAAAGGAACAAATAGAGCAATAGCGGAATAGGCAGCAGTCGTGCAAGAGGACATTTTCACACTGCCTCGGCTCTAACCGGGGCTTTCTTTTCATTAAAAGCCCAAGCAAACTTTCGAATGAAAATTCGCTTGGAGGGTGTCTGAATTGAATTGCTTGTGTTACCGACCGCTCCCGTCCTCCCTTTCTACATTCTTTCTCTCTTTCCCTTTCTGCGAGTCGTCGCGTCGCGTCAGTGCAATCCGAAAGTTTTCCCGCGCAAAATGCGAGTCGCATTATTTATCAAACGGGCGAGGAAGCAGCCGGCATCGGGCCGAGATTTTAACGTTGGCTGCTATCGTGCAGTTACCTCCTACGGTAAACAGTTTTCAGTCCTCGGTCGGCCAAAAGTCTGGCTGGTTAATACTTCAGACGACTTCGAGCTAACTTCATGCATACTTATGTCGCGACGCGTGACTTCACCCGCAACTAGGATACCACGCTCCCCGACCCACTCCGCTAGATTTCCGCGCTAGATTTTCCAATCACCGAATTTTACACCGATTCCTCCCGTTAGCTACGATTTCTCGATACAAAATCGTTCGCAAATAATCTTCCCGCGAGATTATTTTTACCAGTTACGGCGAACTGATTTTATTAACGTGGAACAGAGTCCCCTACGCTATTTTTTGACAGTTTCGTTTTCGCACTCCCGCACAATGTAATTCTTGTCCGTCGAACCTCACGTTCCACAATTTCTCGCTTGCTTTTTTTTCTAAAATTCCCTTTCTGGCATCGATATATTCAATACACCTTCGCGGTGTAAATTC
This sequence comes from Bombus pyrosoma, assembly GCF_014825855.1. Taxonomy (NCBI): domain Eukaryota; kingdom Metazoa; phylum Arthropoda; class Insecta; order Hymenoptera; family Apidae; genus Bombus; species Bombus pyrosoma. Next base: position 10,945,419 of record NC_057783.1, read on the forward strand.
CGCAAGGGAAAGCGCTATTCAAAAGCGAACTACGACAATAACAACATAGGAGCATAGCACAAAGGTGACAAAGTTTGAAAATTGTATACGTGCTCTTTCTGTGTCGAAGTTTAAAAATTGTGGTACACGCGCCATCAGTAGGGAAAAAATAGAATAGTTCGGTAAACTTAGTTCGTAGAATTAAACAATACCTTCATCAAAGCGATTAATTCCTTCGTGCACCGTTCCAGCTGCGTTCTTCATTAATTAAACACATGCTTCGGTCGATGCGATTTTTGTGCCTCAACGTAAAATACTCGGGCGAAAAAAATGCACGCATCGTATAATAAAAGAGAAATAATGGCCGCCTTTGGAAGCAATTATTACGGACTTGCAGAATTTTTTGCAGAAAAGGGAACATCGATAAATACGCGCCGATGTAGTCTGACGTCTTTTACAGACGTTAATAAAGAAAATGTCTTCTTTGCGAAGCTATCGAAGGGTATAAAATGGAAGAAACGTTTGTTCGTGGTGATTTCTTCCGGTAATAAACACGACAGTTTTTGCTTCCTTCTTATTACTCTTTTGCAGAACTGATTAATTCTTGAATATTCAGATATCGTAGACCGTATGCAATAAGTATTTTGTGATTATACAAAGTTCTACTATCTTGTTCCGTCGTTAATTGCTTCCGACTGAAATAAAGGCCACGTAAATATAACTCGGAATTGTTTTACGCGAGATAATAGAAATAAGACAATCTAGATGTTGACAATAAGTTGAAATATTTCTGCTGCTTTTTAAGGAGCAATTGTTCTTTATAGGTATCGCGTCCGTTATTTCCTTATCATCGAGTTTCCTTCGCAGCTTCAGAGGATGCGTAATTCTACGAAATTTTATCTGCGTCCCTTTCTACGACGATTCTATAAAAAAAATGCATCATCATCGTGCAAACGTAAATCATCTGTATTGCGTAGGCGTAACCTTTCGAACTTGATCGTAAGATTTTACACGTACTTTCGAATCAACCGAAAGAATTTATCTAATGAAGTAGAAAAATATATGAAATATTCTTCATTTTTCTCTTTCTTTTCCTTTTAAATGGGTCGTCGTATCGGTTTCGTAGAAAAGTCAGCTTTCCAAGAAATCGGTTTCCGATAGGTAGTTTGCTTGTAAAAAGGTAAAAAATGTTTTTTTAAAATGTGGGCAAATACGATATATTCTTACATTTCTAGGTAGATATACAGTTTGGTAGTCGATCTCGGTGCTTATAAAAGAACATTCGCACGCGGTTGCAAACATGCGCGATCACGCGCATACAGGGCAACGTTTCAACCGCAAAACTGACAGGGTGCCGTGATCGATCGGCTCATCAAACATCATGCCATATTGTTGACTGAATCCCTTTTGCGGGGCTGCGAAGCTGGACGAGCTGAAGCGAGAAGAAGAACCAAGAGGAAGGAAAAGAGCCAGCTAGAGTGTCTATTTTTATTACGTGGTTTAACCTGACGGCGATTGCGCGAACCGGAGACTGATGGCGTTTTTATACACACCTGTGAAGAGATAAGGGAAACTACGAAAAGATCGTGTATCCGCCGGAAATTAATATGGATCCTCGTTCCCTTACCTTCTCTTCCTTTTTTTCAAAGAACTTTTTGGAAAACAGGTAGGGGCGTTGCTCGCGCAAATATCCAGTCGTTCGGAAAATTCGTAGACTTTTTGACAATCGATTTGTACCATCCTATCCCACATATTATATATTTTATAAGAATCAAAGAGAATCGTCGTAACAATTGTTTAATTAATTGTAAATATGTTTCGTATTTTCCTTTTTGTATTAATGCTTTATTTTTCCGAATATTTGCGCAAATTTACCTAATTTATTCGGTTGCGTAGCGAAAGAGTGATCAATTGCAAGTTCGAACAATAGGAGATTGATGAAGGGCCCGTATGATTTTGCGGTTTATCCATCATCTAACATCGATGCACTAAGCGTTCAAAATAGAAAGGGTGGAGATTTAAGGGAACTCTTGATATCTTTTCGGTTAAGCAGAATCGATACTTTCAATGGAAGAAAAAAAAAAATCTTTTCCCGTAAATATAAATTACGTATAAACGCGATCAAAATTTTCCGTACTGTAAATCAAATATTATGAACGATAATCTGTGAACTAACTTTTTATCTTGATAAACTGCTTGTTTACGGAAGATTAAAACTGCCGTAAACATTACGCTTCTCCTTGCTATCTTTTCCCAGATAAGAAAATTCAAATAATGAAGAACGTAATATTTTCATAAATTCTTGGTGTTAATCAGAGTGATTTTAGAGAATTCTTTTTGCTCCCCGTCGGTGTACGTACGATTTTTGTTGGCGTGTTTCCGCGATGCAGCCAGGAATAAAATAATAAATTATTGAAGCTATGTTATGTCGCGTCCTTGGTCGTTGGAGGTAAACAGTCTCCGGTCGCGGAAATTGAACAATTTTTCTGCATTTTGTTTACCAGTTGCTTTTCTCCTTCCATTCTTTCTTTCTGCTAGCCTAGCTTCGAGTCATTTGCATTGTTAACAAGCACGTTATATGCGCCCTTTTCGCGTACCAAGTAAATATGCCCTGATTAGAAAATGCAAGTCATTCTCTCTTTCGTAGTTTGAAAATCGTAACTTCTATGTATACGTATATATAGAGGATAATACCATCTCACTGATGTATCGTAATATGCGCATGGGAGTGTAAATATTTCTGGAAATAACGGAGCATAAATCAATCTGGTAAACGCGTCTCTGGGAGAAGCGATACAACGCGCGCATCTCGTATGTTGATAATCGGAGGAACCTTTAACCGACGATAGTGAAAAAAACTGTAGAAACACGAGAGCGTTGCGCGTTTATATCCTGTTGAAAAACTTTGTATTTCGGTAAAGTGTTCGATATAATACATATTTCTCTGGCGATATGCGGTCCATCCACGTCAACGAAGGTCCTATCTGGTGGCATCAAATATTACGGCTCCTGTAAACACTACAGGGTGGTAATTAAAGCCAGGCCCTTCTTGAATTATAAACATCGAACCAGGGTAAATTCGCCGTAGGTGAAAACCCAGCTAGCGCATTTCCCAAATTCGCTTACACGAGTGTGCGCTGTGTGTCATCCTTTGGCTATTACAAAATTCCCATCAAAATTGGCTACAGTGTCGCAAAGATATTATCCCATCAATTCAAACACCTTTAAAAATTTTGATCTTATCGCATACATTATACGTATATATATACACAGAAAAAAATTTATTTTGGTAAAAGCGATTATACGCACGAATTCGGAGAAAATTTCAACGATGAAAGTAAATATGTGTTTTTATCGTATTTATTATCTATCTCGCGTTTCGATTGTAAATACGTATGCGACTCGAGTGAACTCAGTCGTGACACGTAATGAATTTGTAGTGTTGCAAATCTTATCAAAAATTTATCCAATTAATTCACGCAGTTTTAAATAGTTTTTAATTTATTTCCAAGCATTCCCAAGATTATTGAACTGAACCAATTTCGATACGTATTTATATTTGAAAATTCTAAACAATTGTGACGCAAACACTTGTTGTAAAAGAAACTTAGAAAGTAAGTATTTAGGATTAGGTTGTACAAACTGATTTCGAACTCCAGTCCAAGCACCCATAGAATTCGAGAATCTATTGTACTTATAAACACTGAAGGAATCGAATCACATAGTAATTGTAAAGTATGTACATAATACGCACGTAACATCGTAGATTTGATTCGAGACGAAATAGCCGTCTACAATTTTGAAGTGGTTTCTTTAAGTATAGGAAATGAAACATTGTCTCTTAGCAAGTAAAATTTTTCTATTAAGACCGACTTGGATTCCCGTTGAACTTGACTCCATCGTTAGTATCCATGTTCCAATGACCTGTTAACTTACTTTTTCTCAAAGTGTACTCAAAGATGATTCTCATAATGCCAGAAGAAGAAGCAGAAGAAGAAGAAGAAGAAGAAGGAGAAACGAGGAGGCACGTCGTCAAGCTCATTGCCAAGATCCATTTATTCATTGCCTTCAATTCCATCCATCATCTTCCTAACCCGATGTTTGAACAATTGGCCTGGTCAATCTACCGTCTCCGAGCGCCATTAAGTAGGATTACTATTCGTACTACATATACACTATCGATTCGGTACCCCTCTAGAGATATCTCTCAGTATGGGTTGCGTAACGTCACACTACTTATTTGCAAGAGTTTCTCGTGCGTCACGCTCGTTGCCACGAAAGGGAAGTTCAAGGCTTAATTTGACAAGATGTGACAAACGACGCCAGTCCAGAAAGGGTAAAAATGTTCGGTACAGTCGGCTAGAAGATTGGTATTACATATTTATAGGAGACTCAGCATTGCCTGCTAAAAAATGTCCCGCCATTTCGCACCGACTTCAACTTATTCGTCGTTTCTCTTTGTCGACCACTTTGCCGCGCACCCTTGAAAAATGATCGTACTGTCAAAAACGCCGTCTACCGCGCCCGTCACCTGCGTCTCGACTCATAATTCTCCTTTATAAGGAAAATTATCATCGCTTGTGCTCCACTCCAATTCCTCTCTCATTTTCTATACCGAATAACCAAATTGAACTCGCGGTGCTTTTGTAATACCAATTTCACCATCCGATTGATATTTAACGACCTGCGATTATTCCGCAAGCCCGTCCCTTCGCACTTCCCTTTGAAAGAAGCCATAAATTACGTATTATCGATTCGCGATAGCTCAAAATAGTAACATGTACTAATACGTGCTATAAACAGATCAGAATAATTAATACACTTTGATACTTCATTTTCTCTTTTTTTTTCGAAAGATTTTTTCAAGTTATCTTCCCACTATTATCGGTACTTGTTCTTTACCAGAAATTACGAATAATCTATACATACTGTACCGTTAATTGTATTAATAATGTTAATTAATGCTATTAATCGTACCATGAATTATAGCGAAATATCTGCAAAATTGAATAATTACGTTACACTGTATTTGCAACAAAGCGTGATATATGCTACAATATTAAATTGGTCGATAATAATATTCTTTGCAAATTTTCCATCAAATTCATCTTAAAATATTCTAATTTTTATGTCTAATTTAGAAATCGTTTATTCAGGCGATTTACATGCAATTTCGTGAAATAGAAATTAATTATTATGCCGTTAACGAAGCCTCGTAGATCAGAGGTGTGTTAAAGTTTACCACAAATTCACGAACTCTACTTACAAATGAGATACCTTTTTGCCACGAAGGCAACAGGTTGCATACCGAGAGCAGAGATCACGAACTTGCTAAAGGTCGAGCTCCGTGACATAAGTTCACAAATTGTCTTCATTTGCTTACAAAACGTCGGAGGAAGGTTCGAAAAAATCGCCTGAATTTGCAGGCTGGAATCCTGGAAAGTATAATGATCGATGCTAGAAAAATTTTCTTGTGAATTTTATTAAGAATTGTTCAATGTTCGTTAATCTAGATATATCTGAATATCTGATATGTAATAATATGTATATTAATAATACGAGAGTGAAAAAAATACGAATAGATTTGGTCTGGAATTAGCGGTGGAAGTCGACATTTTAAGATGAAGAAGAAAATATAAAAATATTCAAACTATTTCAGACATAAAGTTTTGGTAAAAAAATTTTAATAGATCGCTGATAAGAATTAACGAAGGATTAACTGATTGTTGAAACGAAAAGACGAGTGGCCATTGCAGCTACGTTTGGCTAATAAGTAAAACTGTTTAAATAACCAACGGTCTTATAGAGGACGTTGGTCGAGTTCATAATGATATAGCAAATTTTTTACGAAACAAATATAATATCGAAGAAACGCTGACTCACGCAAGATAAGACCGCTTCCTCGCTCTGACGTTAAACGAAGTAAAAAGACGCACGCGTGACATGGAAGAGATTATAAAACAAAGTTTTTAAACGCGACAGATATATACACATAATTATCTGTCGTAGAGTAACATAAAGTTGAAGATCCATGGATTTGAGCAAAACATGTTACATATTTGTACATAAAGAATTCCATTTGCTTTCCGAAGGGTCACCCTGTATATACGAATAATCATAGCCGATAAGTTTTGCAGTTTGCTTATTTTATTTATTTACAAATTCAAGCTAAGATGTAACATATCAGTTATACACGAGCAAGATAAACAAGACGTTTAAAACTATTTTCCGCTTTCTCTCTTTGAAGTTATTTAAAACAGACTATTTTTCTGGGATTAAAAATGAAAAATTTATCGGTCAGGTATCTTATGAACGTGTCAATTAATTTGTTTAACAGTGCGGCGGTATCGCGCGATTCTACGAATCTGCGATTCGCCTTAGCATTTTCATCGGAGGAGTACAGGGCGAAGCAGCTTATTAACAAAGTTAAATTAAGCAAAGTTTCCGACTCTGATTACCTATGGCTCGCGTCACACGGGCCGGTTTTAGTTTGCTCGACAAGCTTGTTTCTCGCTGGTCCGATAAGCCGGCCAGCTTCACCGTATTATTTCCAAAAGTTTTATGGAATCGGTTTTTACTTATGCCGCCTATCGACGAATAAATATTTAAACGATCAACAGGACAGAATGATATCTCTGCCCCAACAGTGGCATAATTCTGACGATATCGTATAGGCATAATTGCCAATCGAGCATGTTCCAATGAAAAATGGCTCCGATCACGTTGAACGCCGCGGGCACGCGACTGTTCATTCATTGACTACCGTATGTATTTAATCAAGCCGAATCGAATCGGTTCATACGAATTAAGCGATAAATAATATGGTAGAATGTTGCGTAGTCGCTCAATTCGTTGGAACGTATACGTTTATTCCGTCAACCGGTGAAAAACGGACGATCTTGCACGATTAATGAATTTTAATGAGACTCGACGTTTGCCAATTCGCTTATTTTCATACAAGTAATTTATGCGAGTATCAACTCTATCGCCAAGTTGCTTCATGCATCTATTTTCTTTGTGATCCGCATGATTCCCAATAATTTGTGAATTATTACAACTACTATACAACTATACGCCAAACTACAAATTTTAGAACGCAGATAGATCTTTTGTATTTCTTTTGTTTTAGTTAATCTGATCGCATGCAAATGGTCTTTCGTTTTACGTCAATATGCTTGTTAATTTAATCTACTTTTATCATTGATTTGAAAATTAGGTTTATAAAATTAACATTTCAAGCTAAAGATATGGAGTTTTTAAGAATTATACTCAATGGTCGATCGATCATTCGATCGTCTTGAGAACGAATAAATTTTGAAAAGAATTATTGGCAGAAATTACTTTATACGTAGTTTATCAAGGGTCGGATACCGTAAAAAATATTAATTAATATAGCTGAAACCTGGCTGAATTTTTTGTGCTTTTATAGCTCGAGGATACTGATTAGTGATTAAACACCAATATCCAATAAAATAAGAGATCGGATTATTTTCAATCGACAATTACGTGAACAGCCGAACGAATTTATGTTAGAACGTTCTCACGTGCTGTTTTCCGTCAAAGATATCGATAGCCCCGTAAGGGGATCAGGCAACGTGAACTACGAGCTCTATGCGTAAGTACTTCGTCGTAATACCGTAAATTGATGACTACTGCATTTGTGTCCATCGGGATGCCGCGTATAAACCAAATCCCCTGGGGAGTTGATGGCAAACCAAAGAGAATTTCATTACCGGCCAACGAATTATAATGCGGTTTGTATGCATACGCAAATGTTGAACTTCCTCCTTTTTCCTTTCTGTTGTATTTGTAACCGAATTCGTAGCGTGCATTTCACAACGATAAAATCGCTAATTTACAAATTTGTCAACTTTTGCACAGAAAATATTTATATTAGTTTTAACAATTCTCACATGAATGAATCATATGGTTTGGCTTAATTTTTTTTGTCTCAAGTATCAGATATTTTAAAAAGCCAAATATTGTATTTTCTACAAGCCTGAGGATCGGAAAATTCTGCCAGTGCATTGGTAGTCGTTTGGATATCCGTTTTTATATTGTATATGTATATATATCTAATTCGAGCTGTGTATTTTTACTATTCTGCCTATGTTATCGTTAGTTTCATCAGAAACTACAGTTTCTAGTTAGTAGAGCCTGTCGATACAGAATCTTGTATGTGGAATACTTAGTTAAAAAAAAAATTCGTTTAAAGACATATTTCCATCGAAAATAAATTACACGGTCTATTTACAGAACCATGTTGTGAATTATGCAGCTATATTAACATGCGCAATAAATAACATTAACATATGTAATAGATGGCAGCATGCACACATACATACATAAGTATAACAAATTGTCTTTCCTTAAAATATAGTCATTTAGTCGTCTTAACAAATGCTATCTTGAAAAAGGTATCTCTATTTAACGTTTTGTTTGAAAAAATACATTTACGTGTCGCAACTAAAACTCGCCACTTCGACGGATTTCCTCGAACTGGGGTTAATTTGCCGAGAAATCAAATCTTCCTGTACATCCTCCATTAATTTTCTATATTTAACTATAAATCAGTCTTGTTTCGTCATTCGATGTTCCCATCACGGAAGATCCATCGAGATTCGTAAAAACAAATAGTTCGACAAGCTTATCAACGCGTATCGGTGAGATTATCATCTACGATACTTTCGATTTATATGTGAGAACGAAAAGTAGAGGAAGATTAAGAAGCGTTCGCGGTGCTAATTTGCGTAAATCGCAAGAGGTGTACGTTGCGGTAACTATGTTCTAGCGCCGACACAAAGGACAGAGGCGAAAGGCGGAGCGACCAAGAAGGGACCGCGGTCGACCGAGGAAGCCGAGATCTTTATGGTAGCAATAAAGCCAACGTTGCTGGCTTCCAATTACAAATGACTACTGGTAGCTGAAAACTATTGCCTCTGGCGTACGTGTACCCCCTACCTATTCAAGGCCCGTAACCCTGCGCACACCCTTGCATTCTCGTTCTCTCTGTTCCCCGTATAGACGCTGACCCCACGAGCCAGTTCCCGCGGCTGGTTAGCTACGTGAAATAGGACCTATCGTAAATCCTCGTAACGCCTAACTAACTCCCCCACCATGTAGCGCCTCGACTTTCTTTATGCCGCCACCATCGTGTCCGATGTAAGGATTACCTCGGTTAATAATTGTTATTAAGCAACTGACACGCTACTACGTGCTCGCTTGTTCAGATTTTTCTGTTCCCTGTCGTGTCGAGGGTGGACAAAGAAAATATGTTTCGAAGGTGGCGTGAGGAATGTACTTTGGAAGACTATAAGCAAAAGAGGATGGTTGATAGGTTTTGTTCGATTTTGTAGTTTATATCCTTTGATCTAAGAATACTCGCTAAAATAATCGCAGTAATCTTTTAACAAAATCATTCTACGGCTGCTATATTGAAAATTGACTGCCGGAAAAGAGTGCGAATGTATAAGTGATTAACGTACGGCAACTTAATAACTATTAATATGTCGGAATGAGTTTCGCGAAACTTCTAAAATGTTTATAAATAGGGTCTGAAAAGTTTCCATCAGTCTTCCTTAATATTCAAAGTTGATACGCGAACTTCAGATCTCGTGGCGAGTTTCAAAGCTAATTTACCGTAACAAAGCTACGCCGTTGTTTTATAACCGACATTTATCATCGTATATCTTACGATAAATAATTAAGAACATCACAACGAATCTGATCGATCACTGTACCGAACCTATCATCTTGCTATGTTTCCTACTATACGTTATATTTCCGAATTATCTGTAGAATCTCATTTGTACGTATATAGATAGCATCGTAACAACTTTGTTTATCCATCGCATATTCGTGTTTAATTGTCCCTGCAAATCGTTAATTTTTACCAAATTGTATTACAATTATTTTTTTTTACCGAATCAATATAATTAATATTATATTTATCGATTCATCTATAACCTATAGGATTTTCTGCTATCCAAGATTACATCGTTTAGCGATTATTCCATTCTCTGTACAATATTTCCAAGTTCATTGATTAAAATTTTAAATAGAAGGTGCATGAACTTGGAGAATACCTTTTTTATATTTTATAATTTGCAGCGTGTAAATAATTTTACAACGAATGAGAAATTAAAAAATTAAAATCACCGTGTAAAACGATAAAAGTCAGGAGCGGATACGTAATCCTAAATGTATCAAAGAACATTTCACGGGGTTGAATATTTATCGTAGCGTAAAAATGTGCTCGACTTGGTGAAAATATTAAACAAAATGTCGCTGCAGTCTCTTCCATCGGTCCTCACATTTTAGAAACTAGTATAATCTGTCGGTGAAATCCTCGTGCGCAAATCTCTTTGCCTTTATAATCGCGTTTCATCGTATGAGAGTTAAGCCAGCGCGAAAAATTCGTACAGGCCGATCGAAAAACTACATCTAAACGCATCTACGTTATGGAAATTTGACGCCGACCTCGTTTGTTTGATAATTTCTTACGAAAAACTGCTTTAATCAACATCAAAATTATGGAAAGTATTAAATGTTGATGATAATTTCTCCTATTGTATCATATAAAAACAATTCATATATAATCTCATTATTGGCAAGAATCAGATTGTCTATTTATATCGATATCGTATATTTTTTAAATACATGTATGTGTGGCGCATGACGCATTTATCGTATTTACACACTACATACTACGTAGTTTACTTGATAATTAAAGAAACAATCCAATTATGATAAGTGAACTTTTCCCCATTTGTATACGCATCGCAATCTTTACCATTTCTATCCTTTTCTAAATGCCAAATTCTCACAGCACGATAATACTTTATCGCGAACCATTTAGTTCGAAACAAACACGATTGCCTTTTCAATACGGAAGAATCATTAACTTAAGCGCAATTAATAAGAATCGACGCAGCGTGTGAGCGAGTGAAGTATGCACGTTTAATAAATACGAAATGGAATTCGCTGCAGGTTGTAAGTAAACTTTGAATAGCAGCATGTATGTTCTGTAAAAGGCGTACAGGTAACAGAGCTGGTCTTAGTCACGGAGAGATAGGCGTTGGTCTGGTGAAAAGCGAGGCGCCGTATATTAATCATGGTATTAACACTCGAACGTTGGCAAAAGCTTAAACTAGCGTGGTTGACACCGTTGAAAGGTGTCACACATCGTCCTCCTTGGCAACTCTGCGTGCTTGGTCCCTTTCTATATATACACGTATACGTGTATTATCCTGTTGAACGATAAGCGAATAGAGATACAGGGCATCGTGAAGGGAAGAGAAAAAGAGGGGGTGGCTGAGCCAGGATGCTAGGAGTGGGACTGCAAACTGAAACTGGGTGCGAAAATTAATTGCCAGGAACGCTTCGTTCCATCCACTTTTGCCAAACTACCCTTCACCCTTAATTACTAACCACCCTTCGGCCTGCTCGGTCAGAATCCCTGTCGCTTTTCCAGCCGACCGCTAACTGGTGGGAAAAATCAAAATCAACGCCGTTGAGCGAAAGATATATAAAACGGTAGAATGATCAGATATCACGGTCTGCTTAATTTTCCAGCGTATCGGTTAAAAAATAGGGCCGGCAGCGACGTCTCCGACCAGAGTCGGACAATGTTTCGGCCAATTTTGCTGGACGATCGTTGCTAAATGTCCGTGGTTAAATTTTAGCGGAAATTTCCACGACCCCTTTCATACCACAAGCTTTTTTTACAAATTTAAAATTCGCGAGAAGTAGATAGCTCATGGGTTTTCCTAAGAGTAATATTTTCCGTTTTAAGAAACATGCTCCCTCCTATAGCGCTCTACGATACTACTATACTATACTTCAAATTTGCACGAATATTAGCTTTAGCTTTCCTTTTAAAATGACAAGATTATCATCGAAGAAAAATAACACCGTGTTATTAAAAATTATCCCGACTACTTAAAACTTTTGTAAAGTTGAAAAAGAAGTTAATTCGTTATAGGTAATCGATAGTTTGTTATACCCTGCTCGGTATCCCGATGGAAACGTGATGCGAGCGAAGCGCAGTAACAGGATACGGTAATGCTGCTGTTATTCTTGTAGTTGAAGAAAATAAAAGGAAAGTACGAAGGATAAATAAACGAAATAGCGATATACAATTTTCGAATATTTCCATCTCGTACGAACCACAATGGCGAGATTGCAAAGAAGCAATCATCGATTCGATATGCAATGCATAAGGAAAAAGGGTATGCGCCTGTGCAATTGCTGTACTGTGTACAATGGCCGAAGAAGAAATTGCGCGGACGCAAAATATAGATATAATACAATCTCTGTTACTTGCTGTCTATAACATGCTAACACGATACAGGAAATGGAATGAAATCGCGACGAAAATTATTTCGATAGTGAATTGTACGCAAAATTATTAACAACGACAATAACAATGTTATATACATACATACGTTAAATTTGTTCGATAAACAAAGAAGAGCAAATAATTTATAATTTATAAATGGGAATATTTGTCTAACGAAAAAGCTGGTTTTTCCCATAAACAATGTCGCCCATGAGCCACGTTGGTGGGAGGCCTCTTCCTCCTATCTTCATTCCTAACGTTGGTCCTAACCAACTTTCTTAACGAAAAGTGTGAGCAACGAATCCGATTTCTTCATACAACAAAGACACCCACTCCAAGCTTTCCTTTGTAATCACACAAGAACTTCACTTGTTTTCTGGACGACAGAACAGTCACCTCATCTCTAGACTTGTTCTCATACCTACAGAGCAGTCACTTCATCTCTGTACTTGATCTCAAGACTTGTTCCACAGTAACATTCAAGCACCAGTCAAATCTCATTAGCCAGTTAAAACCAGTTTGAGTCAAAACACAGTTGAAGGAACAGCAAGAGTCAGAAGTCAAGTCAGAAGGATCTACAAGTCGAACACAGTCAATCGACAGAAGATACCTCATCACAGTCGCCAACACGAAAGGAGTCTCAGGTCGTACTCATTCGTAGTGGTCTTTTCACATACGCAATCTTGTGTCACATTGAAGTTGTTAGATCATTCAAAATATATATTAACCTGTTAATAGCAGCGTTATATTCACTCAACCACCCTTATTATCCCAAAAGAAATAAGGGATCGAACGATTCGTGGTGTCGATTAGTCAAATCGTAACGGGAATTTACGACTCCCGTTGGCGCGCTTCTTCGAGATCGCGTCTCCCCGCGAACGGTCGAAAGTACAATAATTCTAAATTGTAACTTCCGATGTCTCGAATTCAGAAAAGAGTAGATACTTTAATCGACGAGAGAATCATCGATACGGTCGAAACTAACGAGAAACTTATCGCATCGTAGAATAACGACATCAAGAGCTCTGATCGAACATGAAGGAAAGCGAGAAAAGTCGGGTCAGAAGCACGCGATTGCATAAAAGCGTCTATCGATTTGAAACACAAGATTTCGAGAACTAGAGGAACGAGCGGAAAGGATGGGAAAGAAGGAGGAGAAGAACAAGCGGAAGTAGAAGAGAAAGAAAAATAAAAGACACGAAAGAGGATGGAGGTGATGGACAGCAGAGGTGTCGTTGTATCGAACGAATCCGTGGAACAAGAGGAAGGCGATGTAATAAAGCGAGTCGTGAGCGAAACACGCCCCGAAGGCTACAGCTACCCTTAGAGTTACAATCTTCTTCGATTTCAAGAGGTCGACAGATCAAGCTGCTTACGCAATACTCGTTGTGTCCTTATAATAAGAACAAGTATGACCCTCCGAGTCCGAATAACCGTCGACTACGATTCTTACATCTTTTCTTGATTCTTGTTGTTCCCCACCCACACCTCGCTCCGCAACGCGCAACAAATTCCTCAGACAGAGAATGTATCACGCACTATTTTCTATTTTTTATTAGCCGTTTACAACCACATTTTTCTTTGTATGTAGCTAAATTGTATTTGATTGTAATTAAGTATCGACACGCAATCGACATTAAAAATGATTGCAGCGCAGCCGTTTATAGAAATTATAAGGTGAAAATACCATTCCTTTCCCTTCGAAAGGTAGGAAAAATCTTTTCAATGGAAGAAAAATTGACAAATGAGTGAAAATTAAAGTTGAGGTGAAATAAGTACGATTGAAAAGACTGAGACCTTTTTCCGATATTCGTAACCTGTGATCAATCCTAAAGAACAGAATAAATAAAATAAAGAATTATGAATAGTTGCAACGATAAAAAATGGCGATTCAAGAGCTTAACAGTTACAATCGAAAAATTAAAAAAAAATCAAAATAATAGCAGATTGGGCAGATCGAACCATCTGTGTAGTACTATTAATACGAAAACAGCAAGTTTATCAATATCTACAAAAAAAACCTGTAAGCGTAACAATGATTTCACGAATAAATATAAACATCAAACAGAATCAATATGTGTACAGGAAACACAGAATCAATGTGTCAACCAAAAAAATGAAGAGTTGATCCGGATTCCGAATGGATAAAACTAAAAAGCAATGAACACGTGGCGATACGTCCTGTTGAAATCAGATATAAAATTTCGTTTCACTAACATTCGAAAAATCTGAAAATCACCGAAAGCTAGCTGCCACTCGATCGGAGGGTTGAAAAGTTTTTTTACCCTTTATCAGAGTCTAGTTTGTAAGTGTTGTTCGACGTAAAGGACAGATAATGTATTTTTGTGAAGGGAGACGCGAATGATATTGAATTTTCCTCGGGCCAAAGTACGCCGTCGAAACGCATGGCAATTTCCAAGTAGAGGAAGAAAGCGATGGCTTTTATGCAATGTCGAACGGCACTCTCTTAAGTGCATAACGGTACGAAACGCATCGAGAGGGAACAACGCAGTCTGTTCGGCTAAATGGGCCTCTCGACGAGACCGGTGGACGGGCAAATGACCCGTTTCGTAACAGGCCAGTAATTGTGTTTGTTCATTGAAATTATGTCTTTACTTGGTCGAGCGGTGTTGCCCGTGTGGTTGATTACGTGTTACGCGGCAAATTCACGCTCTGCCATACTTCTCTGGTTATATGATCAAACAACCATTAGTTTAAAAAATTCATTTCTCTTTTTTTCCTATTCTGTGATGGAGGAAATTGTAGCTACCTTTGTGAGATCATAGGGAAAAATACGATGAGAACATTTTTTAAATATCATTTAATAGCGAAAAGTGTGATGGTGCGATAATTGTTCGTAAAATGCAACCAAATGGATGTAAATACTTTATTAGACTGCAATTTTTCTAGATTTTCCAGAGGAGGATAATTGTATCATTACGTCTTATGAAAATGTAAAGTGTACAAAATCGACGTGAAGTGATTTTTATTCTTATCACATACGATGCTTTGACCGATAAAAATTTGCCAACTTTCAACGACCACGCACGACCTCTGCATTTCTGATTGTGAGAAATAGGAGATCTCTGAATAGAAATCGCGACTGATTGACTAAGGAATCATCCAAATTCTATAGCACGGAAAGCATATGCTATCACGCTCCACAATGTCTGTCTGTTGTTTCGGAGAGACGTGGAGCATGCGCGCCATTACTTTTATGAGACGAAAGAACACCTATTCTCAAAAAATTTATTTCTTACATAAAGAATAGTACGTACCGACAAAAAGAAAAAAAAAGAAAGAAAAGGAAAAGAAAATTAGCTGACAATATAGGGACGATCGGCGAAACATCGTCGATTCTCGGTTTAGGAAACGCTGAAAAAGAAATAAGGAAATTGAAAGAGAAACGTTTGCGAGTTATCAGAGACTGGCGAATCTGCCAGCTGAAGAGCCTTTGTGGAAGAAGGAAAGAATGACTATGTATAGTTCCGGGTGCAATTGGGTTATTAATTAAGGACATAAGCTGCCGCGGGAGTAGTTCGTGGGCATCTCGAGGATCTCTTTCATCGAATTTTAATGCTCGCGGAAAGTAGCGGGTAAGAGGAGAAATATTCGAGCGAGAAAAGGAAGGGAACCTAAGAATCGCTGCCATCATGCTTTTGTTGGGGATGTTGTTAGGGATAGACTTTTAATTTCACGGATCCTTAATTATTACCAAGGCTAGTTTTTAAGGGAGAACCCGGTTCGACCGATATCAATCTGCAACGTAACTTTGTGTCTGTAATTGAAAAAAGCTTGGGAACCCTCGTTTCACTGCCAAGGGAAGAAAGAAACAACCAGCCAGCTCTATCTACCAGTCATTTGCCGTAAATAAAATTCCGTTAAACAAAGTTCGCTGCTGCTGTTCTTGCGCTTATTTCCTGCCTCCTTTCATCTTTTTCTGCAGCTTTCACTTCGTCGTGCACCCAGTTGATTTCTATTCTTCTATAATCCCATTGATATACCAATTTCTTTATTGCAAACGCCTAGCGATCGTTGTACTCTTAATGGAGTACAATCTCTCTTCCTTCTCGATACGTATATGTAACGCAACCAAGTGATTGCGGATTTTGTCAATACCACCTAATGACAAAATCCGCAATCACTTAGTTGCCAATCCAATATATACAGGGCGATCGGCGATTATTGACTAATTCTACGTGTCAAGATGAGTCAAAAGAAGGAATAAAATTTTTTCATATAACGTTCAGTTTCCGAAAAAAACGATTTTAAAAATTTGCAAAAATATATTTAAACTTGGCTAATTATAGACTGAACAGGAACGAATAGCGAACAAAAGGTTAACTACATGTGAAAATAAGTAAAAAGTGTAGAATAAAATTTCTTTATACGATGTTTTGTTTTCGAGAAAAATAATTTTGAAATTGTATCGTATAATGCGTGTGCACTAGACCATTTCTTAATTACACATGTTTAAACTTTGTTCTATTCAAAGTGGGGCTTTAAATGCAAAAATTTTATTTCATATCTATGACTTATTTTCATATCAAAAATCGCGTCCTAGTCGATTATCCACGAGTCGTGCGACACTCTGTATACTATGTACACACACACGCGCGCGCGCGCACACACACACACATATAATTGCACATAATATAATTAATATGAGAGATTTGAAGAAAAGTGGTAAGGATCGCCCGCTGTCAGTTTCCTGAAAGTCTTCAGCGAAGATGGATGATTTTGGGGAATGTTTTTGGTGTTTTCCAAATATTTAGCGGCCAGCGAATTAATTAAATATTGTTTAAAAAGCACAGGGACTTTATTTTATTCTTTATATCGTTTTTCAGTTTCTGTTCTATTGAATATAAATGGCTGTATTTTATTTTAGTAATGATAGAAAAGATAGAATTAATTTTTACTATTATTTAGTTTCACTATTATTTTAAAGATGACAAAGTTAGATATTGTCTTTAATTAAATTCTAATTTTTTATGAATATAAATTTGGGTACATTACTTATTGTAATAAAAATAATGCATTAGTGATTTTATTTAAAATAGGAATTATTATTGATAAGTTGACTTTACAAATTTATTTTTATTGTGTAGTCATTTTTATACAATTTTTGTATTTCTATATATTTATATATGAAAATTCTTTTTACATAAATTGAATTCGAGTTGACTTTGTAGAATATATTATTAATAATTATTTTTGGATATTTTTTGTTACAGAAATCTTATGTTGTACATAGCAGTTCCAACGAAAACAACATCGAACTTTACGACATTTCCACACCAAAATTACAAAAATATTACAATTAAACAAAATTTCAGTGAATTACTTAATATTACATTGATTGTTAATTCATTTGCCATTTAAGGATACTTTGTGTACTACGCTAGAATTTAGTATATTGTACGTTACAAAAGGTTAAGATTTAGAAGCATGTACATTTATTGTATGAATTGTATGTATTACAAAATGATTTCAATAAATCGACAATAAATTGAAAACTCTGTACTATTTATTTAAAAACCTATTCCAGACCACATCAATATTCTTCTAATACAAAATTGCAATTTTGCGTGCCACATCTTCCCATGTTATCTTCTTCTGATCCAAGATGAAGATTTTTATCACTATCTCTTCCATTTTATGTATTGTCTGCTTCTTTTATAATCCTATTTTGTACGTATATGGATGGAAGGAAGGACAGAGAGATAAGGAATGAATAAGAAGCAAAACGGAAAAGGAGACGGGGAAAGAGATATGGGAAGAAAGATATGAAAGTGATGGGGAAGAAATATAAGAAAAAAGGAGAAGGAAAGAAAGATATGGGAAGAAAAAATGCACTGGAAATGAATATAAAGGAAAGGAGGGAACCGAGAGAAATATAGAAGGAATATATAATAAGAAGTGCAGAACTATTACGTAATTTTGGTTTCTGCTACTTTCAAGTTTAACTTTAAGGAAGAACGAAGGAAATAAAGGAAAAGATGGGAAGAGAAAATTATCGGATTTATTATTATCTACCTTTGATCCTGCTGATTTTAAGATTCAGGCAGGAGTAGAAAGGAAGGAAAGGAACGAAAGAGATAATCCTTGAATGTATCGTAATTTCATCATTCTAAATTTATCTTTGTTTCTGCCGATTCCAAAATTCCAGCGAGATTGTGGGGAAGAAAGGAAAGGCAGGAATGTAAAAGCCCTTAAATATACTATATATACATACATATATATGTGACGCTGTGTTAAAATATATGGAAAAACGATAAAATTTATGAAGTTTCGCAATTCATATGAAGTAATTTTTATGAAATATAAAAATGAGCTAAAATTCAAATCGCAATTATTAATGTTCGTTTAAAAGTTATCCAATCATAAAAAATTCAATCCGTAAATTAGAAATTTTCTATCTAGTATCAAATCTTGGTAGAAGTTTCATCCTTCAACCGCGTGGAGTTCAGAGCGAAGTTTCATCAGGGTCGGCGGATACCCTTTGCGGGCAAACATGATAAATTTTGGTCCCGGTATCCGTAATACGTGTCCCGATGACAGCGTCGTTGATTCAGGCGCATATGTGCGCGTGAAAACGATATTTCACAGGCAGTTTGATGAGCTTCGCACATTAAGCCGGGGGTAAGTAATTATCGACTGAGCAATGACCAGAATGGCCGGGCTGGGCCACTCCCTTCTGGGGTGTCCCAGTGCGTGTCACCGCATTAACCACCCCTATACGAACATCGTTCTCATCAAAGTTCAAACGCTGGATATCTCCGATATGTCATTGTAACCTCTGCACGGCTTAATTAACGAGACACGGGGAAAACACGCGCATCAAAAATCCGGCCATTTTTTCCTGTATTTCGTTTTCCCTACCCAGAGAGATTCATCTCGATGATTCGTCATCGACGATAGAGGTGCTTGTGTCGAACGTGAATTCGTAGATGGCATAGGTATCGATAAAATTACACACATTTATAGGTTTTTAAGATTCGAAATTGAATCGATCAATTAATTACGTGAAAATTTCTTACGACCTAGTTAGATTGGAAAATTGGAATGCGTGAATGATTTGTCAGAATACCTTGTCATACCGACGTAATGCATGTTTTATTTAACGGAAATGCGTGTTCGATTTTCGATGGCGTACGAATTGTTGGGAACGAAGGTAAGGAAATAGCAATCTCCAGCTATTCCGGGAGGAATATCGTTCCCATGTTCACGAGCAACGTCTCCTCTTCCTTCGATTCACCTCTTCGATATGAAACTATCGCGAGTCCAGGAAAGAGAGAACTGCAGTTTACATGCCAAGTGCAGCAAGCGTATTGCGCTGTACACTCTTCAACTAATGAGAAACTATTGCAGAAAGTGATTGCAAAGTTTCACTCCCCCTCACCCTAGAGAATCATTTAAAGTGCCGTATTCTTTCTGCAGATCCTTCGGATACGCCATTCGCTTATTCGAACATTCGTTTATTCCACTTTTCTTTCTTTCATTCTGTCTTGTTGTCTTTCTTTTCTTTTCTTTCCTTTCTTTTATTCAAACACGAATTCGTTAAAGAGATACAAAGTTACGAATATCCCGAATCCGAGCTCATTTATAGATACGGACCTCTTACAAAATTTTCTCATTTTCAACGTAAAACGAGTGTATCTACATTTGAAATGTGAAATGGCCAATTGTTAAATCATAGTTGATCGAATCAAGTTACATTATGTCGGTAGTTACTTCGGAGAGATACTTAGGTTAATTAAATCCACAAGCTTCGTGTACTATTAACGATTTTAATTAGCGCAATTCTCAGGTATGCGAAGTATGGAGAATAATAAAAATCCCACGGTTTCATTGTCAAGGCGTTCCTATGTGTCTTTGGATAATACATCCTCCGCGTTAAAAAGTATGAAACTTTAAAATAAAATAAAAGAAATTTCGCTTGAAGCGCCTCTTCGATGACGTCTTTGACATACTTGTTATTGTATACGAAAACAACATAAATTTCAGAAATTTATATGCATGTTGCGTAATATATAATAATCTAAACAGTGGTTTGTTGCAAATTTGTAAATAGATAAAATCCAATTTATCGTTGATATTTTTAGTAACTTTTAGAGTGCAAATCCACGTTGATACGTATTGGAATCCTTGTCGACTACTTTTTTTCACAGGAATAATTTATGATCTCATTGTATCTCTTCGAAGATACATCGTTTTCAATATCAAATTCGCGGTCGTCGGTTACTATTTCCCTCGATAATTCCCCACTTTCTTCTGGCATTAATATTTACACCGAATACATTACATGCTTTTCATTCTTTAGAACCCGAGACATTCTTCTTCCAATCATTACACGTAGACGCGTAATCGAAGACCAGGGGGCGGATAATGATTCCCGAACAAAGACTATATCCGACTTGTTTTGCCGATTTCGTTGATAACTTCGTTAAACTGTGAGGGAAGAGGAGCCCTTTCCCCCTCGTGACTCGCAATCAGTCGACTCTCATCGGCGTTCAGAGCTTCCTCTCGAATTACCACCGAGGACGGTCGAGACTGGCACAGTCAATAGATCTACCTTCGTCTCACCTTCCGCGGAGAAAAGGAACAACCTGTTTCCGGGTGGGGCAATCGGAAATCCACCAACCCCGAATCGAGAGTCGAGAGTACGTTGGTCTTCCGAAATAATCCTTCCTTGGCTAACGATATCTTTCCACTATAAATTTCAACCAAATCTTTTATATTATAGATATCATTGAAGGAATGTTTGATCTCCTATTAATTGAGAAAAAAGCGAGATGAATCATTCGCATGAGTATAACACTTCGTTTCATTAGATTTCAATCTTACCCAGTAATTATTTTATTTAAGAAACTCGTCGAAACCCGCCGGAAAATAGGAAGAAGTTTTAACTTGGCTCCGTTCGACAAGAAGAAAACCGATAATCGCTTAATGACAAGTATTTTCCCGCGAGCTTGAAACCATAAATTATAACATAACATCGGCCATATAAGCTATCCAAAAATGTCCTTTGTATCGCAAACGAAGATCTGCGATATTAGTTCTCGTTGGTAGACGCAACAAACGGGTGGCTTGGGTGCATAAAGAAAGGTGGAGGATGTCGTACCTTGGTTGCCTTTATTATTTTATTCCATGGCTTCTCCCCGGCAAAGAAAGAAAGAAACCGCGCTCCTTTCGAAGACAAAGGCAAAGGGAGAAGGTGGAAAAGAAAGACAGATAGAAAGAAAGAGAGAGAGAGAGAGACAGACAGACAGACAGACAGACAGAAAGACAGAGACAGAAAGAGAGACAGATAATGTAAGAGAAAAAGGTGGAAGAAGGGAGAAGGCACGTTGCGTGGAGGGTTGATGAAAGAGGAGCCAAGTATTATGAAAGTATTTTCCTAACCGACTGGCAAAGCCCCGAAGACATTTATTCCGCGAAAAATGAAGTAAAATAAATGTAATGTAAAGAGCAAACTGGCTCTGGTACCAAAGAGGGCGTTGGTCTACCCTCCTTCGACCCCTCTGAGCCTTCTTCTAGGACTTCCTCGCGGTTTCTCGAGGAGCAGAACCGGAGGAAAGAAAGGGAAGAAGGAAGGTAGAAAGATCTAGATCCGATACGAGAAAGCAGAAAGAAAAAAGAAAAAAAGAGATAAAGTATGGAGGAGAACGAAAAGGGAGTCGAAGTGTAAAAGGTCGATGATGGAGATACCTCCAACAAGCTGTTCTATCTTTTCAACGTCTGTTCTTTGCCTGGAGGGACTCTTCTTTCTTCAACGTCGCCCCTTCTTTATACTTCTTTCAATATGTTCTTTTACCGAATCTCTCCGCGTCTCCTGACCGACCCCTTCCCCCCACCCCCACATCCTTTCGTCCCAGTCGCCCACCGTTTTCCTCGTACGTTAAAGCTCCACTTTTCAACTTGACATCTTTAATTCTTTTTTTTGACATAATCGTCTTAGAAGGGGAACGCAACCATCTGAGAAACGCTCCGCGACACGCCGCGGAATTTCCTTTTCCTCCACCTCTTAACCGTCTGCCTTTACGGACTACCAATGTCTGCGAAACGATTTCTATCCCGTCCAGGGAACGATGGCAAAGCGCTCGAAATTATCGAGTCGACGTGTTTCCTGGATTATACCGCAATTACGTCGTGATCCGATGATAAATTCTTCTTGGTTTGTAAGTGGTGGTCGCGGAAGGGAGACGATCGAATAATAATAAGAGTATAATCGACTTCTTCGAAATCAATTTGCCTTATGATACAAATGAATTATTGCCGAGTGTTATGGTTAAGATAATAGATATATCAAACAATTAAATTGTATTCGAAGTATTAAATTTCGAAGCAGGAAGGCAACAACGAATTATATGAGCTGAGTAAAAGCTCGTAACGGAATTCAAGACCCTTGCAAGCGTTCTACAATGGTTCATAGACATAGTTATTTAGATCCTCTAAACGAAGAACAAGGTGGAATGAAATCCTCTTCAGGAAAAGGAACTTCAAATATTTGATTTCGAGTTTCCTATTGTATCCCGCATTCCTTGATCCGATTTCAACACTTTTAATCTACGACGGTCTCTATAGTTATAAATATTTAAGTCCCTCTGGTGCAATATTAATAGGGTCGACGGTAATTTCCTGCGGGAATTTTCGCGACTGAAATTTCTTTCTTAAATGGAAATTATTGTTAGCGAAGAAAACGTTTGTTCTTTTGTCTTTGTCTATCGTTTAAAGTTACATCAACCACCGAAAAATAACAAAGCAGTCGAACCTATTCGTTAAAACTGTTCCTTTATTCGCTGGCCAGAAAACCGTAGGCAAACTATCGATTTAATTGACATAAAGATTATAAATTTTCGAAGCTTTAATATATATCGAATAAGTGCTTCTTGCCGAGATCTACGTATACCGTACTTATGTCAAAAAAAAGAACCGTAGAAATAATGTATACTGTAGACGATGCATCGAACATCGGTTACACATTAAAGATTAACTAATTCAGTTTGAACTCGTTGAAATGCGGCGAGACATTGGTAAGGGGGTGGCACGACTATTGGTTCCCGTGTTGGTGAGAGGTGGAATGGCGTTCCTCGAAACGAAGACGCCATCCGGAAATCGACGAGAAGATAGGTAAGGAAGATATTTACCAGCGTCTCCTCTTACAACCTAGGCAAACTTCAATTCCCCTTTTCCGCGTCTTCGCAACCCCCGTTGTACGTATTTGCAATCGGTTACTCGATGCTTAACCCGATGAGAGAAGTAAACCACGAAGAAAAGGGCTAGGCAGGGAGGGGGGACAGTAGATGGGAGATGCAAGACTGCCGTGTCGTAATTTAAGGTGAACGCATCTTGCGACTGGAAAAGCGAACCGAAAGTGAATGTGTGTGTCTGTGCGCGCGCGTGTGTGTGTGTGTGTGTGTGTGAGAGAGAGAGACCAGGGAAAAGTGAAATGTTTTCTGAGTTTCTAGCATGAAAACTGCAATATGAGGCAGGGTTAGAAGCTATTAAGCCCCCTCCCATCTCCGGTGGATCGAAATTCCCTGTTTCGATGAATCTCTGGGAAGCACAAACGGTGATTCACAAGAGAAAAAGGTTAAATTGCGAATGTTAAGTAAACAGATTTCTTTCATTGTCATTCTATAGTTGGATAGCCGAAGTGCCAAAATCAATAAACATTTTCTATAAGTATTTTCAAGGCTATAAATAATTTATTAGAGTGCGTAGAACGTAAAACGATTGAACGGACGAGCACGACCGCAAAAGTAAAACTGAAACGCGAGAATCCAAGCTACGAAACGCATACCGAAGGGGATGGGAACAGAAGAAGAAAGCAGACAAATAGAGACAAAAAATCGGAATTAGAGAGAATTGCATGGATTTCCCGGAGTAATAAACGCGACCGGATTCAACTTCGATTTAACCTGCCGCGATTTATTTTTGTGCAGATGCGCACAATTAACACAACTTCTACATCAATTCATGATACCAACCGACCGATAAACAAGCAACAAGGGGCAGTTTATTCTTTTTTCACTCTTCTCTTTTTTGGTTTCCCTCATTCACTCTTTTCGTCTGCTCGAACAATTGTTCGTAATAAACATCCTACACTCGTCTCTGGTTGAAACGCACTCGATAATTGGACACGTTTAAATCCGATACGTGCTCAGTTTCGTTTTTTTTCTTTTTTCAATTTTCCATCATCGCGATAATGCATGTCTAGCAGTTTTTTACAACGCAACAGTTTCTCTCCCCTCTCCTTTCTCTTTCGTTTTCCCTCTTTTTCTCCTTGCCACACCGCATTGTTTAACGAAGCAGAAACTTTGACGCGAAACGCTCGGAAAATCTACGCGTAAAACAGGCAAAACGAATTAACATGGACCATCGTTCGGAAATTGGGGACTTAAGGACTTCGTCGAGAATTTCGAGCAACAGATTGAATCGATAACACCGATAGACAAACCGAATGCTTTCGAATACATAGTTGTAATAAAAAATCATGCTCGTATATGACCCAGTATAATTCTTTTAATTCACACGATGTTCAAACGGCTTCTAGAAGTGTAACAAGAAAGAAAAGACAGCTAGCCTGTGCGGCGTAATCGCTTCTTCGTGTTCCATTAATGTATTCAAAGGCTGGTCAAATCGTACCAATATCTGTAAACCTACTTGGGAATTTCACGGGGCCTCCTTTCCTTATAAATATTCAAATTGATAGGAACCCCTTTCATGAATGGGAAAATCGTGCGGTTGAATTTTTGAAACGTAATAGAGGTGAAATTTAACAGCCTCGTTTATTTAAATGAGCGCCGCTGCGCTCGTGGGGAGGCTTTCATTGTAGTCATGCGCCATTTGTGAATAACAATTTAATAATAAGAATGCCAGCTTTTGTTACTTCTTTTTTTTAATGTGGCGAATATGGCAATTAACTTTTTATCATTCAAAGTAACAATAGTGTTTGTCGTTTTATTTTTAGTTCACTCTCAACAATAACGGTCGATGTTTTTATTTTTAACATAAAATACATTGACGTAATAACGGTATTGTGTATTTTAAAGTTTCCATTAAATCATGCACACGAATATTTTCGACATTGCTCTTTGAAAGTTGAACGATTCTATAATATCGGCTGTTAAAAGTCGAATTCTTTGTCATTTATAAATGTGGTCTCGAATAGAATATTTTAGGTAAAAGCGAAACAAATAAATTCTTAACGCAAAAGTAAGTGAAAATAAAATTTATTCGTTTAGGTACATACATACGATAACTTGCAACATTATTTAAACAATGATGAAAAATTTACCAAATGTGAAGTTGATCGATTTGGCTTCCGAAAAACTCAAATATTAAACATAAAATGTAATTGTATGTAACATTAAGTGTAAAATATTTGCTTGGTATTTTAACACTCCAAAGAAACTTCATTGAGAAAATATACCGGTATGGTAGAATTTCGTCCAAGATTTCGAATGCTATTTAAATAATAAATTTTGACAAGCACAACTGCTGTTTCAAATCATTTGCTCGACGAGCCATTCATATTACACGCCTGACGATTTAATATTATGATCATATTGTTTATTAATTCGTCGATGTACATCAATATTACACAAGTAATTGCATCAATTTTCCACTAAACGATATTACGCGTTTCAAGCGATATAATTATTTTCCCCGTAATAATTATGAAATTACACGTGAACAATAAACAACAGAAACGGCCTGAGTGTCACACACAGGTAAGAATGCTACAATGAAAATTATTTAACGGCTTATGAATATAACTGAAAGTATTCCCTCTGTAAACGCGAAAAACGATCGCTGTATAGGGTATGATGAACAAAAGGAACGAAAGCTTATTTGCGAGATGAAACGAAACATTGTAGTCAATTACAAACAAAAGCGACAGATAGACGCTGGAATTCCTTAGATATCAAATAAAATAATTTAGTACAGTGTGACTTCTATTGTTGTATTGGATTTCTTAATGGGAAAAGCATTTTTGTTAATATTAATATAATTGCAGTAAAATTGACAGAAAATTCTCGATTTACAAAAATCCAAAGATTCTACAGAGTAAACTAATTTTCTTTAACAAAGAGAACCCGGTGGGGAATAAAACTGAATGTTACTCGATAGCGTTGTTATTGCTTTTGATACGTATTCGTTCCTATCTTCCACCTAAAAAAATAAAAGAAAAAAGCGGGGAAGGAAAAAATCGTTAAACGTACTCGTTTTCGTCAATTTGGAAAAATATGACCGCCCGGAAGCAACTATCGTAAAAGTTAAAACAATTTCACGTTTATCACACGACGATTCTTCTGAAATCCATTAGATAGCATCAAATAATATCTCGATATATTTTTTTATACTATTTCTAAGAAAAACATATTCATGGTGAGATATTTTGGATATTTTTGTCTTGCAATACTTTCCAGATAATTTATTGCATTTAATTTTAAGTTGCAAACTTGCTGCAAATGTTACTTTTGAATAGAATACATAGTGATTCGAAACTTTTGGCGCTAGTAAAGAATCAAAGAGAAAAATCACTGTTTATCGGTAGATCTGCCACGCGTTTTGCGACCTACGTGCTTCCGCAGTTTCTAGTTACCTCAAGAAGCTGCGTGGTAAATTACTATCTCCCTGAAGGGATCGACGATGGTACAAGTCTGTTGCGGTGTGTTCGCAATACCCGTCAACCCTTTCACATTATGCCTAACCCCGTACACCCGTTCAGTTCAAACATCCAAAGAAGAAGCAACGGATACGGGCTAGAGGAAGAACAGAGAGAGAGAGAGAGAGAAAGGGGAATGGAAAGGCAGATCTCGGGAGCAGTAGGGGAAGCAAACGAGTCGGAAGGAGAGGCACTCGGCAAAGAATAAAGCGACATCGAACGTATCGTTGCGGTGAACTTCGAATCGGAGTTTCGGTAAAATCGCTTACTGCGGCGAAACGGTCGTTTCATGGCTTACCGAATATCACGATTCCATCCTCCAGTCAATCTATTCGGATCTTCGCAACTTCCGGCAAACAGGGACCTTGCGTCCTTTTCGACTGTACCAAACGGAATGCATTTCGATCAGCTTAAAGGTCGATGAATTTTTCATTTTAATCACCTAAAGTTCCCCACGAGATTTATAGCCTCATTTACGCTGCACAGTTTGGTTATTTTTTGTCTGCATTACATATGCCTAGGTATGATTTTAAGTCACACTTATTATCTACCTTTAAACATTTGCTTTGCGGTCGCGCACATCTTGTTATTATTCGTACAAAACTTAAACAGCGTCTGGCTAATTATCTCTAACGATTTTTAAACAATATGTCACCGCTGATACACGTATTAACGCTAAATGATTATAGGAGTTGGACTAGTACCCACTATTTTTATAGCACGTAGTGTGTCTCGATATGCTCGATGGTTACATCGATGAGCTTAACCGCGACATCGTCGCTCGTGAAATTATTTTCGCGACCAGCAACCGCGTGTTTGCTTTTCAATCGAGTCGTGTAGAATAAATGTTTGAACGGAAATTTCACAAACAAGTTTCGCGCGAGCATCGAGGAGCCACATGGTGTTGTTTCGAATTTAGTTTTACAGAGATTTCGTGCTGGCTTACGATGTCGCAATAATATCGCGAATAAATCCTCGTCGTTGTACAAAGAGCACGACTGGCAAAGCCCTCGGACGCTGTTTTCTGTTTGCATTAAACAACAACCGAAACGGCCGGCTGATCGAGCTGAAAAAGGTTGCACGCGATGATGTCTGCTTGACGCCGCGACGCGACGTGCCAATTGACTTTTCCGTTAGACGCGTCGCATGGCCAATTTTATATCAAGGCACAAATCAAACAAATAACGCGACAGCATATGCCTTATATAATCGTTATCGTCCATTTCGATCGGGTTTCTAAATCGCTGTTACATTTGCTCCAGTTTCGAAATTACTGAGATAGTTGATTTTCAGAAGAAACAGAAACTAAATAAATAACGTGTTTAAAGGCAAGAAATCTATTAACAAAGAAATTATTACGTCCAAGAGTTAATTCATTTTTTTTGCGATTAACGGTCCAACGAGCTTCCAATTGGTTATTAAAAAAATAGTAAGCGCACCGCGACAAATCTACGTAAACTTTTAGAGGATCTCGCGGCATGCTCGATGATTCTCAAATCTGATCCTACGAAAAAATCATGACCAGCGTTCCTAGTAAAATCTCCGATTCATCGAGCAGCGATTACGCCCGAGGCATTTGTTTCGCAGCAGGTCTGTCTGAAATAAGAGGGCGGGAGAACAAGGTGGCGGCTGTCAACCCTTGAGCAATTTTAAATGCAAATTAAAGTATTGGTCCCGTTGGCCGCCGCCTGCTCCGGTTACAGGGTGAACAGCAGTGGTAGCAAGCCGCCTAGCCTGTACGATGCATTTGCATATTAAGTGGCCGCGACCCAATAACACCCCCCGTACCGTTCAACTCCCGTGGAGCTTCACGGAATTTCACGAACTTCGTTCGCCTCCCTTTTGCGTCACAGCTCCGGGATATCCCGTCGTTGTGTCGCATCGTTTCTACGATATCAGGCAGAAATAAAAATCGATCGAATAATAATAATAAGTCACCACTGTTGCGAGTATCGAATCCGGGAAAGTTTCTTGGACGACGGTAAATCTGAACAAATTCATGAAAAAATTTCATTACTGATGTCTGTCGCGTAAGGTACAGAATATAACGTCGTTATCGTCAAAGGTATCGTTCCTGCAACTTTGATTTAGTATTAAATTTGGTTACACGTTCCAACTAGAAACCAACGATAAAAGAACCGATGGGTGTTCCTCGATTCCTCGATTCCAGAGGCCAAATCTTAAATACGTATCTTTCAGAAATCGAACGAATTCAGTGTTAATTATTGACCACATAATTCGTCGTCGTTCTTATTGATCCCGCTGACAAACCAGATTGAAAATCTGTATTCTCCAATTACAGGTCTATTTCAAAAATTTCTCCAAGCGGAAACAATCATAGTGAGGCCATTCTGGTTCGTTTAAAAAGCGAACTCTCCTCCTCCTTGCCACTTCTTCGCGAAGAAAGTCCCCTGCGGAGACGATCCTTCTTTAATTAAAACAAGATCCAAATTAATTCCCATCAAAAACAGAGAGCGTGCCGCTTTGATGCTCCTCGCTACAGGGATTATCTTTGTCCCAAGGGTAACTTTCTTGGTTTTGCCACCAAAGGAGGAAGACAAAAAACTGAAGAAGGAAGGGACGCGTAAGAGGATGGCTGGAAGTAGGAGAAACACGATGTAGAACGGGGAAGAGGACGAGGCAAAAGAATCCAGAACATTTTACACTGCCTCGGGGCAAGTTTCGTCGCTTACGCAAAATAAACTTCGACGAATGGCCTTGAGTCCTCTCTCTCTCTCTCTCTCTCTCTCTACAGTAGGTAAACCTTCCCGTGCCCGTATAAGAGAGCCAAAGGGAAAGCGAAAGAAACTGGCAGCAACAGAAGCAATTGAGGAAGAGGAAGAAGAATAGGCAGAAGAAGAATAAGAAAGCGAAGGAGAGTTAGATGGAAAGGGAGGAAGAGGAGAGAGTTGGGGCAAAAATGGCCTAGTACTAGAAGGGGGTAAAAAAAGGGTCTCTTGCGGTACATTTGGGTTTTATTGAATATAACGCGTGGTGAAACCCCAACTGGCTTTCCAAGAGTATCGTACTTCCCTTTGTCACCGTTCCGACTCCTACTTCCACCCTCTTTATCCTTTTCTCTTTCTCTCTTTCTTTCTGAGTCTTACTTCTCCCTCACCCTCTTGCTTTCTGCCCGTACAGACACTATGGTTATTACGCTATACTGGTTTATGGCATTTTTGCGTGCTTACCTTTACCCCCTGGCTCTGTCGAATCCATGGTACGTTCCTCGACGCGTTCCTTTCGTTCGCACAGTTCCTCGCGCGCAGAGGTTAATGGCCCCGAACAAGAGTCTAAAACGTGTATCTACGAGCGGAGGTTGAAAATCGAAAGGACGAAAGAGAGAGAGAGAGAGAGAGAGAGAGAATTTCGCGACAGACATCCTCTATGTGTCTCGTTATCGAACTCCGTAGCATTTCGCCAGCCCTTTATCGTGTTCTGCTTTCTACCGAAAAGTTTCATCGTGAAAGTATCGCAAGTTTTTCGTGTTCGATCACGTGAAATTCCAGGGATGGAATGAAATTTCGTACAAGTCTTAAGGTTGTTCGCTAGGGCTATTGAGGATATTGTAATGATTATTGTAATTTGTAAGACTAAAGTTAAAATTCTTTTCCATTAGTTACCTCTCATAGCGAAGGAGTCGAAGAACCGAATTATACAATTTTAACCGAAATTTCAAGAAACCACAAAATACCTTAGTCCGAAAGCAATTACGAATCGATACATGCATTAAAAAAACCGCCTTTAGTTTCCAACGTTTTTTCAGCGCAAGGAGGAAACCAATCGCAAACTCGTCTCGGTAACAATAACATTAGAGCAGCAGCTGAAAATTAATATCCCGTCGAAGCAGTTCAAAACCACTCCATGGTCCATGTACGGCAACAGAAAACTTGAAATAATAATGCGAGAGAGGAAGGGAGAGAGAGAGAGAGAGGAAGGGAGAAGGAGAAATAGCGTAGACCCAAGTATTTTTCCATTCTCTTATTTCTGCTTTTATATTCCGTCCAGCCACATTTCTCCCAGCGGCACCTTATTATTCATGCGCCTTTAAACGGTCCCGCATGGCGGGGCTGTTGGAGAAATGCTAAACGGCTTCATCGACCATGGACGATGAAATTTTATTGGCTTCATCAGTGGCATAGATGAACGAAATTAAGCACAAACAGCAACCGAGCAACGTGAGATCGTCGGCGATAGCAACGTGGAAATAGCGCTGGTTTCGTCGTTCGTTACTTGGCAAGCACACACACGCCGCCCTCGTACGTTTTGCACCATGTGGTCCAACAGGCTTCTGTTCGCATACGTTTAGAATATAAATAACACATGAAACCGCACGCTGTGCGTGATGCTTTTACAAACGTGCGTCATGCTTTTACAAGGCATCGCGACGCATCGTTGTCGCATCTATGACCGATTTACACTCTTGCCCTTTTCTTCTTCAATTCTCTTCTCACACACACACACACACACACACACACACACACACACACACACACACACACACACACTCCCTCTCTCTCTCTCTCCGTTGATTCCAACTGTTTTACTTTTTCAACGATTCAATGATGTTGATCTTATTGCATGTGGGTATTTAGATGAAAAAAGTATCTAACGCAAACCTGATTTTGGTTTCGTTTTTCCATATTTGGTAAAAGTAATGAAAAGTTAATTTATAATTTGAAAATAACCAACACTGTTTTCCCCTTAATAAATAATCTTATGCTTCTAACTTTTTCACAAATTATCAGAATATGTTACTAATTGAATATTCCTCGTTGTATTCACAAAAACTCACGAACCGAGCATTAATAACTACGTGGCGGAAAGTTGTCGAAATTTCAAGAAACTTCTGTTTATTTCTAACAGTACAAGCGTATCCCAATTTGTTCATCTCTGTGACTGAAAGATAAGTAGTTAAGTAGGAATATTCGTTCGAATTTAGAATAGAAGGCGAACAAATGATGCCAAACATCAACCAATCTAGAATTATTTGCTTGGTCTCTTTTTTAAGCCACTTTCCTTACTTTTCTCAGCTCGAAAATAATTCGGAAAAGATAGCTTATCGATATCCTAAGACACCTACGCAAGAAATGTTGTCAAACCAATCCATTTCATTGGGTCGACGTCGTTCTTCCAGGTTGCACGAACTTCTTCTTTTACGTATCGCGCGAGACTTCACTGTGCTGCTTGTGTCATAGAGGCGAGCGGTCGAACGTCGCATCATGTCGGTAACGAGAGAAGATCCCCTCGTTTGCTCCTCCGCTCTACCCTTTCCGTTGTTTCCCGGGAGCGAGCTTGAAATTCTTCTCGTTTTGCGTGCGAGAGCAATGCGAATGAAAAAAAAAGAAGAGAACGGAAGAGAAGAGAGAAGGGAAAAACAGGAAACAGATAGACGCGCGAAAGGGGGGAAACATCTGCAGATCGCGTCGAAGAGGGTGGAAACTGTACGCAAAACCGTATAGTATAACGGTATCAGGTTTGTGAGACGGTCAGATCAGAATACATTGCAAAATGCAACCAACCCCTCTAACGTAGACACCGTGACATGCCGTTGCATTTCAAGCTGAAAGGGTAATTGACGTTTCGGTTGAATTCCAATACGGCCAGTTCCAGTTCCTCCTTTTTTTTCAATCCCATGTATTTTTTCTTCTTTCTTTTTTGAATTTCGCGATCGCTGACTGATGGACGGGATCGAATGCATCCCTGATGTTGTAGATTATGCAACGATCGAGCGTTACCTGCATAACCGTGTGCCGTGCAACCTGCCGTTAATTAATTTATGACGCGACTGTTACGTTCATGCCTGAATACTCCGATAATTTTGTAAGTTTTTCTCTTTGGTACTTATTTTCCTTTTTCGGCTTGTTCGGATTGTCGACCAGGAGGAAAAAGTAACAAATTATTTTCCAAATATATAAAAATATAATTGTTCGTTATTTCTTTGCGTATCCTAAGCTTTATGGCTGTTTACATTGTGATAGCTAATTCATTATTTCAGCGAATTCATTATTGAAACGATTCATTATTTAACTGTAGAATAATTTATATTTACATTTAATTAAACGAATAAAATGAAATAATCTATGTAGCCATAAATCGGATTTCAAGAGAAACTTCAATTTCAAAATCTTCAAATTTTCTATTGTTTAGACAAAGTTTGATATGATATATATATATATAATAATAACGATATATTAATTCCACTTTTAGAAAGATTACCATTTTGTTTCTTGACGAAAGATAAATGCTTTTCACTATTATTACAAGATAATTCGACGTAGTTGTCTAGCGTCCGTTTCAACGTTGTTCATTTATAAAAGCAGGGGCAAGTCAGATTTTTAGCGTGAAGATGGAATAGCGATGAGGAAACAAGACCGTTGTGTCCATGTTCTTCAATGCGGCTGGATCAAATAAAGGAAGTTACATGCGAACGTATGGCATAACAGTATCGAGTTTTTCTACTGTCTGGATCAGAATGCAGCCTTGGCTGAGCACTACGTGCAGTTTGGCGTCTGCACATGCCTGAATCACTATATGCCAGTGGAAAAACTATGTGCAATAGTCGGACAGAGTTTCTCAACCTTCTTCGCACCCTTAAAAATATTTTGCGACAAAAATTTGCCATAATTGTTGAGACTCTACCGTTTTATCACATTTTTATGATATTATCTCGATTTCCATGTGCTTAAAATTTAGAAAAGAGAAATGGAAGAGAAAATTCCTTCTATATTATTGACAACGCAACGCTCATTGTCAAAGAATCAAATAAAATAACACTAATCGTAAAAATATTATTCAAATGATCGCAAATTCTTATAATTCCTTGCAAGAAAGAAAACGTTCGTTTTCTTTCGATTAGAAAGACTATGGGAACAAATTAATCGGTGGAAGAACACGGAGAATAACGTCAATCATGAAAATATTACATCGAGAAACAGCTGGACCATTCCGTGAATTATTTCACGTGGATGGAAAGCTCGAGGGTGGAAAACCCGGAGACTAACAAATGCGAAACGAAGCAAGATCCATCGTCGGGCAGACGGCACGTGATAACCACTGATCGCTGGACAGCCAAACAATAAAGGCTTTCGTACAAAGCCCAACGGCATTCCTATCCATTCACACATGCAGCAAAGTCCTTTGGACAATGCTGAAGCTCGCCAATCCTACACACTCGCCCGGCTCGATATTAAAATACTTGAGCATATTCTTGACGAGTCGCGCTTAGGCGCCGAAAAGCTCAAGGCGCCCATGTCTTCAAAGAACACGTCAGCTTCCAGGGAAGAATCCTTTTGCTACTGATACAAGAAATTCCACGAATTCTGCACGAACGTTGTCGCAAGATGTTCGCTGTTTCCTGATCGACTCCTCTTTGATACATCTCGCTTGCCTTACCCTTATCATCTGTGAAATCTGCTTATACGCTTCCAACTCGCGATTCTTGTCCGCCAAACAAGTTTATAGATGTTTCGAAAGTTGCATCTAGGAATGCAAGGCGTTTCTTGACAATCTTGACAAGTATTTCCGACGCTTTGTATGTACCGCTTTGTAGTAGGTTTAAAAGAATCTCGCGAAAGTTTCTCTCGTGTTTTCTTTGGATATCGCGACATCGATTCGCTTTACGCGAGAATTCATTGGTATTTCTGCTACGCTTTCTATGCGCCTAGCGAAAATACTTGACAAAATTTTGCAAAATGTCTTTTCGCCACTTAGAAAAAGAGACTTTTTTTATCATTTATTAAGCCTAATTTGTTCCGACGCAAGAAAATATTTTCACGACATGTAAAACATCTCGCCCAAGTGCTTTTCCGATATGTATGCGTATTATGTGAAGGATGTATGTTAAAAAAGTTCGTTAAAAAAGCGAACCTCTGAAAAAGAGACCTTGTACCGAATGTACCATGCTTTTCAATAAATCGAATAAAACTCTGATAACGGACCCGGTCATTACATTCCCTTTACAACAGTTTTCTATTTCCAAGTTTTGTTTCTCTTTGTTGAATCAATTTCTCGTAGTTTATACAACAGTCAGTTGTTGCAGAAAAATCGCCAGAGACATGCGCACAAAACTTGTTTTCTTGTGCTATTCGTTACAAATATTCCATTTAGAAATTAACCGAGAAGATCGCTCATTTTACGTGAACAATTTTATACAGGCGTCAAAAATATCAATCGTTATTCGAACGAAGGTTAGTCAAGTTTTGATGCGATTTACGTTCTACGAATTAAACTGGAGAAGTTTTTAAATTACGAGAAGTATTTCTATGTCATTGTATTTATTGTGGTATTTACATATAAATTAATTACATCAAACTACCGACATACGTATTTACGAAACTTGGAAAACTCGCTCTTAACGAACGAATTTTGAAGAAAATAAAAAGAAAGAGGAATAAGGGTCTAAAGCTTTTAACAACCGTAAACGATGTTACATGTGAAAAAAGTCTACTTAAAGATTATCCACTATAATGATGTCAAGATTATTGTCGAATGTTACAAATTAAACGATAAACAACGATGCCCAAGTTCCTTTTCAAGATCAAGTTACACAATTACGTCACGATTCAAACCAGAATCAAAAAGCAATGTCGAAACAAAATTAGTATCTTATTTGTTGTCTTGACTTCCAATTGTTCGTGGATTGCTTAACGCTGGAGGTCAGGAAATCAAGATATCAGTCTTGGATGCCCGCGAACAAGCACGATATATATATTTTAATTCGTATTGGGAACGCACAGGTTGCTCGCGGTGTGGGTATAATCAGTATCGTGAGTCTACACACAGCTTGGTGTCGGTCCTGGAACCCCTTATATCCCATGGGGACGTTGTCCTCGTCTTTTTCCTCGACTTCTCGAGAAAATTCAGAGGCAGCTATCAAGGTTCGGGTACATACACATACGCGTACAACATGTGGATGTATGAGTGAGAGAGTGCAAAAACGACAGACGAAACGCCAAAAAGACACTCGGCACCATTACAGAGGGTGACGAGCGTATAACGGCGTTCCTCTGAATAATTGAAGTTCGATCCTCGCTTCTCAAGAATATTAATGGAAGCAGCCTTCCCTTGCCCCGTTACCAACCTCTCTTTCACTCTGTTCACCCTCTTAGATCGAAACTCGCCCCACCTGTATATTTTACGTCTTCGTTTTGTGAAAATCGGCTGGGCTAGCAGCGCTGGTTATTGCCAGTTTGTTATATAATTTATGGAGAAATAAGTATACGCTGATTTTCATTTTTTCGATAGCTTTATAAGTATAAATACCGGATAAAGCCCCATTTACACAGATCAACTTTTCCTTTTATCTAAATTATCTTTCAATATCTATAAAATAGTCCGTTAACTGGAATAATAGATTCGTTCGTAAGTTTGTAGCGACTTTTAATTCCGAATATTCTTGCTAGTGCCGCCAACGGTTTAACACTTCGCGGATTGGAGACTCCAACTCGCGTCTTTCATTTTCCAACCGTTGGCGACGGAAGACGCGAATTCGCGTCTTAGATGCTTCATGCGGTATCCTATAAAAATGTTAACTACTGTTAAATAAAACAGTAAAAAGAAAAGTAATGGATGCAATAAACGAAAAGTTTTGAGTGTTTTTACATTACATGCTTGAATAATACGAAACCGTTATCAACATATTATATATAATATTGATTGCCTGGAAAGTTCGTTCCGATTTTTTAAGGAATTTAATAAAATAATAAATTTTGCTTAATACCTCTCCATCGAGGAAATTGTTTTCAAGCATAACACACTAAAAAACGTTACTAGAAGCATTTTTACATATACTCATTGATTTTTAATAAAATATCACGTTTGCTAAATGCTGATCGGAAAGTTCGTTCTGATTCTTAACTCTTTGGTCGACATAGAAAATCATATTAAGAAGTTTTTCACCGAAAAACCTGAGAGGTTTTGGAAGAGTGGAATATTCAAGTTGCGTGAAAGATTGTGAAACAAAAAAAAGGTGTGAAAGGGAGGTTGTGGAACAAAATGGCATCTATATAAATTCAATATATATATATATATATATATATATCGAATCGAAATGAAAATCGGAACGAACTTTCCGAGCGACCGTTTGAATCTTTTCAATCACTCCAAAAATACGCGGGAATTCAAGCTATATGCTTGTCAGAGCATACGATATTCAAAGTGTTCAGATAAAAGATAGATCGATGTTGATACCGAAAACGGATTATGCGAAAAAGATGAAACACGGATCATGTTACCGATTTCGCACTTGTAGCCAAAACAGAGCCTGGACATAACTGTCCTTGGAGCTATAGTTGTAGTTAGCCATCAATCTTTGTGCACAGTGTGCAGCGCACTGTATACACATGTGAAGCTAGAAGCATTATCTTCAAGGAGTCAATTAATTTCAGACAAGCAATCAAAACAAACGACACAAATTTTAATCAATGCAAGATTTTCTCTTCGGACAATTATTATTATATATCAGTTTTATGTTATCTTACTTTAGTTACATATATTATTTACCGTTATTGTTTGTTTTGTATTGTTTTTATTATTATTAAAACTTACTGAACTTCAACACAGTGATGTTATTATTACGCTATTGACATCGTAATAGTTTCCTTAACGTCATAGTCCTGATTTAATTTTTCCGGCTAGTGACATTGTTTTCTCACATTTGGCTTAGATGTGTCCATTAATGTCGCCAGCGAGCTACCTTTTGTACGAAATTCATTAACAATGCAAACTTGTATCTTAAACACGAACATTGTCGGGTGAAAAGCACGAATCCCGAATATTATCCGCGCATCAATGGATATATTAATCGGGTGTTTGCACCTGCACGGCCAGCAGATATT
Source organism: Bombus pyrosoma (assembly GCF_014825855.1). Classification (NCBI taxonomy): domain Eukaryota; kingdom Metazoa; phylum Arthropoda; class Insecta; order Hymenoptera; family Apidae; genus Bombus; species Bombus pyrosoma. Next base: position 10,983,253 of record NC_057783.1, read on the forward strand.
AACTTCATTATGCCCTTCTTTCGTTGTCTTCAATTTCCATTTACTCGATAGCTAATTATAACTCCCTTCTTGCTGGGTTTTGACACTCTCATTAGCATCGAGGCCGCCGCCCTTCCTCCTTAACTTCATCTAAAGATGAGATTGCCGGAAGAAGTGAATGGTCATTATCGAACAACCGATAAATCAATTTGCATTCAATCTCCATCGGCAGATTTAAGCGACCTTGCTCGCTGAGATTTTGTTCAACCATGTATGAAAATTGTCAAACGCGTTTTGAAAAGTTTGATCGATTTAAAACCATCGATTAGAAGCCTCGGAAATCAAATGTCTAATTTCGATAATTAAATGCTAACTGTCGCTCTCTTAATAACAGTAACGCGTAGAACGAAACACGGGTAGTATAGTTTGTAGCGTATTTTATAGTATATTTTAAAGAAATTTCGATTATCGAAAGTCGAATTGACACATAAAAGAAAAGTCAAGAGACAGTAAAATGTACGAGAGACAAGAGAAGCTGTTGGTCCGAGGGAAAATTATCGGTTGAGAAGACAGGACACGAGGGTGGCATCGAGAAGGATATTAGGGGACCTGGAGATCCGGAGGAAAGGGTCGAATGTACACCAGAAGGACCAGTTCCATTGCAGACATAACCGCACTTTGCTACATTAGCTTTTATGTTAGTACATTCGACCATGCGGCTTACCTTCCTCTTAGTAACGTCCATCTCTGCGTTAGGCGCACGTATATATACATTTCGTTCAGAACGTTTCTAGTTGTAAACGTCCAGTAGTAGTAACCATCATCGTTTCACAGTGTCCACGGTACGACCATTACTTGCAAGGTAGCCGTTGTTTTAAGTCTTATCTAACGACTTCCTGATGGGAGAACCTCAACTGGCTTAAACACTCGTTACCCACCGCTGACCTTCATCGAGAAAGTCGATTCTTTCCGCTTCGTACCTTTGCTTCTTAATGCTCTCAATGAATTTCAGGATATCGCGTTAAACGAAATTCCACGACAATTCCTATCTAAAAATCGGAAAATGAAATAAGATCGTTCATTCAGAAGAATGAGAATTTTGTAAAAACTTTGCAATATTTGAAACGATGCTTTGGAAATAACAATAATCGTGTTAACAACGAACATTGTAAGCAATCGAGAAGGTTCAGGAATTTCCGAGTGAAGAAATCTGTGAAGAGGTATAACAATGATAATAGAATACTTAATTAGTAGCTGCACTCGAAACACATATATAACGATGTAATATAAACGTTAAATACATATGTATGTACAATAGAAAAGCGTAGGTCGTAAAAATGGAATTAAAATGCCCGCTGTGAACTAATTTAATCAACTGAAACTTCTGGCTTGTTTCAATCTCTGTTTAAACAAAAATTGCCTCTTCTGTTTGAGGTAAAGAAATATACCGAGTGTGAACGATACACGAAAAATCGTAAGGGACATCGGTTTTAACGTTCAACCTTTTAGCGATCGAAGAACATCGCGAAACACCCCCAGTCTTAACAATTTCTGAGAACGTTCGATCCACAATGAATAGTCCAACCAGGCACAAACCGTCCCGGAACAATCCCCTAGCAGACGCATTCAATAAAATCCAATTTGACGGTGGCTCGTGCTCTCACCAGCAAAATTAGAAGCGTGTGTACGCGGTTTGGCCTCGGAATATACGGAAGCCACCCTTGGGCCAGCAATTCAGGACATTCCTGCAAATAATTTCGGGTCACCCACAGTCCAGAACGTCCACCACCGTCGGCAATACAAGTGAGAAGCTGATTTCCGCTGGAATGAAATGGTAAAAGTGGGACTTATGAAGAATTCTCTCTTTTTGTTGTGCATTCTGAGAAAGGAACTAAATGAAGACTGTAACGTAAAGAAGAATCTAGATAATATATAATTATACCTGGCTTAATTATTAATAAAGAGGAGCGATCGCTGCATCAAAACACTGCTCTACCGAATTTCCACAAAACTGAAATTAGCAAAATTTTTACGATAGCTAGAAATATCCGGAAGCGTTATTAAGCGACAGAAAATGTGACACTTTTATTAACGAAATGAAAAGTTAAACAACGGATCCGGTAAAGGATAAAATATTTCATAAAATAGGAGAAAGAGATATCGAGGATTTGTTAAAACTTACTCGACGATGGAATGTCCGCTGCTTAATGTAGGATATTTTATCGTGTCCACTGTGTAAACTTACAATGCAGTTTCGCCGAGTATTCGGTGGAAACGGAGTGGTCGCGTAATTAAAGGAAATTTTACAGAGCTTCCGAATGTTTTATTTTTCTATACTTTCTTTATTTCACGGGTATCATCGGAATGTAATTACGTTTCCATGCTCTCTTCTCTACCGGTATTAATTCCAGAAATTTTTACTCAAGCGTACAGCTTAATTAAATCCAATTTAAAATTGCTTGTAACTGAAGGACTGTATTCGTTGCGTAAAGAGATCACACGTTTCCTATCGAAGTAATTACACCTGTACTAAGGAAAAAACAAAAATACTTTTACTTGCATGGAAAAGACCACTTGAACGTACAAACAAATCACAAATCGTTTTATGTGGCGTACGTAAGAGAAATTCTGCTATCTTTTATTAGGTTGTCTCACGAGTAACGTCGCCTCGTTTATCGAGTAATACAAATAGTTCTTTTTTTTTTTTTTTTAATTACGACTCAATCTGATAGAAAATATATCTGGTAGAATAGTTGCTATTCATATTCCTAGCGATCGTAACCTTCCAAAGTATCGCAAATATACATATTTTCCTATTTAGCCATATGGAAACCATGCCAAGAATTACTTTGGACATTCAGTTCGATGAATGGTTTTTCCTTTGATGAGCTTTAACGAAGCCCTTTGCTCGATGCAAAACGAGCTTGCTAGGCAAACCGAGGGTGTTGTTTCGGTAACGCTACCACGGCCTATAATACAACACGAGCACGACCTCGACGAGTATATACGAGAGCACGGGGGATAATTAAGGTTCGGGACAACCTACGCGGCTTTTGTACTCGGTCGAGGTGCGTTCGGTCCTGGAGAGAGTTGCTGGTTCGGGAGAATAGAAGGTTCCTCAACCGGGCGAGAATGGGAGGGGGCTGGTTGCATCTTGATTTAGTGTACCAACGAAATTATAGCAGACTTCTGCCGTTAATTAAGCAATCTCCGAAAGATTCTAGCGAAGCTATCTTTCCTTCTATCCTCCCTTACGTGTGCCTTTTTTTCAACCAATTTCCTCCCTTCTTTCCTTATTCGCCTTTCCTATTTCTCCTTTTTGAAAACACTTCGCGTAAGCTGCCTGCATCGAATTTAACCCTTAATAACCTAACCCCTTATTTTTTGTTATTTACTGTCCTTTTTTTCCGTTTCGAAAACACCTTGTGCAAGCTGTCCTCCTCCTTCCCTGCACGAATGTCGCTACTTCTAAAACAGCGTTTTCGCTCGCTTAATTCGTCCCTCCTCTTTCACTTTTCGTCTCTTCAGTCACCACCCTACCCAGTTCCACGCCCCTCCAACAACGACTTTTACGTCACTTCCATTCCAGCCTCTCCCATTCCACAATTCGCGTTAGTCGTCTCCGTCTCGCTCGAGTTCGTTTTCCTACCCACCTCCACTGGCACGAAATTACACGCGAGTAATTTATAATTTAGACGCCGAGGAGCTGCTAGAAGACGACGACGAAGACGAAGACGAGGGCAAGGACGGCGACGGGGTCGACGTCACGACAGGAGGAGGAGGAGACACGTGTGTGGCCACGCTTGTCAGCTTCGGTTAATGTTTTCGACTTTCCGTCGGTTATTTTCTCAGATTTTCTGGCTCGCGAGGTATCAGGATAAAGAGACTGACTTCGGATATAGACGGATGGTGATTTATCCGTTCTATTTTGGAAATCGATGTTGGCGCAACGTCTTCCTACAAATTGTTTCCATACCATGTTCAAAAAATAGGATTGCAAATCGGCCTGGAATTATTCCAAGTTTTAATCACCTGAAAAAATGTATTCTTCTTAACGTCACACGTGCTTCAAGGATAATAATTCCTTCTCGCAGAGTGTCGAACATGGCGCGACCGAATGTAATTCCAAACTTTAAATTGAGAAGCAAACTTCCTCGTGGCGTTGGAAACGCAAGATGTAACGGTGGCACAACCGATGGGACGCGAAAAATCACCTCAATTTCGACTGCGCGCGGAAATTCGCGTCAACTCGCTCTTTATGGATTAACGTGCAACTTTGTCATTATTCTGATTGCTTGCGTTAAGCTCGTTAGCCTTCGATGCACGCCGTCACAGCCAACTCTCATAGTAATTTACTCTCTAAGTTGTTACGTACACAATAATCTTCCATTCGGGCCCGACCGACCAGAGTTACTGACACAGTTTATCTTATTTATAAAGTTCGCGATTATTCCAATAAATATTTCATTAAATTACTATTTTATCGAACTTGGGATAGTGGAATATATATTGGATTAGAATTATCGTCGATTTAATAGCTAATTAATCCTTCATTTTACAAGAACGAAACAACGATACTAATATCATGCATTTTCTACTCACCTTTGCTTAAACGTTACCTACTTTTAAGGAATATACCTATCGTTCTATATATGTATACAACTCTATTCGAATTTTCATCCACGTTATCTGAATTTCAAAAGCACGAAGCAACTTTAGCTGTATTGACAAAAGATAAAACTTGTAAATTGCTCTCTTCGAAGCACCGTTCAAGCGTCATAAGTTTTTAATGTTAAACTCTAACTATTGTTAATATTGCTTGCAACGCACTCTGTAATACTCTGAACAAAATTACTTCGCTGTTCTCTAAATACAAACAATCTGTGTAAATTCAACAAAAAATTCCTCTAATAAAAGAGAATTGTTAATGCGTCGATACATCTTTTTATCACACTAACAGAAGCAAAATGGAGGAAAATCAGGGAAAATTAAAGCAATCGCCGAGAATCGACGTATAAAAAGGAGCATCAATTTTAAACATAAGTGATTATTTTCTATGGATTTCTAAGTAATGGGAGGCTGGAGTTTAACGAAACTGTTTTGCTTCAGCTCAATAGAATACGAGGAAACAGGATGAGATTCCAAAAAGCGAGGAAACATCTAGTGCAACGAAAATTGCATCAGGACTCCTCTGCCCTCGGCAACCTCTTTACCTTCGGAAAAATATACAGACTGGACCAACCTATATGCAGATACTTTCATATATAGGGTGTGTGTCAGTGAAACTGTACGTATTTAAAACTTAAAAATGAGCTTTCTAAGACGTTACACGAAACAACATCAATCCCGTTTATACGAAACGAATCTCATTTCAACATATCGCCTTTAACTCGATAAAGTATCGAATATCAAGATACAAACTTCATATTATTTTTCTGCTACCGATCTGTGAAAAAAATACATAATTTCAAAGAATCGTACAATTTCGAAATATTTCCAGATTTATGGCGATAGGAATTTGAAGTAGCATTTCTGAAAAAATTAAGATTAAAGTGGATATGTTTAATTCAAAGACTCGAAAAAATGTTTGACTGAAAAAGTCCGAAAAATTCTATGAGAATTCTACGAATAAAATTCACCGAAAGCTTTAAAATTAAAAATAGGAAAATAGGAAAGAGTAGGAAATTTATCTTTGTTTTGATGGTGTTCCTGTGCGTAACACCCTATAGAGGTACACAATCTGAAATGTAGACGTGCCGGAGCACGTGCGCCCACCTATGCGACCTGTAAAATATTCAAAATCCATACTCGGGTATTTACAGGGACGGCTGAGCCCATATGTCGTAACGTTGCTGGGGTTTATTATATTTTAGACGTGTCTTTTCCCGCTCACCCCACGGGAAGAAAGTCTCACGACGAAGAGAAGACTAGGGAGAAAAAGGAAGAGACAAATCGAATCGAACGTAGAGAGAAATATACTTGATCGAACCAAGAAAGATCCTGTTTCGAAAACAATCTTCCATTTTAACTGTTCTCGTCCATTTCGGTAAAACAATTTCTATTTTTAACTTCTTTTTTTTTTCGTGTTTTCTTAGTTGTAGTATTTAGATGGCTTGATTGCTTTATTTCGTTGATTTTTAATCAAGACCACGAAAACAGTTCTTTATACGCAGAGTTTTCCTTATTTTTTTTATTAGACAAAATTCTCTTTTAAATAAATAAGTATACATTTTTCTTTAATCGCGGAAATGAAGGAAGGGCAAAACAAACGAAGGCAAAAGCAAAGCTATCGATTTTGGAATCCTATCGATTAAAATTTCCATATACGATATGGTAACTTAATAATAAAGCAAAATCATCGAGGGAAGATAATTATTCAAACGAGAAGAATGGGTGAGTCAGAACAGATCCCCCGAAAGGATATGCAAAAGAACGCAGAGAGACAAAAAGATGTAGAGAGACAAAGTGGAAAAAGAGCAAATCGCCAATGGGAGGGGAAGAGAGTCAGAACGAAGGGGTAGACACCATTTTTCAGTCTAGCATCCATGAATCTGAAATTGAGTGGATCAGCCATCTGCGACACTGTTTCCTCTTACCAGATAGATCCGTATGCGCATACAACGAATGGTTCTTTAGTAGATGCTAAATTGCATATGCAGTCACCTTTCTATAATTTTCCTTCTTTCCTCTATCTCACGAAACCACTATGTTTAATACGAAACGGAGAATAGTAAAATAACACCCATGTTTCATGTTCCAAAATAGATTTTTATTTAATATTAAATAAGAATTATTTAAAATTAAAAAAATTAAAAAGATGTATTTCTGAATTTACAGATACATCATTTCTATCGTAATTAATTTTAGTTAAAAATAATTAGGCAAAATAAAATCTGGAACGGAAGGACTGAGAGGGAGGGGAAGAGTAGTTATATACGGCAGATATTTAATTTACATCTAGAAATAAAAGAAATCTACACAAAAGGAATTGAAGTTTCATTAAATATTATAGCAATTTAATTACAATGTTGAATATTTGACTAGTAGAGGTAACGAAAGAAGAACGAATTTCAAATGATTCTAGTTTTTTTCCGAGATATGTTAAATTCGTTGTTCAATGAGCAGAGGTATAAGTTCTTACGCGACTATACGACGTTTCATTTAGCAGGTGAGACTTTCCACGCTTAGACACTAGGCTCACACGCTGTTCTTTTTATGGCTACTTGTTTACGAGCGGTACGTATTAAAAATAAATCCTGAAACATGTAGCAAAGTATGCAAGAAGGAAGAAGTCTTGCCACTGTTAGGCAATTGTGTCACATCGTTTAAAGAAAGCCGTATAAAAAAACTGGTTGTTTTCTTTCAGCGAAGGAAAGGAAGAACATGTTGTAAAATTCAACGTTAGAAACATAGAAACGAAATCTCTTATTATCTGGTTCTTAAGAAACTTGCAACTTCTCGGAACGTTTGAATTATTAAAGCATCAAAAGCGTCGAAATTTTCCTTCCTATAGGAAAAAAAAAACGATGGATCGAAATGTGAAACCTGTCCCAAAGAACAATCGACAAGCTCAGTGGAAAACTAGTATACGTCACACATATATTCTAAATTGATTTAATTTAAAATGTTAAACTTACAGGAATTAATTTATAGGAATCAACGTTCAAAGTAAAATTGTAGTAAAAGGTGTTTTAGTAAAATGAATTTTACAACTTTAATTTTTGCAAAATTTAATAATAATTGTCATTTGTCACGTATTTCGTTTGGTAATTAAAACACGCGCCTTTCTTCGATCTGATACTTCTAAATTGGTGGCTGGAAAACAAAAATGATGTACCAGAAGAAGCTCAAAGAAATTCGCATACAAGTATACACGTATCCAACTTGGATCCCATCAGAAGGCAATAACATAGAGAGAACACGCGTTTTGGAATTTGTCGCCTAGTTTCGACCGGGTCACTTTTCGTCTTTTTCTTCTTCTTTAATATCGTTGACTTGCCAAGAGAGCAAGAAAATATATTCCAGTTTTCTACTTTTCTATTCCGCGTTTCCTTTGCCCTTTCTTTTCTTTATTTCTATCTTGTTCCTTTCTCATTCCTTCCATGTCAACTTCCTTCCCTTCTTTCTTAGTCTTCTCCAGCGTGCAGCGCTAAAACTTATATTTCTTCCTTATTCTGACTTGTTTCATCGTTCCACGCGAAGGGAACTCCACGGTCACCTTTTTTTTCAGACCAGCTAGATATGTGCGCGAATATGCGCGGAAGAGAAAAACTCAGTACTCTACTGTGCTCCTTTTGTGGAAACAGCTACGATAGCATGCGGAAATTCAAGGAACGTTTCACGGTGCGTTCGCCTCTTCGTTCGAAAAAAACTGTCGCTCTGCTTTAACGATAAATTTCATCGACTCGAGTACACAGTGTTCTCCCGTGAAAATGAACTATGATTTCAAAAATATATGCCCTATATTCCGCTCGAATTTTGCTTCAATTTCTTTGAGGTTCTAACATTGTAATTTCTCTCCGTGTAACAAGAACATAAGGATTAATTCAATTTCCACTGAAAGTATAGGCTTATTTTATAGATGCTATTTACCAAAATTTTAGAATGAATTTAGACCGATACTGATATTTTAGAATTTAAATGTTTAATATGGGTAGCTTTACTCGATGATAAAACTGTTTTATAACCCTACCTTTCCCTACCATCTTTTCGCGAGTAGACGTTCATAAACCACTTTTCCTCGGTAAAGCATTAACAAAGACCAGCACGCGTTCGGTTTAATAAACTTGGCAATATTACGGTCCGGAAAAATTAATGAATCAATCAGAATACCCAGTAACGTTGAACGATCTCCTCGGGCGAGCCGAATGAACACCGGAAGAAGTATTTTGAATATATTTGGACCGCAGTGTCGACAGGAAGATAAGTATTCCCTCGGCTCTGTTCTAACACCCTCCGTCCAACGGCAACCAAAATCCATGGAAGCGCGATAAAGTAATTGCGGTACAAAGTATGAAATATGCAGGAGGCCATACGAGGCGAGGGCGAGCCACACCAGGGGGAGGAAGATGAAAATGAAGACGCTGACGAAGAGCAAGTGGAAGTAGCAGAAGAAAGATAAGACAAGGGTTGCCTGGCCGGCGTGCTATGCCGCTGCGGAAGCGACGAACCGAGGGTTCCCGCGAATTATAAGTTTTAATTACTGGAAGATGAGCAGATGGATTACTTCGTACCTTTTCTTCCCCTTCAACTCTTTTTTAACGGATTGCCCTGGCTTGGCTACCAGTTAGGACGAATAGTTTTGCAGCGGTCTGCGAGAAAAGACAAGATTCTCTAAAGAACTTTGAAACGCGTTACAACTAATAATTACATCAACCAAGAACAGTGAAATTTACTTTGTTCGAGCGAGGAAAAATTGACGAATCTATGGTAATGGATGATATGAGAAAAAAGTGATAATCGAAGAAAAAATAAAAATTCTTCTTTTTGCACGTAGAAGCCTTTAAGTTCTCTTATTTAAGCCTAGTTCTCTACTACGAAAACAACAAGGATAACAAAATTCTTGGAAAATCTATTATATATTTCATTGGTCCAACTTGAGAGCTTATGCTCGAGGCCGGTAAAAATCGATCAGATTCCAGGCAACGTCGCGTTCGCTATAATTTATCATCTTGGAACTGTCTGCCATTTTGCGTAATTGAGGAACCGATGGCGGATGAAGACTTCGGCGCGAGAAATTGGCCGTTCGTGAAATTGATTGCCGAATGGATCAGCTGTGCGAAGGCATGGACTTTAACTATTCAAGAGTGCTGGCATTTTCGTAGCACTTTGCTGTCAGTTTTAGTCCCGTTTTCTTCGCAAGTTTCTTCGATGGGAACGAATCTTGCTAATTTTTCAAGAAAAATTATCGCACTATATTCTTTCCAGTAATATTCTCATTTATTAACCAAGTAAATACTAGCGCTAGGAAAACCAATCGACTCACTTGGACTCATCCCAACGAATCGATAAAAATGAAACGACCATCGTTCGCAATTATTTTTTACCTTAATACGTGTTCTTCTCTGTTTCGTTTCAAATAAACAGATTGGATTTCAAGACACGTAGGCGAATTTTAATGGCCAGTTATTTAATTAGAAGCGATCACTCAAAAATGATTTTATTGCCGAAAAAGGATTACGTAATATTCGTTCTCATTAGTACTAAAATATCAAGAGTGATTTCACGGGCTATAACATCTTTGAAATCTGGATGATACTTTGAACGCGTTCTTACATAACGCACAAGCCGCTTACATATCCATCGGCTCATAAATGTCTAAGGTGTTTTAACGCAACATCTTGTTAATGCGTAATATCGCCTTTTCTGTTAAATCAACACGTCGCAATGGCAGGCGTACAATTGCATAACAATCTGATACAACGCATCAAATTAAAAACGAACTATGTGTATTTCTAATTCCAGTCTGACCAATCGTGGCTTATACTTCTGATTCGCATTGTTACATACGAATATTCGTTTGGCTTATTTTCATCTAACGACAAGACAATTTTTCTTTTTAATAACTATGTGAAAAGTATGTATTTCTTAGTTACGAAACACATGTAGTAGCGTAATATTTAAAATTAAGTCCAAGTATAAGTGTTGCAATAAAATGAGTTTTGAAACTGAAATTTGATAACATGTAATTGCCATTTCAGTACCTAATTAAGAGAAGATTATTTTCCTTAATATTTGCTTTCCTGAAAATTTATAGATTTATTATATTATCGTGGGCATTTAGTCTTCTTCCGTTAGATCCTCCGATCGTTTAACACTACGATTCGCATGCTCCCTGGAAACTGAGCAATTTAAAAGTAAATAAAATAACAAAGGTCGAAGATGTTGACCAAGTTTCTCTGAAAATTGGACGATTTTGGACCTTCGATGATAACGTACGTGTAACTAATGGGAGAAATTTTTCAGCTCCGTCGAATAGGAATTCACGATAGAATTCCTGGTCGGTGCAACACGACAGAAGCGATGCTGATTGGTGTAATAGTACGGTGGAAATGGGTTTGATGGACCGGTGCTGGGTGCTGTGACGATCGTCACAGTGGCGCGTCGATGAAACGGCACTCTTCGACCGCCTCTCTCCGCTTATGTAACACATCCAGGCTCAAGTCTCTGTGTGTGCAAAAGAGGCCACGGATGCTCCAGTGCCACTCTTTGATGCATACGTAACACAAAGAATCTCCACTCTGTGTGCGTGTTTCAACGTTATACGAGGTCAGTTTCGACTAAAAACATCGTATTTCTTACTTCAACATCGCCCTGGTTATTCCTATGGAGTTAAACGTGGTTTAGATTTTTTCCAAGTTTGTTTCACGATTTTTTCATAAATTTACCACAGAATATTTATTATACAAAATGCGACCAAAAGTATAGCCGATGTACCGTCAACGTTACGCCCTTAAAGTACCATGTCAACCTAACCCCCTTAAAGTACCATGTACGAGAAAAGTTAAATACGCATAATAATTTGTTTATATAAATTTTGACCGAGTAAAAAAATCTAATTTCATGAGATAGCATTTCATTCAAACAAAGTACGATGATTTAAAGCGTACAGCTAGTATGACTACGTTACCGTATGAAATTTCTGCGGCAAATATGCACCGATGAACGTATAAATGCATGTATGTAGTATGTATGTAGTCGCGAATCTATGTAACATGCGGCTAGCCCTTCGTCACTCTATTCCATACTCTCGAATACATGGCCTGTTCACCGCGAACCATCGCCTACATCAACATTCGTTCGACGTGTACTAAAAGGGCCATGGTCCAGATCATTCCTCGAAATTGCTCATCTAACGGACACGTAACTCATCAATCAATATTTCCTCGTTGCTCATGACTTATCACGTGGAAAAGCAATGGGCGACTGCGTACAAGATTTCTAAATCCTCAACTAAATTAATCAAACACCCTTTTCGCCCCTGCTCCAGTTGGTTCACTGTGATCTAAAGCTTATCAAATAGAGCGAAATGAAATAGCTATTCCAAGTTACCTCCATTAATAGAATATGACAATAAAACAAATTTTCGATTTCACTCTTTGAGGAATATTTTTTAACAGATCACTTGTAAAAAGATGATTTTTCCGTACCAAAGTTTAATCCTTGGAAAGTGGCGGCTAATCCGACTCGTGTTTCATTCAATGAGCTTCTTTTTTTAAAGAGCTTCTCAATTACAAAAATTGGCGATTATAAGCTATCGAAAACAACACGCATAAATGGAAACTTTCTTGTAAAATGTAATATGCTAGTTGCTTACTAGGCTATAATACCATCCTAATTATCGCGAGATATTTATAATTCATCAAATATCAATGACTTTGTCCAATTAATATAACCTTTATATGTATAAATCATAAATCAGGATAATTGCTCGCGTTATCAATGCAGGATTGAAGCTTGCGATATCGAAATAAAGAGAAAGGAACAGATATATGAATGCAGTCGGTTGCAATGGGATTGAAACTGTATCGCAACATATATGTATATGCCAGCAGCCACTGTAGCCGTGTACATATTATAGCAGCACGTATTTCACCGATATGGGCCAATGTACACTATCGGCAATGTTGATCCTCCTATTATTCGGCCGGCGAATGGCTAACGACGATTAACGGAATGTTTAGAGCATTAATCCCTGGCATTAATATTTCCCCCTCCCTTGTGCCTCATCTATGTCCTTTATGCATCGAAAACTTGCGCATGGCGGTATATTAATGCGATATGTGTGCGTTCGCTATCAGTTCTCCGAAACCACCAAATATTACTTCTAGATTACAAAAATCTTCGGTTTACCAGGAAAATGAAAGCGTCAGATTTAATCCTTTGAAACATGAAAACAACGGAAAATAATATATCGAGTGTATAATACACATATATTATATAATTAATGAATTATAGAAACCGTTTTGAAATATTCGTTCCATTTTCGATTATGTATCAAAGGTATACATAGATACTAATAACAAAAATTCAAAGATCGTCACACAAATTCCGTTGGTTATAGAAGTCGATAAAAAAGTAATTTGTCGCTTGGAATGGTATTATTAATTACACTTTATGGAAGCTTGAAGCGTAAAAGTTATCACTTTCGTGATATATTCGTACCGATCATCGACTTTCGCAAAGAAAACTTTGTATAACGATGGATCAGATTTTAGCTTGTATCGATATTAAAATGAAAAGACAATATCGCTCAAAGGTATTCGAAGATATTGCCTATCTTTGCAATTTAATCGCAAATTTAACAATAAAAGGATCTCCGACGATGTTGTTTTTATGATGATTATGTCAGTATACGGTGGATTGGATAAGTAGAGAATAGTAAACGACAAAATTAATTTCCAAAAACTAATGCAGGATAACAAAATTGGCGGATAAAAGGTAGATATATCGTTTGATATCCGCGGCGGATATAAAAAGGAGAGAAACAGAGATCGAAAGTAGTATTAATAGCTGAGCAAATTCGCGCTACCTGATAAGCGAAACTAACACGAATTGAGAAAGTTTTTCCGGCGGAATGGCAGTGGGCGTTCGCGAAGGGTTCGCGTGTAAAGTCACGATAAATCGTGCGAAGACATTGATAGCAGACAGCCAGCCCTGGATATTGCGCATTTACACATCTACGATATACGGGGTGGGTCAAAAACAGGATGATATCAAAGTCAGATGTTTCTTTCGGGACGAGTATAAACGCAGAGGAATCGTTGATATCTCGATCGAAATAATTCACTAGAAATTATCGCCCTAGTTACGAAAGGTTTCGATTATTAGTCGTTTCATATCTACATTGACGAACGAGAGAAAATTTAAAAAATAAACGATTCAAAAGCTGTAATCTTACATGGTAATTTTACAAAATGGAATTATATTCAGTACAAACGATAAACAGATGTACTATATGTATACTCTAGAATAGATATTCGTTGGCAACATAGTAAAAGATATTCATTATTAATATAAAATTTATTAATTCTCGTACAGACGAGTAACAATTTGAATCTTCTTTTAGCCGCCATTATATATATTGCGTAAGTATTTTGTTAAATTATAATGTATAAAGTATTATACATGTATATTTTGATCATATTTTGTTAAGGTAGAATATACACGAGTCTTATTTCTATATTGTAACAATGTCCATATTCGATATCGAAATTGCTTCGGTTGCAGGATTAACATAGATTACGTTTGATAGTGTTATTAATACTGCATAAGAGGTCTTTGAACCATTATACTACTCGTTACGATATCATTATGTTGTTAATTATTACTAATATCAATTTTAATTAATATCTATGACATATCTACAACCTACAAATAAAAAACTTGAAAAAAGGAAGATATATCGATGTAAATTACGTAACAATCATAAAAGATAAGATAAATTTGTAAATGTTTTGAGAAATGTATCCCCATGTAACCTAGAGTTGTTATCTCGTAAGGAGCGAAAGGAAGGCCTGGCAGTAAAATAGAATCAAATCTCGAGTAATAAATATTTTGCGAGTGGCAATACGCAGTAGGTTATTTTCTATCCATTACCGCGATCAAGAAATATTTTACGTAGACATTTTCAGAGAACTCACCGACGAGCAGCACATTGAAAACCCATTCTCGCCAGGCTATCGTCGATGCGAACCTGTCTTCGATCTTGTTCTTCGGTTACACGTCGAAAGGATGTCTGCAACAGCAAGAGAACAGAAATCTTGATACGAGAACGATATATAACCATGTAATAATATACTCGATCGTGAGTTTCCTCGTTCGCAAAAGGAGGAAGTAAAACTCGGAATGCGATGTCATGGTCGTCGTCGTCGTCGTCGTCGTCGTCGTCGTCGTCGTCGTCGTCGTCGTCGCCATCGTCGTGCGATGCTGCCTTAGTTTTATCGTGCAGCCTCGCTCATATCGTGGTAATATCTTGCCCGGTAAATGAAAAAGTTATTGTTTTCCATTCTACCTCCGCCCCAGCCCTTTCAGTTGCTTCTGGGCCGTCCGAAGTTCTTAACCGAGCAAGCAGACGAAAACCTTGCCGATGTTTTGCTTCGTGGAAGCATTCCTTTTGCCCGTGAAATACGTATTACAAGTAAAACGCCAAGTGTTTTTAAAAGAATAATATCTTGTATCATAGTCGCTACGTCGGCAGTGAAAATATTAAATGAGGACTATCTGTTTTTTGATAGGCTAAATGGCTTAACTTTCATTTTACGAAAAATATTAACGCTACGCGATTAAATATGTTAATATAAATCCTATTGTCAATAAATTCGCCAGCCCTAACGGTAACTAGTTCTTCACCGTCGCGTCGCGTCGCGCTGAGAAAAGCGATTCGTTCCTAAATATTTTCAAACTGTTCGGTTACAAATTACTCAAATAAGTATGGGCGAGCTCGACGAAGACCCAAAAGATAATTCCTCGTTGAGGAAAAAGGACAGCCTCTGTATCATTGTTTCATTCGATTCGGATGTCTTTATCATAGAGGCCAGAGTCAGTATGGCGAGGGCTTGACAGGCTTGAACCCCTATGATTGATATCTATCCCTTCCTCTTCTCTACGCCTCTCTGTACAACCGCCCTCCTTTGGAGTAAACTACTACGCTGCATGTCCCCTTTTCGATTATATCGTCCCTCCTCCATATACGCGCACAGGGTACACAGACACACGGGTACCCAGACACTGTTGGGAGGCTTTCGCGTTCTCGTGTTCAAGCCAGTCCACCGCCACCGCCGCCACCGGTCGATACGGCTATTATGAAAATTGAAAATAAAAGCACTTTTGCACCCACGCGTAGACGGATTCAATCGACCGCCTTTTTACTCCTTCGATGGGAGGGAGGCCAGTCCGAGTCTTGTTAATTATTTCTTCCAGCTACTGGTCGCGTGTACCATTCAGGACGCGGACCGTCTCCGTTGCTCGCGGGGATATTCTTTCTTCCAACGTGATACCAGATCGTAATATCCTTTGTCGTAGCCCGCTACCAGGTTATTACCTTTGTTTCTCTTTCGTACGAAACTCCAAGAAGAGTACGATATTAAATGTGACTTTCAAGGAGATTGGCTGACGTTCGACTGTCAGACGTCTGCAAAAAATCTGTTCCATGTGTTCAAAGGCAATTGATTTCCTTCCCATTCTCACCTATAAAATTATTATCATCATCGCTGTTCCGTCTACATCGCAAGCAAAAATATACGAAATATACAAAATAAAGTGTTCGTTATAACAATTAGGAGATGAAAGAAATCCCCATCTACGTACAATCATAAGATTCATAAGAACATGAATTTACACAAATGAAATGATTAAATATAAACTGATGAATAAATGATTCAAACGCAACGTATATGCAAAACATAAAAAATGAAAAAGAAAAAAGAGAAGAAAACTTTCGTTACTGTCATTCAGCTCAAAAATCCATCCCAATCGATTTTCTGGCTGCAAACGTAAAGGGATTATAACCGAAAAATATTTTAGTCGGAAATGATTACGACCTCGATAAAATATCGAACAGTGTCACTAAAACAACCAATGAAAGACAACGATAATGATGCAGAAGACGAACTGGGCTCGTCAGAATCTTGTTGCTGATTTCCTGAGCGCAATAACCCATCTTTCAAGAACACGCAGTAGCAGGCACACACGTGAAACGGATGCAGACCGATCGTAAGTAGAGACGGCGTACGATTCGTGCAAACAGCGAGGTAAATCATACATATTGGACAATATTGGAAACCATATTGTGAGACGAGCTTCGTACACACGTACCTTCCGCGCCAACCACGGTACAGCTACGGTTTATTTATTGATGTACATACATATGCGTGTACTTACACTTTCGCGTGTGCGCGACCGCGGGAGCGTTCAATTTAGCGATTTTGTCACGGCTCATTTCTGCTCGTCGGAAGGGCATATGGAAGGGACTTGAAGAACAAACATCGACCGAGATAAAATAGGAGTACGTTTTTTTTAGAAATAAATTGATAAAGAAAGGATAAGATTCGGTTGAACGTGTATACTCTGCGGCAGGGTGGACAGATGGATGTTCGATTAACCAGGATATATGTAATGTGGTTGAAAGAAAACAGATGGGATGAAAAATCGTTTCAATTTTTCTTTTCGAATTTGATTCAACAATCAAAGCATAGAAATAATATTCTACGCCCCTTTGATATATTCTGAAATTTTATTGATATCTGATCGATGAGGTAACTCTACCAAGCTTTCTAGGTGCTTAAAATTGAAAAAATCACGAATGAATTTTTACATCTACCTGATATTAAGGTGAATCGCTTTAAGATTAAAAAATTTTTGGTTACCGCGTTAATGACACAGCGTTCTCTCGTTTATCACGCTTCATGCAAGTGACGTGTGCGTTGCTACGTGAAAGCGAAACGAAGAAGCGAACAAAATAAATCGAAGAAAATATTTTTAAACGGTCAACATAGAGAGCGACAGCTACAGCCGTCGGTTACGCGACGGCTACGTCTCGGCACAATGACAGGTTTAATTACCGTTCCTAGTCATGGATACGCGAATTTCTCAACCGTTCTCCAGTTATTGATTTTAAATGCCGTTCAATGCTTTCGCTTACAAACGCAACATTCATTCTACAGGGAAACATTTAGAAGAATCTCAAACGATACCTATAGAAAAAGCAAATTTTATTCGATCACGTCTCGAAAAAAATTTCGACAAAAATAATCGTATTAAAAGATATTGGTTTCTCGTAATCGAATTTTTTAATTATGTCGATAAAGTCATCGATAGTTTTAACGTTCTAAACGCTCCTATCGCGGTCTGACTAAATTTTCAACTAAAATCCGATTATCGAAAAATCGAAAATTTACCCACAACTTAAACTGACGAGTTATCGATTATTCAAAAAATTAGCGATCAAATGGGTGCGAACGTAAATCACGCGCAGCTACCGAAGCGTAAAACTCGAGCATACACCTGCTCGTCGGTTTCACCTGCACTGTGACGGTAAGAACAAGTTGTTCATCCTCCGAGTAGTCGTCAAGGGTGATTTACGAGTCCGTCGCGAGTTTTGGAATTTAGAAAATGCATTTAATCTAAGTGTAAGGAACGACGATGGCGCGCGTCACCTTTTCACCGGAGTAGGGGGCATACCGAAGAGGAATTGAAATTGCAAACCGGCCAGAGAGACGGCATCCATTTCAGGTTAATTCTATTAATTAAATCTCCTTTGTTCTGTACCAGGTATACAGGGTGATTCTGAAATCGTGATACAACTGGAAAGGAGGTGATTTCTCGGGCAATGGTAGATACAAGATATATTGTAATATAAAATTTGTTCGTACGAAGCTTCAAGAAAATCGATATTAAACATTCGTCGATCAAGCGTTCAAGTACTAATGATCTACTTGTTTCTTTTGTTATTTACTTAATTACTTTCCACTTTCCGGAAGCAGCACGATTTCAAAATCACCGTGTACAGCGAATCGACAATCTCAACCAATATGATAATTTAAGTGATATTCGTTGGGCAGGGAATTCAATACGCAAAGCGATTCTTTTGCAATCAGCTAAACGACGATACGGCTAAGCGCTGTGTCGTATGGAAACATAGCTTTGTGATCCACGTTCCGGCATCGATTCCCTTACAAGCAATCCGCGTGTCTGATAAGAGCGAGCATCTTTTTTACCTACCACTCACCGAACAAAAAGAATGTCGTCACCATGTAACTCTCTACTTCGCTCGAATTGCAATTAAGTGAAGAGGGTAAATGGAAAAAGCTGGTCGAGGAAAACGGTAAGCAGGTCGAGGATCACTTTTCTAATAAAATCCATCATCCGAAATGGTTTGCGTAAAATGGTTTGGTCCTTAATCCATTCAACTATGTTTTAACAATTCGATCAAACAATTTTTATCTACGATCTCGATAATTTCGTTTTAACAACGTATGATCGTGTCGTGCGTCCTTTTGCCTTATTAAGGAGGCAATTGCTGTTTGATTTCTTCGCTTCTTAAAACATTACGAAATATTTCACTACCAGCGAATGGTCCCTATATATGGCCTATATACGACTTTCAGTAGAAATGGCCCTGATCAACCGATTATTTATGAAACCGGGGAAAAAATCAGGGTTCTTGAGATTTCTCTGATATCGGTACATATATACGTATATTCCCGGCGAATAAAATTCGAGACGACGACGAGGTGCAGGTTGACAGTGTGATTGTGGAGGGTGCATGATGCCATCTTAAAGACAGCGAGAATACGTCGTATAACCTGGCCGCTGTGAATTTTAGTGGGAGGCATTATAAAATATCCGTCAGTCTGACTGTCATAAACGTTAAACGCAACGAAATGCCAGCGTTAAAAAGACCACCGAACCGTATATCGGTGGCTGGCGCTGTTCCGTTAGTGGCACCGTTAAAGAAACCAAGGCTTTCGCTCTTCTTCCTTAAAGCCTCTTTCTTTTTCTTGCGCCTTTTATTATCTTCTGGGCCCTAGCCGTCTGATTTGATGAATCAATAATTTGACGATATGTAGAAATGGTTAACGCGATGTGATTAACACGATAAATGATTCAATTTCGTGCTATTCAAATGCTTTCTTCCGTTTAAACGTCACGCGTTTCACAGTCGCAACGACGTTGCTCCCAAGGAAACACCCGCTATGACGCGAAAACGTGCGTCTTCGTTTCATCCTACAGGGTTCTAATGTTATACGAGCCCCGTGAAAAGTGGCCATTAAAGAAAAACCGAAGAAACGGTAGAAGGAAACGACGTTCCTGCGTCGCATCGCACGTTTACCAAGCGAATTAAATGCACCGGCGCGGTTTATCGCCGGAGAAGAAACGTTAAATAGAAACGGACACGGTTTCGATTTTCCCATTCCTACGACGACGTATGCACGCGTCCGCAGTTACATTGATTTAATTCCATCATGGAGAAAGCCAAGCAATCGGCTGACTCATCGGTCATCTCCAATGCTAGTCTCTGAGACATCAATCGCAGCAGGATGACGTTAAGCGATAAATCGGAGACAATTTTTCCTTTCCAATAAGAATCCGAGCTGTCTAATTCCTCGCCGATATCTCGTACGATTTATCGAGTTTATGAGAAAGTGATTTCAATTTCGTAGATGTGAATGTAAATCTATGCTATTTAGTAAATTTGTTATTTTCTTCGCAAACCGATATTTTACCAAGATTTCGGAAGCAAAATATAAAGCAAAGAAAATAAGAGGAAAAAACGAAAAAAAAATTGGAAAGGAAGAAAAAATTCGTGGGAATTTACGAGGACTCGAGATAACATGGTTGTAATTGCATTGGTTGCGCGAATCGAATGTTAGAAGAGAACGTCAAGCGTCGATAGAGTGAACGCGAAAAGGTTCGAAGAAGTAGCTTCAAAGGAACGGAGACTTTATTAAGTCCCAAAAGAACAGAGTAATTCGATTTGATTTCCAAAGGCATTTCTGCATTTCTAGCTCGATATCGAGAGTAGCTTCGGCGGCGAGGCAATTACTTCTTCTCGCGCCTTTTCCGCAACCCGTAAGGTAGAACCTTGAGCAAAAACGTGCGTAGTACTTAAGGAACCATACGTAGTACGTAACGCCACGACGGGCACACCTTTAACTTTAATCGTGGAAAGTTACGATCGCAAAGGGAGTTGTTCACATCAAACAGAATCGCGTGCTTCGGAAATCGAATCGAACGACGCGGTTCTTTTGGGGTTTAATAAAGTCCTCACCCTTTTGAGGAGATCTCGTTTCCCTCTCCTTTGGTCCCTTCTTCTACTCACTCGTTCGACTGGTAGCCAGTTTCCTTCTGATACGTCATGGAATGTTCGGCATTGAGAGATTCGCAGAAATCCCCGGGGCGAGTCGGGCGAGAAAATAAGTTGGACATATAATTTGAGAAGCTGAAGGAAAATAAGCAACAGCGGAACTTCATCCCCGACAGCGTCAAAAGGCAAAGAAAGCTGAGGACGAAGCTGGCGGAGCGGAGATGAAAGAAGACCCTACCTTCGTCATGGCCACGCAACACCAAGGGATGCTACGAGGAAACAGATTGCAGGCAGATAGAAGGAAGCAAGGGTTAAGTTAATCCGGTCGCTGGGGCGAACTCGTAAAAAAAGTGGCACGCAACATAACTTGGATACCGTCACCGCTCAAGATCCTTAATTAGAACGTAATTCCAATTATTCTTCCTATAGGAGATGTAATCACATCGTTCCCGCATTTCCCTCGAGGTTGAGAGATCAAATTTTGCGACTCATATCGATTGCTTTTTACTATGATACTTTCCAATGTCAAAGATCGAGTCCCAGTGTTTCCAGGAATATATTACAATGTTATTAAAGATTACCTCGAATAAACGTAACTGTTAAAAACTGCTTGATTTACGCTTTTGATGAGAAGCGTAGGATAAAACGACGAAAAAAGTTGTATACCAATACGCGCTTTGATTCGTGCTATTTCGAACATTTGAATATGGAGACACGCGATCTGAAGGCTTCAGAAAGAACGAAAAACTCTGATGCTTGCGTCGGACAAAGCAGACCACAGCCGTACAAAGTACATTTCCCCAAATAGAGTTCATCTACGTTAATTACCGCTACATAAAAATTTCCTTGGCGAGATTGTTTAAAAAATCTATTGGAGGGAAGCACCGTTCCTTTTTAACGCTGCAATGCAACAACTGAAATAATCTCATTCCCCAACAAAGGCGAATATTATCACTCGATGCTCGAGCCAAAAGGGTTCAATCAAGTGAAAAATCTTGCTATTTTCAGTTCGTGTTGTCCTTTGTCCGAATGAAATAACAATGAAAACGAGGAACGAAAGTGATTTTATAAATAGGCAACTCCCGAGTATTTTAACGGCAGAGTTTTTATGCCAGTGACGAATATACGGAGAGAGAGAGGGAGAGAGAGAGAGAGAAAGAGAGAGAGAGAGAGAAAGAAAGAAAGGGAGAGAGAGTGACCACTGACACACATATACAGAGACGAATCTTTATGTGCTCATCGGACACATAAGTGCACGTACACGTGCAATATGCGGGAAGCAACGGCGCCAGCAGCATGAAACTTGGTCTGGGGTCAACCAGACCGAAGGACAATGCTGATTCGCCGTTTCCACGGAACCCTGGAATCCGAGATGTCAGCCAGCTCGTCTAATTCTGAATTTAATAAACACATACCTATCTACGAGGGAGGCATTGAGCGCGCAGATGTTTGACCTAGGTATAGGTGCAGCAGTATCACACTGCGTGGACCACCATAAATAATATACACCAAAATGAGACCTAGTATTGTGTGCCAGTTTCCCGACGCTACGCGACGGAACATGCATTAAGAAGATTAACAATAAGAGAAGAGAAACATCGGTAGGACAACTAGATGATGCCATGTGCCGCGCAAACAAGAGTTTCGTTCTAGCAACACACATACATTCATGGACCTTGAAACGAAACAGGTTAATTCGTTAAAAGAAAATAACCTGCTGCTGCTAATCGTAAAGAATTCATTCGTGGGGAAGAACATATTTCACGATGGTATTAAAAGTAAAGTAATACTAGTGTGTAATTTCGTCAGCCTTTTTAAATTCGCCTCCCGTAAGAAATTCATAAACTCGGAATTAATTATAGAATCGCTAAATAATAAAATAAAAACTTTACTTAACGATTCTATAATTAGTTCCGACTTTATGCTGTAAAGCCTGAAAAAAGAAGATTTGGCTCACAACGTTTTAACCAAAAATTGCAACGTGCTGGTGAACAGTGAATATTTTCATTAAAACCAGCATTTAATTATTATTTGTCTCAAACGAATATCGTTACTTCGCTTGATCGTATAAATTTATTACAATACGAAATTAAAAATGAAAAGGCTGTTTCGTGTTGAACACGATAAATACCAAAAATTTCTAATTTTTGTTTCATTAACCGTTCCATTAGTCAGAATTATTTCATTATTCTTCTTAATAAGGTTTAAGTATAAACATAAATTGTTCATATTTTATTCAACCCATTTTTTCCATAGAGTATAATTTTGTCGTACCTACGTTTGCAGCGAGCATTGTATGCAATTTCGCTGCATCATGACCAAGCTGTGCACCTACACTGAAATTTCCTCGATTGTGACCTTTTTCTATTTTTGTACCAGGCTAGTAAAAAATCACGTTGTGTAAATTATAATTCATTTTAGATGTTTAGTAAGAATCGGAACTACGTTTTGAAAAATTATATAAAGCGCACGTACCCTTACTTATCTATATTTGAGAGGTGGTAAGAACAGTAACAAAATATTGAAAATTTTTGGAATCTTTCACTTGTGGTTTTAGCGTCAATTGTCTTTGTTGTTCGAAAGAATAAAATAAAAGGCCGATTCTTAAATAGTTGGGGACGATTAATAATTGATGATGGAAAGAACGTTGGACAATTCGTTTCGGTTTGAAACTTTAGTAATTAACTGATATTCTTACGACGAGCAAACGAACGGTTAGAAAACATTAAGAACTGATAAAAGCGTGGGGAAACGAGATTTCTTCGAGAGGAAGATAAATTAAAATCAACTTAACAAATTAAGCGATTAGTCGCGCGAGAAATTCCCTTTTTCGACAGATGCGAAACGTCGGATCTTGAACAAAATTAAAATCTATTTATAAGAAAATTCCATTCGTTCTATTCGCAATTTGTAATTCCATGCGTGCCATCGGTTTATGAGATATCTAGAAAATTAACTCTAAAGGTAAACTATTCGCTAGAATAGAAGACTTATTCTATCTCATAAAGTTAAACCTGTTTTAACAAAAAATTGCTTCTGCCTGGGCAGCAAACGCGCTTTCAATTCCAAGGATATCGTAGTCAAAGAGTAGCACTTTATTCTTATCATTTATCGCGTTGAAGTAAGTTAGTATTGCACGCATTTAGAACCTATCCCTGATCATCATCTACTGCTA
Source organism: Bombus pyrosoma (assembly GCF_014825855.1). Lineage (NCBI taxonomy): Eukaryota > Metazoa > Arthropoda > Insecta > Hymenoptera > Apidae > Bombus > Bombus pyrosoma. Next base: position 11,007,213 of record NC_057783.1, read on the forward strand.
TATTCGCGTGGTATCAAGGTCGCCATAAACTCACCGCATTAATAATCTTACGTGGCCATATTACGCTTCGGCCGCGAACACTTTTCCATGTGTTCCACGGTGAACTTTAACCGTACAAAACTTGCGCCTTAACACGATCCCGATGTAATAATCGCAAACAAACTAGACGAACTTAAGACTAGCTTTACACAGTTAATAATTCGCTTAAATAAATTCGGCCTGAACTAACTGCAAGAAGAAACGTACAGTCCACGTAAATAGCATTATACGGATATGCACCAGATGCAAGTACGGAAACTCGTTAGACACTTGAGAAAGGATTTCTAAAAGCGACGGAATAACAGTTGCCGTATTATTCGAATCTCTAAAGAATCGAGGATTTAAACGAATTCGAGACTACGAATACAAAACGAACACGAAAATGATATTCGTTGGTTTCATGGCGTAAAACGACGAATTTGTCGCGTTTAACGTTCCAGTTGACACAGAGGCTCATTCCACGTGGCAACTATCTCCCGAGAACGTTTAAAACGCAAGGCATTCCGCGTGCGAAGCACCGAAATTGTAGCATACATTCGAAGCAGACTTTACGCAGACTTATACAAACAACGGTTTAACGCTGGGAAGGGTTAATGAAAGCCGTTGGAGAATGACGCGAACGATGTCGTATCTGGGGGAATCCGAGCACGACGGAAACGAGCTTAAGGGAATAAGTAAGACACTACCCCCGTGGGGCCGTGTACGGTGCAAGAAATAAGTAAAGGACAAGCGTGAACGTGGCTACGGAACGTTCAGGGCATGGAACTGGGGGAATTGGAACAGATTTACTTGGATTTCGGGCTTTCTTTCCTGTTCCTAGCTTGACTCACCAGAGCACCAGTGTCTCGTCGTAGAATAGAAAAGAGGGTTGCTTCTTCTATCACGACTTCCTCGTTCCTCAATTATACTCGCACTTCCTTCTCTGTGCTTTCTTCGACGCTTAGTTATAGTCCATCGAATTCACCAATAATTGGATGAATTTCGATCCACGCCGGAAGTTGCTTATGGATTGGAGCGCATCGATCATCCAAACGTCGGGTTCGAACGCTCCAGCGAATTAACTTCCGCGAACTTGTATTTAACCCTGCTACCTTCTTCCAAGGTTCCCCTACCCATCGACCTACAGTTTCTCTAAGAAAAGTTTATAGCTTCGCGGAAAATGAATCTTTCGCGTAAAATTGAAAGGATAAGATTTCATATTTCGTTTAATCCATAAACTAAGAAAGACGAGTGAAATCTCGTTGACAAACGAAATCGTTCCTATTAACCAATTCTGGATATTTCTCCTTTCATAATGTTTCTAGCAATTACAAGAACAAGAAATTTAAAACCTTTCGTTTTCGTAGATTTAATAATTTTAGCGTGTTAATGTCTATCAAGAAAGACGGAGCTTTGTTCAGAAACGCCCGAGAATCAACTACATATGGAACAGAACTATAAACTTGACTTTATGGCATCACAAAACAAAAGCTCATTGAACTAATGAACGGTGCGTTTCGATTCAATCATCGAAATGAACCGAGCCACTTCTGAGCTCCGCGATACTTCTTGGCCACGGAATAACGCTCGAGTTTCTTCGCTCATGGAGAAATTAGACGAGAGGAGAGGACAATCGGATGGTCGTTTAGCCTGGCTGGAACACACCACGTGGATAGACGTTCAACGTCTAACGTCCATTGTAAAGCCTATCTTGCTCTTGGCTTAACGGAGATTTCGCACGAATGTTCAGGAAACCAGACCGCGTCAAAGATCACGGTTGGTTTCGGGAGGAAGATGGTCTTGGTATTGGTGGAAAAAAGTTGGGGAACGAACATAGGAAAAGTGGAAGAAGAAAGAGGGACAGAGTCGATGCCGAGGGAGCGAAATCGCACGGATCTCACGGATTTTCGGATTTTATGCTTCTTAGGCATCGGTCCGATGCCTAAGCTCGAGCACGAGTTTTCCTTCCTGCTATGCCAACCAACATACACCTTAATTCTTTGCCTTGTGTCCTGCGCGAGCTCTCTTATCATCGGGAGACCTTTCAGGCTATCGTCCAAAGACGATTTATGGTGGACGATGCTTAGTAGGAAGAATGCTAAGCCGAAACTCCGTTACCCGGGCCCGGTAGCTTGGCAACTAGCAATTTCAAAAGATACTAATAGACACGAGATTGCTTTCTTTCAACGTTGCCAAAGAAGTTGAGATATTTTTATAATATTACGTTTTAAACGATTATTTTAATGGTTAATTGTTACATCGATGTGTATGGAATATAAAAAGTCGTAAGGCGAGAAAATGCAAAAACCAATGTGAAGAAGGGAAAAGATAGTCGGACGATTTAGTTGAGAATTCTATCGTACCTAATTATGTAATTTGTAGGGACGACAGCTGTAATATCGCTAGTATGACAGCGAGTCTCTCATCGACAAAGGGAGAGCCACTGGAATCGACGATGCTATCAGAGAAATTGAAATAATCCCATAAAGGCAGAACTGTGAGCATCCATCGGTCACCCCGATATAATCCTGGCTAATGAATAGCAAACAACGATGTACACTTCTGGGGTAATACGCCGTAACTGTTTCTATGATTAAGGAACTTACTATTACGCTATACAAGCTAACATAAGAATCGCTGTATATCAAACTAAATTCCGGGAAGGTGGTTTCCTGCAAGCTGTGCAGTCGCTGCGTTAAATCGCTGATTATCTTAAGTGTTCACGTTATTGATAAAATATATTTTCCTAATTTACCTTTCCCCTTAACATTAAGACAGAACGTACGATCGCTTTTGATTTTAATGAAAATTAGTATGGAAGCCAGCTTCATGTATTGAATAATTACGAATAATTTTTATGAACATATCACGATATTTATTTCGATGGAAATTTTTTTTCACTCGTATAAATGAATGTATAAAAGTATTATACATATAGAATGATCGAAACGAATACGAAAATCTGGGCTAATAATAAATATACTGTATGAAGCACCGCTAGCTCTATCAACAGTACATGCACACTTGAGCGACAAATTGTCCGAGTTATATCATATTCTACAGAGAATTCAAACGTGAATCCATGTGCGTGGCGTGGCATGCAACACATGCCAAGGGCAACCGCAGGAAAGCACGGGAGGGTAAGAGAAGTTTTGAGAGCACTACGTGGTATAGAAGCTCATCGACGCGTCAAAGTGGACCTCGCCAATTTCATAGGAAGGTGAGCAAACAGAGGTTCTCAAACCATTCTTATCATTTAGAACCGTTTTTTTTTCTCAGCTGCGTAAGGCAGCTGATAACGTCGATCTTACTCCCATTTTGCAACGTTAAAACGTGAAATCGTCTCTCGCCTTAGGGCGGCATATTAGTGCCGTTTGCTATCCATGATACGTTAAAATACAAAGCATAAATACAAATTTATAGACATCGAAAAGAGATCGAAAAATGAATGCAAACTGATTGAAAATATTTTCTAAATGGAAGACCAAATTGTAAATGTCTGCGGAAGCGTGCAGCGCTAGGTATCGTTGGAGATTATTGATACTCCTCGTAATCAAAAGGTTATATAACTGTTAGATTGCGCGCGTACATTACGCAACAGCATTATTTGCGTACAGCCCTCCTATAAATCTCATTAGCCTTCATTAGCATTCGTCTGTAATCTGCATTAAATGAGCTCAGTCCCCGGTAAAAAACTAGCCAGTCACTACCAGCGCGATTACCAAATCGCCAGATTTGTTTTTCTATGTTTTATCGCGCAAACAATTTCTCTATCTTCGTTAATGGTCACGTGTATTGTTTGCTGAATAAAGAGAAAGTTAATATGACGTTACTATAATTTACATGGAAATTGTACCCCCGTTAAATTAGCTCGATACGTGAGATATATCAATATATATATCAAGCAAACGGAATTCGCGTACAATTGCGCGTAATTCTACTGAATTTCAATTGAATTAATACGTAATAACGATAAAAGAGGTTACAGTTTGTGTAACGTCGCGCTCTATCCTGGATATAAAGTTTTTGAAGGAAAAACGATTTGTACGAGATGGAAAAGGAAATTTTCGAAAGGTGTAGAAACGTCGGCGTATTGCTGATCCGCATTGCGCTCTTAAATATATGTATATTATGTCTCCGAATTATAACAAGCGTCCCGAGATTATGCAAATGTTTAATCGCGAAGGAGCCCGCTAATGGGAAGAAATTGCAGCGCTGGCGTCACAGATTAAGTGTCGCCCTCTCAAGGACCAACCGTGCAGAGACAGCGAGAGCAACCTCTCTAAGAACTCCTTCTTCCCTTAACCGCTCACAGCCCTTTCGCTCCGCCTTGCTTGTCGGCTCTGCCGAGATAAGGATTTAATTTTTGGCCACCTTTAATCCTAATTCCGAGTTACTTGGAAAACGGCCACGCCGCACCTCTCGTCTGCTGCTCACCCCTTTCCTCGGTTTTCACCTTAACTACCAACGATCACCGGTTCTACCATAGGATAATCGTCACCTTTAACCTCTATTTCTCCCTTTATCGAACACTTTCTTTTCTTTTTTAAATCGAACATAAGCTATAAGTTTTATCGTTAATTTTTTACTGTCAATCGATCCTGTAAAATTATACGAATTATAGAATTTTCAAATTACATAATTGTGTCGCGTACGCGTCACGATAATGACATTCTATTTTAATTGTCGTCGATCGTTCCGACTGATCAAATTAACAGCAGATTCTCTGGCAGAAAACTGTAATTCCAGTCCTTCGTCGTATAAATAAGCAACGGTTACACGTTAAACAAATAAATGGATATATTTCAATTTTCTATCCCAACAAGAACGTGTCAAGCATTTTCTCAATCAAATAATACAATAACGAATGGAGAAGGCGAGCGGCACGATGAAAATGCTACGCCCGACTAATTGAAAATGTTTCACCGTCTAAATTAATGCAAATATTATTATTCTTTGACATCGTTGGCGGTTCGCTTTTTCGGATAATCGCTCGGATGATAATAAGAACCTTTCCTCACGGAGAGGACGTCGTATTTTAATACGTTGTCGAGTGGCAACAGACAAAATTTCTTGACGAGGAAAGGGCCCTTTAGTTTTAATCTCGTTACTTAAATTCTATCAAGGGGATAACACCTATTAATTCGTTCCCAGAACGAACTCGTTAAAGAAGCTCAACTTGGTCGTGATATAACTTTGTTAGCCTGGTGTGCGTGAAAACATTCGACCATTCTTTAAACATAGTCCGAAAATAATCGGGGTAACAATTGTCACGATAAATGCAGTTATCCAGGCCTTAAAGTCTCAGAAAAGTCGATTCGATTTCTTATCGAAAATACTTTGCACAAAAAATATTTCACCACGCTGGAAATCTTGCAGGCTCAAGATTCGTTTTGCGGATCGTGTAAACTCGATAAATGTTTTTTTATTTCGTAACGCTCGATCGATGTGAAATGTATCTTTGTTAAATATAGTCCTGTAGCCGTGGATAAAAAAATATGCACATATTTTTATGTGGTCTAAACAAAATATTTTCTACGGAAAGAATGTTCAATTCGTCGAAACCGAATATTTTTTCACGGAGCAGCCAACTCTTTCGGAGAAAGTTTTGTTTCCACGAATCGTTATTATCAGTTACCTTTCCTGAATCGTTATCATCCTATTAGAGATCTAACACTTGGAAATGATCTACAATTTATATAAAAAACACAACGATTCTCAAAAATATCCCACAATATCGTCTATAATCACTCTTAATCATATCGAAGTCAAATATACCGTATTAAAAGTATCGAGGTAATCAGAAAGACGGTAAGTTTCGATTCGAATCTGAGATGTATTATACATTTGTACGTTACATTTTTTATACCTGTACATTATGTGTTGAGGTGTATAAAGAGAGAGACGCGTGAATAAATTGTAAGGTAGAAAAATATATTTTAAATACAGAAGTGAAAATACAAGTATGAAATAATAATTTGAGCTGGTCCAGATCCGCACGCTAGCAGTGTTACCCTATAACTGAAAACCCCGAAGCCAACGTCGCCTGTCGACTGTTTATGGTCTGTCTTCGTCGTAGTCTTTTGTCTATACGCTATCGATGGCTTCAGTGCTTGAGAAAACTAAAAAGGCCAGATGTCGAGTTTTCTTAGAAGTGGTGACCACTTCAACATCATGCAATCTAAATTGCATTTTTCCCTTAATTAAAGATTTTCCGCTTGGACTATGATAAATTACCTTAGCTCTTCGTAATTTTATTATCGATGATTAGAAAAACGTTCGAATCTTAATTAGTGTTTGATCAAAGTTTCTTCCGCAATAGCGATTGATGTATCGTGAACCCACAAGAGCAAGATCAGACTGCAAACAAGGATTATAGGATTACGAGTCGGATCCCTAAGTCAAGAACGAGGTAACGTCCTCGCGTTGCATATGTGCATGCAGCAGATTTATACAGAGTGTGAATAAAATTTAAGGAACCGTGAACAGAAAACCCTCGACGATACTTTCATGCATTTGCGACTTGGAATATCTTAAAGGAAGAAATCGGAATTTTGAAACAGCTGTCATTCAATTTGTGAATCGAGTCGGCTTATGCTAATATTAATCCGTGAAGCATCTAAATTCGCTATACCGCCAATTCTACTGTGTAATTCCAATAGATTTATTTTTCAAGTTTTTCCAAATTCGGGATTCACTAATTACCTGAACTTATTAGAAATTTCTACCACTTTTGAAATAGATTGAACGCTTCACGCAACGCGAGAATCCTTCTTAAATATCGTGTAAAAAAAGATGAGAAAAATAGTAATCGTGAAGGAATCTCGTTATTGCTCGTTCAAGGAAACGTTTCCACACGGTACGTAGCACTTTCAGCGGATTAATGAACTCTGTATGTGTATTAGCAGAATTTTCATCCTCATTTCGTTATGTTATATCGTAAGGCGAACTCCGTACGGTGGTTCCCTGTGAACGAGCGTTACCCAGTTGTACAAACAATTAAACTAATTGTTAAAGTGATAAATACATATGCGCGGCACAGTATATTCCCTCGGGATCGATATAACCCATGTACACGGGATGTACCTGCGTACGTACTCGACTACACAGCAAACACGATGTTACAAGAGCTCCTCTGAGTGGCACGTGTTGTTCTTACTCGCAACGTGAACGTGAACACACGTAACGCCAAAGAAAGAGATAGCTAGACAAAAATGGCAGATTCAAAGGAAATGGTCATCAAAGCTGGCGACTATCCTATTGTAAGAAGATGCACGAACGCACCTCACCCTTTAATTTTCGTATTTCCAGATCAGAAATATCGGGATATTGAGATGTCGAGGAATCATGACACTCGTGAATGATTTTGCTTCGTCTCTAACGAGAAAAGAAATGTTTGCGAAGTGACGTGTGACAAACATTAATAATTCCCAATTGGAATAACTTCACGTGCGATACTAATCAAGTACGCCGGGTTTGATCAATGTACTTGCTACCGTGTACCGTCATTCTCACGGAAAATATATACCTCATTACTCTTGACAACGGTCTCTATCCTCTGCACTAGATTATATATAAATTGAAATGGAAAATATTGTACACACCGACGCCAATGTTTATTCGCCGTGTGCATGTTTAGTTCCGGCGGAAACCATTTTCATCCCTCGATACTCGATGCTTTCGGTGCGACATGGACACGACGTCACGTCGCGTCGATCATTGGTCGATCGAACGGGGAAAAAAGAAGAGATCGTTCGATCGAATGACAGATTCGATCTCGGAACAATATAAAGTACGATCAAAAAATGTTATCTACGTATCACGTACACGTGCCAACATTCAAATGCAAATATCTTAATAAAAATTCATTTTTTAATTTCAAGCAAGTGCACACGACAAAGTTGATTGCGAATAAATTTTTTATCAAATCGAGTATATTCTTCAGAGGTGCGAGGACGGATATGAAATCGATCGAAAAAAAGTTAACGAAACGAGATCTAATTACTAATATCAATCGTAGTCGCCCGAGAACTTTCGACACAAACGCTTTTTGCGTCGATGATAATAATTACGATATTACTCAGAGAGCTTCCATTCGCATCCTCTATCTGCCGTGTTCCGACAATTAATTTTTTAACGAACCAGGTAAATTCCAGCGCAATCCCCGTTGTTAATTCATCGAAATGTTTATTCAACGATCCACGTATACTTTACCGCGAGTTCATAAATACACTACACCCGTGAAATATACCAGTAGTAGTAGATTCGCTGTGTGATTGAAAACACGATTAATCTTTCACGTACACCTATAATACAACAAAGATAGAAAGACTTTTCTTCGATACGAGTCGTGAATAAGATCCTGATATCTTTTTTTCATAATCATTGCTACCAGCAGCAGCTGATTTTCGACAAACACTAAACGCAGAGATCAATTTTCCTCTTTCCGTTTTATTTTCCAGGGTACGTTTTTCTCTGCAGTTACAAGCTCGAATAAAAGTTCCACTGTATCGTTTACTATAGCATAGATCGATTCACCGGCATTCACTCCGGTACAAGCCAGTGTATTCGATTACAAAACCAAAGTTTCATTAATGACAGTAAATTCTATGGGAGGAAGTGTTTCGAAGAAATTGTTGGCTGTTACATCGCGGTTCTCGGTGAATCAATGCATAGTAGGTATTAGCAAGAAGGGAATTTTCACACGGGTACGTGCGCCCGTATAGCACGTATAACGCTTCCGTGCGACTGGCCGAGCATTAAATAATATCGCACTCTTCCACGAGCGGAGTTTTGTTGCTAAAGCTGCTTTCTGCTCCCTGCTGTGAAATTGCTTCACGCCTACGTCGATAAGTTCGAAGGGCTTTTTGATATTTTCGTTGCACCGCACGCTCGATGAAACTGCACTCGCTACCGCGTGGCCAATACGCCACCGTTCGCTGCACTTTCATTAACCCGATGCAATCCAGATAAATAACCAACTGGATGCAGGAACATCGACTTCGCGTCGATTAAGTGCCGCTTGATACCACGATAACGACGCCGGTATCCGTGAACGATTTATTATTTTTACCTGATAAAAGCTCCCTATATTTTCAATTCTACTAGTTCTTTAACTTTGCTATTATCAGGCAGAAAGTTTCTTTTACGTGGAAAAATATGCCGAAAGCAGAAAATTAAAGTTTTTTGTAAGAGGAATTCGAGAAACCGAAATTTCAAAATTTGGATAGACACGCGCATTCAGTCGGCGACTTATATTTCAAAATTGATTTTCTCGAGAACAACTCTTCAACCGAAAATAATAATAATAAAATAATATAATAATAATAAGTTTCGACTTATTTTTGTATGTAGAATAATGTTCTACCTGGTCCATTCGATGACTGTGTATACGGACACACTGTATGCACAGTACACGTTCCATGAATCTTATCGATGCGGACATTGAACGCAAATAGTATGAAGTAAAGTAAATACATTCCGCAAATATTGTGCTGGCAGTGTCGATTACAATAAATCACACATATTTTCGTAAGCAGAATGTATAAAAGTCATTCTGTTTCCTAAAAGATTAAAAGAAACTTTTAAAAAATTATGCAGATGTGCAGACGTCGATTAATTTTCCTGTCGTTATTGGGTTCTGTGTGGGACTCGAACGAAATTTCAGTTTTTCCATTTGTAATTACATATATATGTTCCTTTTTCTCCTATTTCTTTTCATTTCCTATGCTTTTACTGCCAGAAATTATATCGAGGCTTACCCAGTTCACCACCACACCTGCAACTTTCCCACCCTTCAAGCTTGATATCTATCGATTTTCTTTAATCTTTCACAGTCAAAAGATCGGCGGAAATAGCAAACACCGATTATCAGGATTTACGTGTGACACATTCGTTGCGAGCTCATCCAACTGACCTTTAGGGATTAATTTCCTTGAAACGGGTAAACAGACATTTTGCGATAAAAATTTCAGACCATACTACTTATTATTAATACGTAACTAACGCACTAGGATCAACAAAGATTGGAAACTCGAGCGCCCTTTCGAGATTTGTCACGCTTGAAAGGTAGTTCGATTTTAACTGGAGGTGAAAAGTCCCCCCCCCCCCAACTTTCATCTTAGAATTTTTTTACGAGCTAACGTTTCTATTACCAAAGATAAAAATATAAAACTCGTATCAATAAAATCAAAATGAAAGGTGTATGATGAAGTAATACATAATGCAAGAGGGAAAAGAGTCTTTATCTATTTCAGAAAAGATCGTTTAAATTTCTGTAGATGCGGCAAACTTTCTGCAGTGTGTAATACTAAAAATCAATTCCGTCTTTTAGCCAGTTATTATTATTAATACCTTCAATTGTAGCGGACTACTAATTATTGCTAGTACAAGTTTACCAAGGATCTCATTTTAACTGAAAGACTGAACCGCAGGAATATATCGCGGTACGTTAATGAAGGCGGAAGAAGGAAGATATCCAAGCTATTCAGGAAGCGGAGCACTCAAGAAAGTTAAGTTTACAATCAGGTACGTTGAGAGGAAAGGTAAACCTACCTTCGTCCTACAAGTTAAAACCACCGAGCACGGCTAATGGCTCCGAGCATCAAATGACACGCGACAAAATAAAATGTCTCTTATAAGGAGGTTCTTATTTCAGAAGACATCACGCACATGGTGTTCCGAAGAAACTTTTTTTAGGGACGTTCCCTGTAATGGAAACCGCAAAATGGAATGGTCCAATTACTGTGAGAGTTAAATAACAATTACTTCGCACGAATTTACTCCACTTTCTAATATCAATAATCGCTTTTATACTATTTACAAGAAACTTTCCTTTAAATTTTCACCATATAAGTTGTTTCAGAGGCGTAGATCGAATAATATTATAAAGATAATGAAGGATTTTACCGTACGGTACAATTATATCCGTTATTCTACCAAATTCAGTTGGAATTGTATTTTTTGCGCAACTTATGATAAAATTCGATGAAAAGTGAGGAAATTAGCAAAAATATAATGTATTATATATGAACAATGCACTCCGATTCTCTATTAGATTTGAAAAATTATGATCACTAATGACTAAAGAGACTTGTAATGCGTTCAGCAATATTATACAGGGATAAATCATATCGCCCTGGCCTATAATTCCGAAATGCTTTATATTGGAATATTTGAAAGATAAAAATAATTTATAGGGGAGAAATAAAACAAACACGTTAGAACAACGTAGAAACAGATATTTATCACTCGTGTAGAAGCTCCTTGCATAGAAGCAACTGTCATTTTTTTTTTCTTTTTTTTTTTAGAGAAAAAAATAGCTAACGTTCAAGTTCGTCGAAGAAACGCAAAAGAAAAAGAAACAGTAAGAAACAGGCGAGTGGAACGTGCATAACGTTGAAAACGACACACTTTGGCAACTTTTCGTTCGGTTCCTCTGGTAGATCATTAAATGGGTAAGGAAGAAGTTTCCCCTCTATTGGTGAATGGTGCAGGGTAAAATCGTTGGAAAGTAAAGGAACATCCCATCGGGGTTTCGAGACGACTTCTTGACCTTGCAACTCCTCGTCTTCGTCACCGTGCTCGTTTCCGCCGATGTGAAATTACCGTGCAAACGCAATTGAAAACGCTCGCGTAAATATGATTCGAGGACCGGGGACTTGGCTAAAGAAACTAGGGGAGCTTCGGAGATGAAACGGCGGACAAGGATCAACGAAATCCTATAGCGAACTGAAATTCGACGATTTCGAAACATTTGCGTCAATTTCGTTCTTTCAATAAGAATAGACATCTCTGAATTATTGAAAAATCAACGTCGTAGAGTGTTTATCACTCCCTTAAGAAGTAATCTCGAAACGTTAAAGAGCTAAGAGAAAAAACGATTAAATTCCAGAGAATGATCAACGTCATTTAGACACTTGGCGTTACAAAACAATGAAAAACACGAGGCAGCGAAATCGATTACTACTCACAGAGCGATTATAAAATTACATAAGACCAATTTTAAATTAAAATTTGCATATAGATTTATAAATTCACCCTGGGATGTTTCGATCGCTATGTTACGAGGCTCGAATTAACGAACAGATTAAATACATCGCACGGTACGAACGCGATGTTACGCAGCTACATCGATCAACAATTTAATCTTCAATTGCATGGAAAATAATATAATATGATACTTGGAAAGTAAGATAATAACTTGACGAGTTGTGCGCTGTTTAATCGTCCAACGGAGTTCAGTAGTTGCGCGTCATGATAGTCAGACTACTCGAGTTCCCAACAATTGAAACGGTATTAATAACAACTTCTAAACTGATTAATGACGAACCTTCTATTCGAACTTCGCACTGTCGTTTCTTGTCTTTCAAAAAATTCTACGGTTCCTTTGTTTTTCGATATTGAAATACCAAAATTCGATAAAAAAAATACACAATTTTGTCTATGTTATGACAAATTTTTATCAAATGACTATCCTAGATACTACTGTATCAACGTTCGAATTATTTCGATTAATTTTAAAGAGACAGGCTGAAAGAGTCTCCTAAGAGCTGAGGTAGTAAGACGCAGACTATATGAGAATAGATTCAAGTAGTGACTTACCGTAATGGTCGGACCGTATCAAGCGAAGATTGACGGAGAATCGCCGCGATTACTTGCTCGGCCGGTCGATCGCGTTGCCGCTCGTTATGAAACGGGTCACACCGCCTCTTCGTTTCACAGTTTAAAGCACGATGAACCCACTTTTCTCTGTGGTGTTCGTCAGAAAGTCGAGATGTCACGTGCAACACCGAGGCACGAGTCGACAACTCTGGCGGCCCCCACGTGACGTGTCATGTGCGTACCCGCATGAAACAGGAACAGGTGCCATTGTCAACAGCAACGTCCAATTAAAAATGAATGAGACAGTAGAATCGAATCGGTTCTAGGAGCCGACTGAAACGGAGAACCTCGTGTGTCTCGACTCACCCATCGAGAACATCTGCAACTGGATAAAATCTTCTATCGAGAAATAAAGAATAAACAAGACGAAGAACTATGCTAAGGTTCGTTGTCGACGAATCTTCAAAAATCAATTCACTTAGCTTCCAAGTCTTTTTAAATACGAAATGTGGATCTATGTTAGAGCTTGTACATCAGAAAAGAAATTTCGGAATTAAACTTAGAGCGAAACTCGCAACGAGTTTTCCGCTTAAGAGGGTAGAGAAATGGGACTTTGTAAAAATTGAAAACCTAGCGAAGAATATACTTTATATTTGCAATCGGTTATCGGAAAATCTTGTTTCAAAAAATGAAGATAGATTTATTTCCTCGGAAGAATAAATTTACATATATGTATAGTACAAATATTATGCAACCACTCATCTAGAAAGATTAGGATAACCTAACGAACATAACCCCAACGAATTATCCAAAACTTTGACACAAAACACTATACTAGTACCAAAATGAGTACTATCGCGTATCGCTAACGGAGAAAAATCACTGCGAGTCAAAAGTCGACGACGAGAAAAAAGTCTGCTTGTAATTAGTAGATTTTGTAAAAACGTTAAGAGACGAATCGATGAAGATGCTTGAATCTTTCTTGTCTTGAACAGATGAAATTAGTCGAATAGTCGAAGGATCCCGATTGAAAATAGAGTAACGGAAAGAGAATTTTGTCCATTGTGTTAGGAAACTGATGGTAAGACACTCTATCGAATTCTCTATCAAATGATGAAAGTACATACGGGTAATGTAAGTTTTCCGAATAGGGAGGGACTCTAACACGCGCAACGTCGAAACTGCATCCAAGAGAAGCTCGTGATAAGGGGTTGTTGACTGTGCGGATGCGGACGTTAGACTGAAGCGCTGGTAGGATCACTTGGAGGATCGTGTTGGACGGTCATTGGCGATCGGGAGTGGCTCTGACTTGATTTCGAGGGACGCATGCGCGCCCCCTTTTTCAACCAAAAGACCCCACTAACAGCTCAGGCGTTTTCCACCTTCCTTCGTCTCCCTCCTGAAGCCACCAACACTATTCAGAAGCACCCTCCGACTCCGACTAAAGGGTAGGGTGGATAGGTGATACGGTGACGAGACACCTATATGTTCGGTATATCGGCTCCATCCAAAGGGAAGAAGGAAGGGAAACTTTGAGAGGTAAAGGAAAGGGTGCGCGCGCGAGAGTTTCGATCACTCCTCTTCGTACTTCTCTCGTAACGTCGTCGGAAGAATGGTCGAGAGGGTCTACTTCCTTGGTTAGAACTCGTCGAGAAATTCGCTCGAGAAACATACGATACGTCTTTTCCGTGCAGTCCATGTGATCGTTCACGATTATTAGCCATCGTTCGCTGCAGTTCGTTTTTTCCTCACGTCGAACGATCGCTATGTCCTTAGAATATATCCTTAGGATATCGCGTTCCGATGAAAATTCGTACAATAAACCAATTGTTTTTGTTTATTTAGAATGGTAAAGGAGCATATGTTTGTTCAATATATATGAAAAATATAGACAATATAACGAAACAGACTGTAACTAAATTTAGAACCGTAGACCGAAAACTGAAAAATGGAGAAAAAACTAAGACTAAATAAAAGTACATTGATATAAAGCAACAGTTATGAAGTTGAATTACAGGACTATGCAATAATTATATCAACTTTATCAATTATATGGAAGACCCGCTTTATTTTTGATATGAAAATCGCAGTGTAAAAGTTGGTAATTACTAGTTTCACTTGCCTTTTAATTCAAGGTATTAATACTTCATCGCAGAGGAAATCTAATAGTAACGAAACATTTCGTAGGGAACCGAGAACAATTCGAGTATAACATAATGTTAAAATACACGTAGTAGCGAAGAAGGATAAAGAAAAAGAGTAAGCGAAAGAAAGAAGGAAGGAGAGCAATAATTGGTTCTAGTACTTCCCTCCAGGTTCTATTTACTATTTATTCCTGTAAATCTTTGATTGCGCCGGATGGGGATAGGTGGATAGACGATATCGGTTCTAGAGAGGGGGTTGGAAAGAAGAGGTGAGGTGCGCGCGCGTTTTCGAGCCTCCCTCCCTTTCTACGATCGTACATCGACGAAGAGAAAGATAAAAGGATTCGTTGCACCCTCTTTCTCTTTCTAGATTGCTGGCAAGTGGACGAGGTGGAAGTGAATTTTCACAACGGAAGAAATTTTCTTGCGAGGAATAAGAAAGGAGTGTACCCTCTGACACAAGTGTCCTCGTAAAACTTGTTTAGAATGGATTAGTAGCGCTGAGTATTCACTGGACTCGTTTATCTCATAAAATACATGTGCGGTGGAGAAATGCGAATGGTAACCGATATGCGTTAGACTCGACGCGAATAGACAGACTTACTTTAAAACGCAAACATCGTTAAATAAAATTATTTAATTAAAATGTAAGTACATTAATAATTTTACTAAACTAATAATTCAACTCGATCTAGACGACGAAACTATATGTTTAAATATAAAAAAAAGATACACTGTAAAAAGATAAGAATATGTTATAACGAAAACATAAATTCATTTTGGGTCATCGATAATATGTAAAAGAATCTAACAGGCGCTATAGCTAGATTTCAAGGTTCGAATGTACCTCGGTTTTCTCATTCTTCCACGGAATTTCTAGCAAGACGAACGTAATTTTGTCTCCTATCACGAATAATAAGCGAAAAGTGACACATGACACGGCGAATCGTGACTATCGAGTAACACTCTATTTTCGGGGAATAATAACAACGTAGGCCAAGATTACGATCGTGTGTCGTATGATCGAATATCCAACGAATGAGTGCTTTTAATGGACGTGTATACTACTTGTCACGTGATATATACGGGAAAATAGTAGGGTTCATCTAGTAGGACAAACACGTATTTATACCTTGCCTAAGGCGCTATTCACGAAGAGTGACACTACGTTTAATCGCAGCTAGTTAATCGCATGATGAAAAAAGATCGTGCAAGAACAAGTGAATAAACGTGAATTCTACTTCCAACATTTAGTTAATTATTACGATTAAAATGTGTCAACAGCTGTAGTAACAAATCGTTAAAATAATTTCCTCTCATCTTCTTCCGGATAATCTAATCCGATAGGTCGTTAAATCATTTGGCTCTTTTCGAAAACCAGAGCCGCGCAAAGAGTACGTTAGATAGCGAGAAGACAGCCAGCAGTCAAATTATATATCATAACGTTGATAATCCGATTGTCGGATCAAAATCATGTATCATCCCCGTATCATTTGAATACCGAATGAACGGACATATCACGTAGCGTCCTGTCGCATGGTTTAGGCACTTTATGTAGGAAGAGGTCCAATGTACAAATTCTCACACAGTTACGTGTCCAGGTATACAGGCGCCCGTCTCTCTACCACGAAAGCGTGATTTGTCAGCCAATGAAAGGGGGTGAGGGCTAGTTAGAGCCGTATTCATTACAAATTACAGACCGTGGACTGGTTTTATGATACCGCAGGAACGCCAGGCATACGCGGCCAAAGCCGTGTGCTTGTTTTGCGGTATGCCCCCTTTTAATCCGCCACAAACGTTCATTTTCTGGTCAATTATTGCTAATTTTCGTTAGAACCAAGAATTTGCAACCCGTCTGTCGGCTGCCGGATGGTCCGGCCGCATGAAATCTAAGCGTTCTCCGGTTCATCGTTGCAAAGGGGCTGATTTGCGTTTCTATTTCCGCGTTTTCGAATCCATTCACCGGCGACCCTGCTGTTTTTGGCAGCCCACAGAGACCGTCCAAGTAAAGCGAACCGATGGAACTATAAATGAGATTATAATTGACAATGAGCGAATTGTCTTCTCCATAACATGACAGTTCTTGGATTATTTGGAAATCTATAGTCATTTTCACTGTATAGTTCATTAATTCAAATTACTGATATTCAACGTTTTGCTCGTTAGCGTTTTTAACTATAGGTATTATTATATTTTTTCTCTATAACATGGCTTTCATATCAAAGATTTTAAATATACAGAATAATATTATTGCATATATCTAATATAATGCTGATATATCGTACAGTTCATTTTACTAATATAATATTTGTATTTATGATATCGATATTGATATTTATATTTAATTGGAGATCAAACCTTTATTCTACATATGTTCTATATTTTATATGTATGAAAATATTTGGATCTCCGATCAAACCGTTAGTTTGAACGTACAGTTAAAAAACCAAATGGCAAATCGATCTGTTAAAAGGAACACAAAAAATGATCTGACTGTATTCTCCATGAAGTTTGGTATTCCATGAAAATAAACTCGTCGAAAGTTGGAACGATCGCGGAATCGAAAAGAAAAAAAAATGGGAGAAACAAACGAAAGCGTACGTGGGACGAAATCGAAAAGTGGATTATGCTTGACGCGACTTAAACGTATATCGCTTATATTTGCACGTGAGACAGTAAAACGTGTCAATCTCGTATCCGGGGTAACAATCTCGCTAGTGTCAAACAGTTACACATAGTCGTAAAATGGGGATCCAATAAAATTATAGGATCGGCACGCGGAGATCACGAGATCAAACATCGTATAAAGAATCCTATCGGTTTTCCGCGCAACGTCCGTGAAAACCTACTCAAGAATTTAATATATTGTATTTTTACGATGAGCTACGGTTCGAAATAAAAATTGAAAACTACCACCAAAAACTGTGCTCAATGTTTGTCGATAAATTGCAATCGATCCCTATCAATTTAAGAACAGAATGTCGTTAATGCGAGATTGACAGGCTGCGAAAGGAAAGTACATGGCAGTTAGTAGACAATACGAGCTCTGCTCGTGATCAAAGTATAAAAAAGAAGCTCCTAAAATGTCGTAGACCGAGTTCTCTTGATTAAGGGAAGCGACACCAAGGTTTCTCGATTTTAATTAGAAGTCGTTGTTAAGAATCGGAGAAACAACAAATTAAAGACATTCTATTTTTAAATTATAAATTTACTATCCATCTATCGCGTAAAGAGTAGGTAGAAGCACATCATATGCTACGATACTTTATCTCCTCGATACTATCGGAACACGTTGCTTCTATAAACGATCGTTCGTTATATACACAGATCTATTGTAATCTAATTGTAATCGAAAAGAGTTTACATATTAGCGTACAGAGTGCTATGTGACAATAGTTAACGATCGATTACCCTGCTTAAACGTGTGAATTAATTTGTTAATATCGCAACGAAACGTTCATAACCGGAGTTGACATTGTCTTTGCAAATAAAATACCCTCCCACGACAGCAGCAACCCTGTCTGGTCTATAGACACTACAACACGCCTGTCGCATTAAACAGGGACAAAGCGTCAAGTCAAGTGCCGCTAAGTCACGTCGAAATTATGCATCATGGCAGTTTGGACAATTTTCCAGCCGTTTAAACCGCAATATCTTCCCGGTTACCGACGTCCACCCCTTCTTCCTTTCGGCACAGACGTGGAGCAGTCGGGCTTGAAAATCTTCTACGCGATCGCCACCCCCTCACGAGTATATATAAAACATCGTGGAGGCACGTGTACCAACGTCGATTCCAGTTTTTTTCATCGTCGTTGCGCACAACAGATTTGGAAATTATGCAAATCTTATGACAGGGTCTGCGAGCATCGATCGACCCATCGAAAAATATTCATTCGCGCTACATATTTCATTTAAATTTACCTTTTTACTGGCATACTGTCTTTCGTTGATCCATGACTTTCGAGACTTCTATTCTTACTCGACAATGCCATACTCGTAGAAATTCTTTTTTTGAGGAATTTTATTCCTACCTTCACTCTTATAATTTATCCTGCTGAGAATTCAAATCTTTTTAAACCGTCGCTGTTCACACTTGCGCCGTTCCAACGTTTTATTTTTTAATGACAGCCAATCCCAAAACAATTTCTTTTCTAACTCCGATCTTTCAATAGAAACTAATAAAATAAATTTCGTCCAATGGTTTGCGTATCTTTTGATTATATCCTAGTATCCTTATTATTTGCGTGATAAATTACTATTAAGTTTTGCGATATTTAGTTACAGCACTATAATTACGAGCCGTGTACATCGCTCTTTAATAAATAATTAATACAACGATATAACGATACTCTGAAATTACGTATTTCGATGAATATGTAATTGATAAATATTGTCTACTGTAAATTTGGCTAGTTACAAAAACGATTTAATTTATAACATTATGTATAGCGAGTAATAATTAAGAAACAACAAACTCGATGAGGCTAAACTTGTTTTAAAACTTCTACGACTAAAATGCGATATGTATATGTGTATTTTGGAACAAGTACACAACACTTATGAGAATATTTATTGCGATTGAAGATGTTACATCGTTGTAGCATTCGTTACCTCAAACCTAGCGAATTTACAATTTCTATAGATAAATGGAATACACGTTCATGATTCTCAATCATAACGAACTTGATTTTTGAGCAACGAAAATTATCGTCTGCCTTCACTGACAAAGTAAATGACATGTAATTATTCGTTGATGTTTTTAAGCATTACAATGTTACCTATATTAATCGTGGTTCAATATTTTCGCATCACGCGATTAATAGCTCTATAATTTGCAACGATCAATGTCAAAATTAACAACTGTAAATTTAAAATAATGATACAGTCTCGGGAAAAAACGACGCGGAGAAGAAGTGTGAAACGAGTATACCGTAAAAGTTGCACAGTAAATTAAACTACAAAAATAGTAGCTGCACGCGCCTGTCTAATGGCTCGACAAACAATGCTTTACCGTGCAGTTCGTTGCACAACGTTATCCGTGTGTGCAACTTCCAAAGTTCTTTGGTAACTCACATAGAACGGTTCATTTTTGGTATAACGTTATAATATTAATTCAGCATTAATTTGAATTATAGTATTAATTTAACATTCATACACGATAAAATCCAAAAATTAAGTAACGTGAAATTCACTTCGCGTAGCTCGATGAAAGACCCCAGTAGTAAGAATATACTTAGGTATATTATTCGAATAATATTTTGACTATTCAAGACAATGCTCGTTACTGATAAACTCCAATGTCACGAAATACCTTCCTTTTTCCTTTTTACGATTCAATATCGATTTGCACATAACAAACACACCGACACACACACACGCGCGCGCAAAAGAAGCACGTACATCAGTGAAACACGACCATACTCGTTAGCATAACGATACAACTCCAACTCGGATGAACGAGCACGTGTATTCGACCCTCATAAGCCATAAGCCAATGCATATTTATATATTTCGAAGTTGCACGGTATGTAGAATACACGTTATTAAGTAATAATCCTGTTAAATGTAACGTTAAACAGCATTCACATCCGTCCAGACAAAATTGTACGCTGAAAGCTGTGTTCTTACTCGATGGAAACGAATCGCCGATAGATATCACGCCCGACGCGATGAACGATAACCGAGAACACACAGTTCGTTTAATTTAACACGTAGCTAGTATTTAACTATGTTATTTACGACTGCTGTAGGGTTATTTACAAACAAGCAGAGTTTAACTTCATTTATGCAGCGTATTTCGATCCGTAAGATCGGAAACATTCTGATAAACTTTGATACAAACGTCTGTCTAATGCAATAAGAAAAAAAATAATGGACTTTGGGGTCGACATCTGCAATATCGCACGATGTACCTTAACTCGTGAAAAACTACGAGGCACTGTACCTAACGATTTTTATTCAGTGCGAAGGTGTATTCTAAAAAAAAATGTTCTTTGTGAAACAGTGATGAAAATACTGCCTCTGGATGGCGAGTAATATATAAATAAATTACAATCTCCATGATCGTTCGATAAGAAGGATCGACACGAAGATGGACGGTATACTCAGAAAATGGGGAACTAAAAATGGTTGACACTATCGCAAAGCAATCTTCCTATATCGAACCTTGTCTTGTCGGTACAATGCATTCTGATTTAACGAACAGCCGGACTTCAACGAGCAAGATGTTACCGGCGATAATGCAGATGTTCCAGCAATACCACAAACACGACATTTCGATAGCGTGCCTCGAAGGAGGGGTAAACGAGGAAATATAAAAAAAATATTACAGAATCACTTCTAAAGGAAATGTTCCTTACAACTGATAGATAAAACGCGAATATTTATGCAAATATATAGTTTTATGTCTGCATAATTAAATATTTGCTACCAGCGTCAAAGTACAACTAAAATATCAATTATCTGCTCAAAAAATTAAGAAATCGTGCAGCTTCCTATCTTGAGATAACCAGAATAACTGTGTTATGATTATTCAAAGAATGATACGTCTTTAAACTACTACATATATATATTAATCATAAATTATATGCATAAATTGTGCGCCGTACTTATCAACACAGAGACATTTTGTTCCGTTTCGAAAGATAAAAGAAAAGAAAACTAGTGTTTCTCCCCTTCCTTTGGCACGTGGATGCACGAAGGAAGGGAGAAAGAAAAACGAATTGAGAAAACGAGCCTCTGAAAAGGTTGCTGAGATCTGACGAGGAAGATAAGGCAGTCTCGTTGGGGCGCTTTGTGGTTTTTAACCATACACTGCTATGATTGGAGGTTCCCCACAAATCGAGGCTCAAGCTAGTTCAATATTCGATGATACGAGAAAATGAGAGCGTTATTCGCGTACCAATTGAGATCAAAGGACCGCAAAATGATCATACTTTAACGACACTGTCACCAATTTTTAAACGTATACCCTTCATTTATATAATATTAGAACATTCAGGAAAGAAAAATAATTAGAAAATTATTCAAACTTTCAGAAATTGTTATCCTATTTGAGTTTTATAATGAATAAACCATATGTCGAACGATATAATAAAAATTTCATCAATTAGAATAATACAATTTTTCTCGTCGATTATTATTATTATTATTTTAAGCAATTTTAGCATTGAATAAAAATGCATCTTATTATATTTATTGTTACATATTTAGTTTCATTTGCGCACTAGATGTGCAAAGATTCGAATTTTCTGTCTGATTCGTCGCACATTTTTTCGGTGAACGTTAAACGACGTGATCGTGGAACATGTTCAATTTTTGTTATGTCAGAAGACGAGAGTAAAAAAGAAAAGGAAACAGAACATTCGTAGTTTTCAATCGGTAGCGGAAAGATAAAAAAAATAAACTTCATCGATACTTCTGCTCAGAAAACCATCTTTTGAGTATAAAAAGAAGGAAATACACCTTTTGATGTTTAGGAAATTGGAATATTTCTTTTTTACGGATTTCCCGTGTGATCGATGACACCGTGCAACGCAAACAGCGGGGCAATTATTCTTTAAGCTACTTATGATCATTAGCGATTCTTTCAATCCTACCCTTGATAGTTCTCGTTTCTTGCAATCTACCACTGAAACATTTTCTGTTATTTCATTTAAGGATTGTTTTACAATCTCTTTCCCTCTATGTCCTTAAAATATTGTAGAAAAAATGCAACAATTTTTACAGGTACATTGGAGCGTTTATCAAGATTATCCCCTATAATTACTGCTATTCCGATCTCTGAAAATTTTCTTAGCTCAAAAAATTATTTCATAAAAATCGAACGTTTGATGTACTATAAAATATTATAAAAGCAACGAGTTCTTTGCAAAAGGGATAAAAGAATGTCCCTGCTGTTTTCTAAGATACTCGACCATTCGATATCGAATTAGAATTCGTGACAAGGAAACCCTTGAAGCATATATCAGTAGCTCAAACAAAAGGAACACGTCATTATTTTATCCTGGCGTGGCGTACGCCTGCTCGAAGCACATATTTAGTGCTCGAATTTCCGTGACCTCCCTAACGAATATGTCCACTATCGCCTACGAGTAACTCGCCACTTATCGCGTCCTATTTATCATCACTGGCATATTTCAGGTATGGGCCAGGTAATATTTAGTAGATGCGGTTGCGTACGTGGCCTGTATTTGCATTGCACTTGAGTCGGGCCACGCTTTTGCTCGCGTAATGACCAGCGTCGAATCGCTGCAGATGGATTTATGTCCAATTATTTCTTCCTTACTCATACCGAAGATAGTGCGTGATGTAGCTGTAAATTGACAACCGGTTATCTGATTTTACGGCGAGAATGGTTGATAATATATCGCGAATATTCAGAATAAGCACCTATGTCATAAAAAAAGATAGTGCCGTCTACATTTTAAATGGTAGAACCTTGAGAATTTCATTCTACATATGTATACGTATACCCAGAACTTCGTTAGTAGCAATTTTGACCGCGTATCATTTTCTTAATGTTGTGTATGTTTTATGAAATATATTCATTAATTTCATAATTAATTAATTAGTTTTTAGAAAGATGTCGAATGTACACAATGGAAACGTAAAGAATGAATAATCAATCGTACCATACATAATTCTCAAAGGCTGAAATAATTAACATGTTTTGTTTAACATTCCATACATAATGAAGTAATATTGAATTGCAAAGAAATAATGATTTTATATGATTACAAAGAGAAAATATTCGAATGAAATCTATACAAATGAAATGTTTTTTCTCTTAACACACGTCTGTTTTACCACACTTCATGCAAATTAGAATTCACGCATGATCGAAAAATTATTTGATAAGTATAGATATAACTAGGAAATTTTGTACTCAGAATATCTTAAAAAAGATATAAAAAGACAGATAAAATTTAAAAAAACTTTGTAATTTATAACTGCGATGGATTGAGAAAACGTTTATTACGAAAGTGAGCAATTTGTAAGTTTCGAACATAAAATGGAGGAAAGCTAAATTAGACTTTTTATTTGAATGTGAGAGTACACCGGATATCGAGCTATCGGGAAGTTAATGAGAGGTTTTTTTCACTCGGCTAATTGAATTGGCTTTCTTGACATTCCTACGGCGCGGCAGGAATACTTGGCTTCGTAACTTGCTTAAACGGACGACGCAACTAACTTTAGTTGTGATGACATATACAGAGACGTTTCAATTAAGT
Source organism: Bombus pyrosoma (assembly GCF_014825855.1). Lineage (NCBI taxonomy): Eukaryota > Metazoa > Arthropoda > Insecta > Hymenoptera > Apidae > Bombus > Bombus pyrosoma. The sequence continues at coordinate 11,031,211 of NC_057783.1, forward strand.
CTTCACTTTCATTTACCCCCTGACGATTTGGCGCGTCACCCAAAGATATTAGTTCATCGAAACCCTTAAAATATCCCATTTCAGACCCGCTATGTACACTTGGAATGTACAATAAAACGAGGACTGATGGGTTCTACATTTACCACACATAATAAATACAAAAATGTGTATACCTTTAGATATAAATACAAAAAGGGGTATAAGTACAAAAAAAAATTTTCTAGGAAGGTATTATCGACTTCGAAATGCGCTGAAAAATGAAAAATAATTTTCTTTGTATTCATACAAATGAGGTGCGCGAAAAAATATGACATAGTTTCTATTTCGTTTATATTTTACTTACATACATAAGCAAAAACGGTTAACATTACTTATTGACCTACTAAACAGCATATTCAATATACTGCAACCTTCTCGAAAACTGTGGTAAATGCCGTAAAATGCTTCCAATACGATACTTTAGCGCCATCCTATGAAATTTCAACTCATTTATATTCATATTATTCAAATTTCAACAAGTTTACATTTAATTTTATTAAATCGAAATATATTATAGCACAAAGTTACATAGAACAGTTTTTAGTCTTGGCCAAACTGAGAAACGTCATTTGTATCCGTACTGATGGGAATTACACTCAATGTATATATTAATAATGTACAAGTTAATAGAATTATGTGTATACCAAACTTGTCCCTAATTCAAGATACAATTGTTACAATTACTGATATTATGCAATTAGAAGTGGAAATAGGCTATATATTAATAGTATTTTTAATTTTTCCTCGCCTTCGAAAAGATTGCAGTATATTAAATATGCTGTTTAGTAAGTAAATGAGTGATGTTAAGCGTTATTGCACATATGTGTAAATAAAATGTAAATAAAATATCATTCATGCTTTTCAGCGCATCTCATTTGTATAAATACAAAGAAAGTTATTTTTCACTTTTCAGTGCATTTTGAAGTGGCTAATACTTTTTTGGATAAAATTTTTATTTCACATTTTTTATTGCAACGATCAATGTCACAAGTCCAACATAAAATGGTTTTCATTGACATTAAAATGACGGTAACTTATTTCTATCGATTTATTATATGTTTCAATTCTTAATTCTTATTAACGAACAAACAACTGTATAGGATGCCTAGCTCTGCATGCGAATAACGATTAAACCAGCTGCACTTCGCCATCGATATTAGACTTTGAACCCTGATAGAGAAGTATATTTCTATAACTTAATAGTTCCGCTTCGTAAGTAACATTCGTTTCAATGCTTCCTGCGACGTAAATACGAGTTGAAGCTCATATTGGGGAGCGCAATCGTCGAACAATTTGCTCATGCGGAGCAAGTTATTATAATAGCGCTCGCCCAGGCTGCTGTAGATGAAAAAGGAATTAATAATGAACGTTCAAAAGATCCAATCATGATTTATGGCGATGAAACAATATACGATGACCCAGTAGATTTATATAAAGACTAACAATAAGAGATAGTTGCAATGCCGGAAGTGTGTTCTTTAATAGCATTCGAAGTCTTAATATTCCATAGAAAGATCTACTTAAATCAGTTTCCGCAATAATTGAAAAAGATATTAAAAACGGGACTATGTAAATACGGAAGAAATGTTGTTTTTCATTATCGGAAGAGCTGTGCAGTGGTAAATCGTTCATTTTGAAATTGCTTGTCGGACCTGTTAAACGCTCATATAATCCTACAGTCGACAGCGATAATAAAATCGTCTTTTATCGACGTAGCTTCTTTAACTAGCGTTATGACCCGTCAAATATTCGGAAAAACTGTGTTCTGTTTTCTCTTTACCCATTGCGAAAGCCATTGCTATGACCTGACTATTGACAGTATCAATAATCAGCGATATAAATAATATCTTATGAAAATTTGCAAGTAATTCATTTAAGACTGCAGGAATTCGAGACCAATGAAAAACTGTTCGATGGCATAAATGTACTTCTCCTTGGTGACATCATGCAACTATCCTCAATGGAAGGGCATTAATGTTTTATACAACTACAGCTATACAATTATAGCACCAATTTTCATTCTGCGAATTCACCATTAATATAATATGCAAAAAGATGATTATCTTAAACTTGGCAGTGTATAAATTACACTCAACTGTATTAAATAGGGTTGTAATTGATCTTAGCGAAAAAAACTTGCGAAGATCCGAAACTACGTCGTCGTTGGTCGTGTGTAAGGTTTAGACGACCTAGTCATATCTGATTTAGCGCCGAACATAAATTCTCAATAAACCGTATGACGAAAGTGCACTTGCAAATATGCAAAGGTTACGACGACTTCTTTCACAAAGAAACTGTTCTGAAGTCTACTTCTTACAACCAATATGTAATGAAACGACCCAATTTTGCTTAAAGCGATACGAAACAGGTCAAGTCAGCTTTGAGCGACGAGCCTATGTACAGAAGTACACGATATACGCTTCCAGAGGCAATTTTTTAAAGCAACTCCAATTTCATATCGCTTCCAGTGACGAGTTTGTGGATAAACGACCAGACACAACGCAATGTAATCGGTGAACAAATTTTTCAATCGAAACTGATCGGTGGAGTATCCCTACAAGATGCAGGAGGTTTCATCCCGATAACTCATTCCAATTGTGAGTAATCGATAAACATACATAAAAATTGTATACATTTTTGTAAAAAAGTAGTTTACAAAAAAAGCAATTGCAAAAAATGTTATAATTGGACGAACAGAAGAACGTGCCCGACAAGATGCAAACGGAATCACCTTTTTTGGTCAAGGCACCTCGGAGAATTCGAAGAAATATATAAAAAAAATGTACGCATAGAATTTTTTCCGAAGTCTGTATAAAATGGAGGGGGGTGTTTCTCATTGAGAAATCATCGATTCTCATTATGAATTGAATACGACCGATCGAAGCGTTTACGCTACAAAACGTTATTATACGTAAAAAAAGTAACAAAATCTATAAATATATAAAATATGATAGGAAGCGTTAAAACGTCCATGAACCACATATTAGTGATTATAAGAAGTTCAAGGTTCAGAAATAACAAGAGTTAAATTGATTACTTTAACAAATTTTTAACGAGACTCTTATCCGAATGAATTTTTCAAATGTTTACGTGTTGCATAATAACCTACTTTATCACGAAAAACACGACTGTTATGAAAACTCCAACGTTATTGAACATAGAACGATTAAGTGCCGTTAGTATAAATGTGGAACACGTAACGATCAATCTACAATTTCAGTAAAGGTAATTAAAGCAATTGGAAGCTACCATCGTAGTATTGATTAACAGTAACCGTTGTCAAACACTCTATGTAATTCAATAAGAGGATAATTCAATAAATATCCCGTTTGAAATAAGCTTTAAAAATCGTCTTCGATATCCCATATTTTACAATTATCTTAAATAATAGTAATCTGTATGTGTATATATATATATATATATATATATATATATATATATATATGTAAATATCTATACAGAAATGGCGATCAATTATGATTAATAATCCGATTTATAGTACACAAAGACAAGAAACCGCTCGTTAGGAAGATCAAATTAATCGTTAGAGATTCATTCTCGAATATCTAGAAATCGTAACTAATACCGTCGTGGTTAATGCAATAATACGTTTCGGAATATCGCTCTATACTCATACCAAAAGAGAATAAACCAAATTGCTGTAGTTTATAAAGAAAAACTTGAAATTTCCAGTTTTAGCTTTAAAAACTACTACTGTTTGGTACAAGTATGGGTTATTAACATATTTATTATCATCCCAAAATTACTAATTACTAATTATGTGCATGGCAAAATTTCTCGGCTAATTATATCCCATCATTTCATCGTCGATGCAATCAACATCTTGTTATTACATAATCGTACTACTAGCGACCGATTTATTAGTAGTTATTCAATAGTTGTTTCTATTAAACTTGAACACGAATGAAATCCGGTTACTGTGGGTTAACGCAAGATAAACAAATTGTTTCCGAAAAGATAAAAACAAGAATAAAACACTAATTATAGGAGAGGCAAATAGAAGGAAGAAAAGGAAAAAATTAAACAAATTCGATCGCGTCCCGCATAGTCCAGATCAATTGAGAAGCCATGGGTGGCCAACTTATTGCTTTGCTACCGTGAATTTGTGAAATGAAGAGTGACGCATGGCTGATGATGTCCTGCAGAGAAATTAGGAGTTTGTCGCAAGTCGCTAAGCGGAATTTATCGTTTCTGCGGGATCAACCGATTCCGTGGGACCCTCGCCGACTGTGAAAGGATTCTTCAATTTATGCAAGGGGTGTGTAGAACGAGCAGCTGACGACTGAAACGTTGCGAGACCGTTTTTTCTCGATCGATAAAATTGTAAGTCAGATGATGACTGTTTGATAGATGCGGGAATAGGGGACGGCAAACGGATCGGAAATTTATTTTTCGACCGGTTTGGCAGATCGTATCGTGATATTCGACATTCGCGACGATTTTCTGTCATTCTTTACGAGATTGAATATAATTTTAATCCAAATGATAATATTCTTTACCAATGAAAGATGATACTCACGATATGAGAATTACCGTGAGACGTGTAATAATTGATTGCCAAAACGAGGAGAAACTCCCCCCCCCCCCAAAGAAAGTAATTAAAATGTAATCAATATGAATACGATCCTAAGCATATATGTATATCGAAACAAAAAGCAATGTAAAAAAAGCAGCTAAATATTAGTTTTTACATACATACATATGAACTTTTTAAAGATAGTGCTAACATTACTCATAATTTTGCTATTTAATCCATACACGAGCGAGGAAGATTAATCTACACAACATATGGTGCTTTTTCATCCTTATCCGTCCCCTGACGTAAGGCAAACAAAGGCAGATGTTGTTATCGAATATGGTGAAAACCGACCAAGTTAAAAGTGAAAATGTATCTTTCGAATTTTTATATCCCAAGAGTATATATTTAGTTTCTTTTCACCGATTGAATAAAAAGTTTATGATAAAGAAATAGGAAACTCAGATGATAAGTAATTAAAGGAACTGTGGAGAAGTACGTTACTCATTAATTATGAACAAATAATTGTTTATTAACATCTAATAGATATGAAAGATTGTATTACTTATACTATTCTGTACGTAAAAAGAATAGTTTGAAAAATTCCCTACGATATCATGCGTATTAATTATGCGTATTATAAGATAAGTTAACAATTTATAACGGAACTCGATTAATAAAACTCAGTTGGACGAATTGCAGGAGTTGGTAGACTGCAGTAAATTTTTCATTTATTTTGCTTGTTATTATATTTATAAAATTCTAGAAAAATTCCCTTTATGAAAGTAAAAATGTAAAAAATGTATCATAGTCTTCTTGCAGGATAATTAATTTATTATTAATTAGTAATATAAGCATTTTAATAAAAATCAATTCGGTTGCTTAAATATTGATAAAAGCGATTTCTACAAAAAACGAAAACTGTTTCGTAGAACACATTACTCCATCTACTCGGTCATAAATGTATTAAACAGAGGACCAAGGAAATCGATGCCAAGCACGCTTGATATTTCATAAGCAAAAGTAACAAAAGGAAATTTAAGTTAATAAAGTATCGACCGTCCAAAATTGTTATAAATAAATATTTATCAAACAATCATAAATATAAAATAATTTGGTATATTATATATACTATATTAATAGCTTATTCTCTTTTATGCTGCATCTCCCAAGATATTTATCTACATCATAATTTGATTTTCAGATATTAATATATTATTTTTCAAAATAAGAAGAAATTACATAAATTCCTTTGTATATTTCTAAATATATTTAAACATATAATTGAATTTTTAAACCTCAATGATGAAAGCTACTAATTTAAGTTCCTAGCAGAAATATCGATACGAATACTTTTAAGTGCAATAAGACGTTCTCTTGTGCGAGTATAGATGTCTGTCTATGATTTTGAATATTTAATTAGTCTTCACCTTATCATGTACTGGTAAACGAGATCAACGTAAATACATATGTATATACATTATTTATTCTCTGTAACCGAATAGTCGATGGTATTATACTTACGTGTGTATGTAGAAAAAAATCAAAATATTATTTAGTTTAATCAAATAAATTTTTTGTTACAGATCTAATAACGTTTCGTTTATAATACGTTTCATAATTTTATTTTATAGTTAAGAATTTATTAAATAACAACAATCTCGTGGTAAACTGTTTCTTATTGTTTAAATATTAAATTTCTCTCCGCTGTATCCAATTTTCATAACTATCAATGCTAAAGCAATAATCGTGTTTATAATTCTATATTATTAATACTAACTGCGAATTTATAGAAGAATATTGTGGGAAAAACGTTATACCGAGCATAACGATATGTGAAGATACTTTTTAACACCTCATACAAAATACTAACCAATATGCTAGAGAATAAGTATTAAACGAATTTTGAAAATATCGTTAATTTGTATTATGAAAAAGTGCGTTACGAAAAATCTTACACATTTTACATTTATCGTTATTCGTTCAGTAGTCAGTTCGGTTTGCTGCTACTTCCATTAAAAGATATCTAAAACTAAAAACTATTATAAAATAAATAACAAATTGTTTGATGACAGTACATTAGACAGTAGGGATAAAAAACATAGATTCTTATATATCTATGTAATATTTAAGTTAACAAAGAAACTATCGATTTTCAAGAGTAGGTAAGCAAGGAACTATGTACGATCTTTAGCAAAAATGCAACGATTTACCATTGTGTTAAGTACTTTTCTAGAAGACATTAAGTAGGCAGATACTTGAGGTACTTCATCTAAACTTACGCACATGAATCATTAAAGATAATACAAACATTCAGAAACTGTTTTCCACCGTCTAGTTCACTGCAAATATTTTACAAGCATCGCGCTATTCAACAGGTTTCTACACTAATCGCAATTTAATTCGTTATAATTTCTTCTTGATTTGTGTTCTGTAATTGACGTTGCTTGCAACATTAATTTCTCTTCTGTGAAATTCGTTTAATTAATAATTACTTATTATGCGTTTGCTTGATTATATGGCAAGAGTACGAGTTCGCACAAACTTTCGCAATTCTTTATATTACACTATTGATTATCTTCTACTAATTAAGTTCCGCGAAACATCGCTGTCCCTAATTCACTGAATGTAACCTATCTCGTTTGCATAGATAACTAAAGTCTTACAGTAAAATAGCTTACATATGATAGCGCAAAAATATCAATAATGTTATGATCTGTTATTGTCGAACGATATTGAAACAAATAATAAAATAGTAATTATAACTGCAATAAAGTTGTTTGAAATATAATATAAAATAATTTGATGAAAAATTCGTAGCAGAGGAGTTATCGCATAAAACATACGATGATACATTAAACGAATAATTTGACACGACGTCACGTATCATATACATTACAATGAGCGTTTGTGTTTATGCAAAATTATTCGAATATTAAAGGAAATGCAAAATTATTAAAGGAAAAATCACCCTAACAAAACAACAGTTAGCGTGAAATCTAAACCGAGATTTTATCGCTGTAATTATGGTTGTACAATAATAAATGTAACAATATAAGCTCAAAAATTATTCTAACTACCTATTGTACGTAGAAAAAGGTCATAATGTCAAATTGCCAAGTTTGTAAAAATATGGAGAAATAATAAAAACGCTGTAATATTATATTAACCGTGGAAATTAAGTTCCTATCTTTTAAAAATATAACAGCGGAATATTCTTACGCGTTAATGTAACATAATAAAGCATTTATCGTAGTTTGTTAAACTTTTGCATACTCATATTATATATAAGTATAATACAACTGATCCGAACGAAAGACAAACATATGTTATATCTTGTTTATCGAATGTAACGTTTCACGCTTCCTGAAACACGCGGTTTTCAAAAAAATTTGCGAGACGAATGGTACAGTGCCGGTTAATACTCTGTCGAGAAGAATGAAAACGCGTTAGAGAACGCACTGATGCATCAAATGGTGAAACAATTTTTCCAGATAGGCTTTTTCCTTCTTTTTTCTCGTTTGCAAATGTTGACGCGCTACTTGGTACGTGGAATTAGATAAGAAACTGTCCGATATAACGTGTCATAGTCATAGCCTAATAACTTACCATCAAGAAAATTCGCACCAATCCCTGCGTGTTATTGAGTTTCGCCGATAAATCATCCTGCTAGAAAGTTTAATCACTTTGAGGTAATAAATGCGACAAAACACTGTATAAATGCCGAGTAAAACAACTATTAATGATGATCCTTAAATAATAAATGGATAATGAAATTTTCATAAAAAGTCTGAAACTGAAGCTGTTGGCCTTTTATTCTTTTTCCATTGTACTAGAATATACAGGATGTTTTATCAGTGGTAGTGCAATTGGGAGATTCTACCTTCATTATAAAGTAATACAATTTATCGTTATCGTCACTTAGTACTATACTTTTCAGTATCCATTACAATAAATATAAACGTGTTATACAAATATTTAAAAAATTTTTGATCGAAAATAAAACTTCGTCAGAATTCTGTGTTTTTCATTTACTTTTTCGTACAAGATCGCCCCTCTATTTGAACATACATATTTGAATTATGGAAAAAGCTGGATATTAAATCGTATAGTCCAATCGACAGACGTTTAAAGTAATTCACTCTATATTTTACGCGTATTTTATTATCATCTATTATCAGCATCTTATTTCGCATGAAACAAGGCGAATACAGTTATGGAAAATACGCAGAAGAAACAGAGGAAAATCCAGCGAAAAGAAGAGTAACGGTAGGTAGAACCGCGGAACACTATTTACTTCATTCATTACTGTAATCCATAGCTAATTATGAAAATTTAATCGCCTAGATGATATATCCTACAAAACACAAAAGTGTGAAAGGTATATACCAACTGTGTTAATATATGCGAGTATCTTTTAAACCCGATGAATTCTGGTGTCTAGAGGGATAATAACATTTATAAAATTCTACGATAATCTACGATATATTTAAAGCGTACACTTGTGTGACAGCGAAACTATAAATTTGCATAAACATTCGCGGCCTGGCTATAACCACGTTTACGTTTGCACACGGTTAGGTTGGGATTATGAGGTCAAAATAATGGATAAAAAACATGATAAAAAATCTTTTACGTAACTTTATAACTACAGAACAATTCTCGATATCTTTACTTGAAAATGTTTTCATCCTGTAAATGTGAAATGTCGTGTAACAAAGAAAATTAAAATTGTTATTTGAAGGAATTCGGCTGTTTCATATTAATCGGATAAATCTCGGTATCAATCGAACGAAGGAACGAACGAACGAACGAACGGACGATCGGATAAGGTTAGCAGACGCAAGCGGAAGGAGTAACGGATCATTGTGAGAGGCAACGTAGTAAGGAAGAAAAAACGGAGAAAAGGAGGGGGCACCAACGTGGTTCCTGTGGACGTGTAGCAGCGAGTAGCGAGGAGCGAGCATCAGCCGAAGACAGAGGCAGCACTCGCGTGGCCTGCTCTTCGCTCGCCAATCCTGTCTGTATCGTTTCGAACGTACAGTACCGGAGTACCGGTTAGACAACCACGCCGTGGCTAAGTGCTGTGAACTTACCTCCGACAGGGATTTTAAGCTGGTCCTTTTTTTCTACGATCGGCACGCAAGTGGTTTCAAATTCCGCGTCCCTGATCATGTTCGCCTAAGTCTTCTTCGCGAACCACGGGGACTCCCGTCACTCTGCAAATCTTCAATCAATGATTCGGGTAAGCGACATCGTAAAATGTTTATGAACATACAAATATTTTATGGTTAAGTGTACATACGTCACTATAACGAGAATGCTCGGCATGAGAGTGATCGTTTGATACGAACGCCTTATTCGATCGATAATTGATCGGATTTGGATTTTAATTGGTGTTATCCTACCGCGTATTTTGAATCATTTTCAACCGAATCGAGTTTTTCTATTTTTAAGAAAACCTCAATTCGAAAGAAATGTGAAAGATTCGTCTGGTTAAAACAATAGGTCTTAGTCGTATGATACAAGAATGGTACGTATCTACGTTTTTCCTAAATAGTGGCCAATATATACTATATACATACATGTACATATGTGACTGAACAATCGAGACGTTAAATCAATTACCGTGATAGTCCTGCCTCAGAATGTGATCTGCTTAAAATAATGCGAGTTCTCTCATGATACATATACTGGTTTCTTACTGTTGCATTATGCACAAGGCTCGATCTATCGTATATCGTATATACGCGGTATGTACCACGGAACGCATTACAGAATTCATCCACTTTACGTTATTTGTAATTCTTATAGGCGTATCACTCGCGATCGTAACGTTTTCATTAATTGTAATAATCGTTTAAATGTTATAGCATGACGAATCGTTAAAGGAGCGCTTTGCACGCTACGTACATAACACGTATCTTGCATTCATTCGCAAACGCGTCAATTAAAATGGAGCTACAAGCTGAAACGATTCGTAGGTTTGTTCATGCCATGAAGCGTAAACTATGAAAATATTAAAACTGCAATTTTAAAGCCTTTTCATGTCGATCATCATTATTTATATGAAACATTTTGGTCTCTGATAAGCACCGGAATCTATCGATAATAGATACGATTTGTTCTTCAGGATTATGATCGATAAACCAATTTTTGTTTTATCGAACAGCAGATTTAAAAAAAAATATTCGACATTTAACATAAATATAAACTAAATTAAATATTGTACGATGATAAATATGGAATCGAGTAATATGATCGAATTTTAGAAATATTGTAATTGCTTATCACAGGGAAAGTAAATTACATTTAAAATACGTATTTATGTGTTCTAATAAGTAAGTGAATTTAATTAAAATATTCGAAACTCGAGTACGTGTTATTACCTCGGAAAGTACATACTACAAAGTAGAACAGAGAGATTTATCGATATATCAACCTTGTAAATATTAACATCTTTGGTACGAGCCTCGACTACATTACTCGACAGCCGCCAAATATGTCTCTACGACCGAGCCTCGACTAAAGTCAACAATACAATACGCTACGGCTATGCATCGCTCTTGCTCGCAACCGTTAAATTACACTACGCGGCGGTCAAGCGCCACGCTATATCGTAGAGGTCAGAGGTTATGATAGATCTGTGATACAATCGAATCGTAGGATTAGTGATCGATAAAGTGAATTGTCTTTACACTATATATTCAGGTATGTAAGAATCCAGTATAATATATATATATATATATTCGATTGTATCACAGATCTATATATATATATATATATACATATATGCGATATTATAAACTGGAACACGATAAAAGATCATTCACCGAAGAAACAAACAACGTGTCGGATCGTTCAAATCGTATTTCTTATAAATATTTATCAAAGTATTAAGTGATCAAGACATATCGCATTATGTATTGTGTGTTGGTTTCTACATGCAAACATTAAATACGGTGGTACGTAGTCAGAAAATGGGCATGCACATAAGTAAGTATGTACCTTGAACGCGATCGCAACCAAAAGGTCAAGAACGATCTTTGCCAGTTATATTTAAAATAAGGAAATATCGGAGATATTCAGAGAAAGGTAGAAAGACTGGGCAAGTTGCTATAGGGTACTTCTGATACCCACGTGTATTACAGAAATGGCAATAACCAATGGAACCAGTTATAAATCGGCCGGAACGTTAATGCAGGCCTTTGTGAATCGCGAAAGAGAAGCTTTCCAACCACGCCCACATGCGAAACTCGTTTATTCCCGATCCTATTCTTTTCTGCTATTTCCATCGAAAAGGAAAGACAAATTCGGAGAAATGAAAAAGAAAAAATAATTTCAAAAGTAAAATTTAACATTCACATAGAATTTCTTTCAATTTGGGAATGGAAAAATGATATTCACACGCTCGTAACTTTCCATAATTTATTCGAACTATATTTTGATGTCATTTTACCATTCGCAGCCTGAGAGAAATTTCACTAGAGAGAAATTCTGAATATCGAAATTTACTTGCAGCCATGGTACATATCCAATTCTCTATGTACAATTGTTTACTTTCTTCGTATACGAGTTCGTTACGCGGCATTTTATTTTTAAGATTGATATTAACACACCAACTGGCGTAGAAATACTATTAAATACACGCATGTGTACCAGTTGGTTAGTTCTGTAGTTATAGAACTAATCAAATATCGTAGTACACAACACTTGTTAACCTTAAGTAATATGAGAAATATTGATAAATTATAAACATACGATGTGATAATAAAGTACAAATAAATATTCCTTAATGATTGCTTAAATATTTATTTCGTACGGAATGCTTCAATCCTTTATGAAATATTTACGCGCAATTATTTATTGCTTTTATTATATTTTGTTCCTCGATAGAAGTAATCAAATATATAACGATAAAAAATTGTAATAGTCGATATTATATACTGTGTTTACTACGTCAGGATTCGTTTACTGTCAGGAATGCATTAGTAAAAATTTCACATCGAGTGAGTGAATGACTACTTACAAAATAAGCAACGCTATCGAAGAAATGAGTGGTCATTTACGTGGAACGATGACCGGTACATCTTGCCTCTCTATAAGAACGTGACTGTTGATCGCTGATTATGTGAAAATTATTACAGGAAACAAACGTCCAAATTATGCTTATAAGGACTAAGGAAATTATTATGTAAAAGAAAGTACAGAAGCCGTACTGATCCATTTATTGAATGATTTCGTTAGTGTTTGAGTATCGCAAAGGTATATTTGGTAGACTTCACTGCCTTTCTTTGCCATCCGCACTTTCACGCGAAATTATTTCAATAAGAATTCGAAAGTTATCTTTATCGGATCTATTTTATAACTAATAATAAAAATCAATATGCGATTTTTTAATCTTCCTTTTTTAGAATTATATCATGATATAGTATATAATATAGGTAAGAATGTAGTATAAAGAATTGTAGTGTAGTCTTATATGTTTTCCATATCGGGTCGGTTAAATACAAAAAAATATTCTGCTGTCATTTTACTGTTATATTTACACAGAGGATCACGTAACATTCTGTGACACTCGACATATAAAAAAAGAAAATTATGAATTCGCCGCTACACGCCACAATGTTGCATCCTATTACGTTAATTTTTCTTTTTTCTTTTCGTGCGCCTCGTTGCATTCAGGAAGTGCATTTCCACTTCCTCCACGATCGATACCAACATCTAAACTAGATTTTCGCGTGATTTATAAAATAGGATGTTGAAACGTTGCGTAAATCTCACAATCTGGGTCAGTCAAACGAATTAATAAAATCATTGAAACTTAAATAGAAACGTAAGAGCAGGATCGCTGATCCGTGTTCACGGATTATAAATCCGTTGAGTACCTTTCTTAATACTGATTAACGCAGCTAGCAGCTGCGTTAAATTAATACGAAATATTCGTACTGTTTCGTAATAGAAAAGTCACTTTCGCAGCAGAATTTCTTTCGCTAGCAGGTTTCCATCTAATTGTCGTTAATTACACTGTCATTTGGTGGAGGAACTGACAAGGAGGAAAGCCTGTGTTCTTAGAATTCAGTTTAATTTTGCGAACTGCAAGAAAATTTTATATCGAGTTTAAATTACACGAATCAAATGAAATGAAATTAAATTATGTGTTTTTAGATATCACAAGGTGATAGAAAAATTGGAAAATATTACCGCGATCTTTTCATGTATTGCTATAAAGTTTTCATGTTTTCACGTTTAACAATCGCTATTATTTGAAATGCATTGTTTTTAACGGAGAAAAAGGTGTTGCCTGTTTAAAATTATTATAATCGATTAAATTTTATTCTTAACACGAATAAAGTAATTAACTTCGAGTTAATTCGCTACATTGATACAATTTTTTTTATGCTTTGCTAGTTTTATAAAATGGAATATAACATTAGATAGAATTGGTAGCTTGGAAATTTATGTTTAGTAACGTTATATTACACTCGGCAAGAAGGGAAAGAGACAATCTAGAAACTAAGATCAATGATCTGCGAAACGATCGTTCAGCTCTGAATCTTCCTGTGGATCGTCGTCTTTTCAACGCGGTTTGACTTTCTTCCGCAGTTAATTATATAGCTTCCACACTACTTTCCTTGGTTGTTAGTGCAATTGTTGTCCATCACATAATTACATTCCATTTCCATCCGTACCGCAGATTACTTTTTCATATTCCGTGTCTATTAAGTTAAAATTACCGATCGGTAATATGTATCTAACTATATTATACGTAAAGGATTTTAATTAAAGTAATATAAGAAAAATATAAACAAATATCTCTCGTAGTTTTGTTGTCGACATTCAAATTACGAATACGAGAAAGAAATGCCTGAATTGCAATAGTTATGATTACCACACCGCTTGTTAATGTATCTAGAAAAAGAACTCGTTCATCTCAACTTGCATTTCATACGTTCACGATAGTTGTACCAGCGGTTACGCATGTTTTTTTATTAATGATATATTCCAGCAAAGTAGTAACAAAGATCAAAAATCTTTTTTTATGTAACAGTTTTCATGTTAGTTTCTTATAAAACGTAACACCAACATTCGATACACACAGGTGGATTATCTTAATATTTAGAACATCTGTCATATTTTTCCTTTCCGGTTGTCACTATTCTTTTCATCCTAGCTACCGTAACGTGACACCACATACTTCTGTACCACTCTTCCACATCCTACTTGGAGGAAAAAGCAACCGGGATATAAACTAGCAACGGATTCAAGTTAATTAGATTCTGAAGCTTATACATACGTAGATGATAATGGATTACATGCATTACAAAAATAAACTAAACTATAGAAATAAATCGGATAAGGAAGCATAACGAGAGTCTCCTGAGGTCTATTCATCATGAGTCTATCCATGAGTACATTCCCTGACGTTGTTCGGCCTACACATCCAAATGATCGTGGGTGTTTCATTTCCATAGAAAGGAATCGCGATTGCATTCATCGAGGATTTCCAGTCATTAGAAGACCAGTGTAATTATCGACGCGGCCCGTTCCGTAGGAAGTTTGCACAATTTACACTTTGCGATGAGTCTGATCCATTCGACTATCCAGTCAGAACTATGCCTGTCCTATCAGTCCGCCGACGTTGTAATTGAATTTTCCCGGCACGCTGGATGCGCGTAATAGAGCGGTACTTCGTGGTTCGTTTGGAAATTTCGATCGTTAAAAGAAATTGTTACTCGTCTGCCTTCCGTTCACCGTCTTAAAGGAGTCTTTTTTCAACCGAGCAATGGCTCGTTGAATCGCTATTGCCAGGTTTTCTAGGCGGTCTGATTATCACTATGGCAAAGCGCTGCTAAAAGCTACCTACCAATAATTTCATAACGCCGCGCCGTGCCACGCCGTTTTTATGAATCTTTCTTCCACGCAGAATGTTTTTTCTAGATAAGTAGAATGGGCGAAAGCGTTGTTTAAAACATATGGAACGGTTGTGGAAAAGAAGTTATAAATTTTACTGAAATATTCAAAACAGTTTCGTACGATATTTGCGGTAGTTGCATATTGATTTGAATCTATTAACCGAGAAAGACGAGTTAATTCGTCGTTCGGATTCTTTATTCAGAGACTCCCCATGTCTTTACGTGCCTACCTGGTTAGTAAGTAATATTAGAATTTGAACTAACTATTCGGTTTATTAAGATACCTATAAAATTGTAAATTCTAACTACGAAGACTCGTATACTTTCTAAGAAACGCAAGCTTACATTTTACTATATATATAGAGTCGCTGTCGTCCGAAATTAGAACATGCAATATCAGTAAGGTAATTCAATGAAGTGTATCGTGTATCGATGTCGTGTTTCTCCTCCAATAACATTTGAAAACCGGTACACCGTGAATCGAGGATCTGATAACACGTCTGGGGATCAGTTATCGTGGCTAGAATGTATGTATGTGTAGTATCTTTACCGATTTTTAAAGATCGAGAAATACTACAAGTATTACTTGAATTTTATAAGAGCTGCTAAATAAGGGATCTGTATTCATATTGCAATTAATATCATTTCGAATGTTCATCTTGTAAATACTCTGACTTCATGAGAATTCTTGCATTTTACATCACGGGCAGTTAACTGATGCGACGGATACAATAGGAAGTACGTTATGTGAATTCGTCAAGCACGAGATTTCCGACCGGAAAATTACTGCGAGAAACTACATATCAAACTTCCTGGATAAATAATGCTAATCATTAATCGTAATACTTGCAAATTTGCTCGCTTTCAACGATATTAATTGCGCTGAATTAGACTGTTTATTAAAGCGAGCTCTTTCTCAGGCACAACTTATATTAAAAGTGTACATTTGACATAAAATAGGGGTAACGGAGATTTAACCCACCAAGCGAAAGAAATAACCAACTATATTACTTTATTTCGTTTCTTCATATATAGCGGATGGAAAAAGTATCGAGTGATATTTGTGCAATAATTCACATTCCTCCTACGGCTGATTAATAAGAAAACTACAATGGTCGCGTTCGAGCATAGCGAGTATGGAAGCAAATAGTGGTCAAAGGTTGGAAAGTAGGGCTTCGCATTATTGTGGAATTAGCACACTTTTACGGAGTCACCGATGGCACCAACACAACGCAAATTCTATGCATCTTTTAAAACGCTGTGCACATATGTTTTTTCAACAGTCACGTAATGATGATTTAGATGAAGTAATCTATTACTTTTTATGCGTAACATACTGAATTCATCGATGAATCGCCAATTTCGAAACAACTTTACAGAAATTAAAACGAATTATTGCAAGCAAAATATGTACTCTTTATCAGATAATAAGCACATACGGTGTAATTTGTGAAAAAATAGCTCATCTTCACAGCTGTTTGTTCGGGTACTCGGAATTTATTACTATAAAAACTCTGCTAACTTGAAATCATACGAATGATAGAGAAATTGACATCATCGTTGAGGAAATGTTTCTCACAAGAATCTGTAATAAGAACAACAACCGTTTCGATTGGCCACAAACTTCCATCCACACATGGTTTAAAATATCGTAAGTTCAATTGCGATCCTTAGTAACGTGACACGTACGATTCGTGAGATGAATTGCGGAAATGTGAAAAGCAAGATACGAAAAAAAATCGCAGCATGTTTTGCCGATTCATGCCGACAGCGATTTTTAACCGTTCACGTTCTTATCGAGGTATGGTCGACGTAATTCTTCGCGAGAATATGATTCCCTAGAAATGTAGTCCTCGAAGAAGAAACAAGACGGAGGAAAGAGAAAAAAGATGATGGTAAAAATGTGTCGTTCGCCGTTCGATGACGATGGTCATGGTGAAACGATCGCGAGGCAGACCGATAATTTCAATGCCCACCAGTACGCGCTCCGTCGAAACGAATATTTCGCGGTTACCGGAATTAATATCGCAGTTCCATTCTGCACCGACAAACAACGCGGTATCGATGTCGAGGAAGCACGATCCAATTCTATGTCGCGATGAACGATAAAAAAGTATCAAACCACATAAAAAGGGCTTTATGCGGAAAGCGAAGTCGGTCACAGATTAGTTTGCGGAGTCGTCGGGTGTTAGACTGTTGCTGCAGAGAAATTTTGCAGATGATTTACACTGTCGCGCCGCTTAGCTGGATAATAAATGATACCTGCCACGATTGTAGCTTGTCGTATATCGTTATTCTAACCTGTCAATGGTTAAAGACAGGCTAACTTGTCATACGAATTCGAGTTGATCCTTCAAAATTTATAATTTATTTACATAGAGTTCTCTAGCGCATTTAACGTGCCGTTTCTCTTACAAATATGTATATTTTCATCCGAGGTGTTTAAATACAAATTGTTACGCTGCAAGTACGAGTTTCTATTTCGCGTATCAAAAGCATACGAGAGTAATCGATGAATCATTCGTTCAATTATAATATAATCGATAGGTAATTTTATTTTATTTGATTTTTTACTAATTTCTTATTAAAACGCGTATCAATGTGACGCTAGACATCATCGATCCATCAATGACATGCATTATATACCGTTACCCGTCATAGTGTGCACCAGATCATCCCATAACACAAAATGGGACAAATATATTCCAAACACATATTCCATTGAGAAAATAAATAAATTATTAAAAGAGAATACCTAGGTAAACAACAAGGTAGAGTGCTTTCGTGATAAAAAGTAAAAGAGAATCGATAATCTGCAGCTCTTTACGTAATTGCAGTAACCAGCTAGTTTCCCGTCAAATTATTGTACGGTACGGTAAATAGCTGAATTTTGCGAACTACGATAATAAGCTATTATAATAAATATAGAATATCCCTGGCTTATTGTGCAAACTAGAACGCAAGTTTTCTTAAACAATGTACGATTATGTATATGTCTATACGAGATCGTGGGATCTCTAACTCCTTTGAAAAAGAGATCACATTTGAAACAATTAACGCAGATATCTAGTTCACAGTGGTATTGTTTAGAGTGGTACGTGGTTTAAACATTACGCAGCAGTAGTATAACCATTGATAGCACGCACTGTACCGTTACACCGTCACGCTGAAAGGATTAAGACAGCGGAACGGCGTGTATGATTGGAAAAGCCTCTGACCTTTCACTTCATCTAGTTTGTCATTCGAAAGATGTTTAAGTATAATATTACTGAACAGTGTAAAAATAACAAGTTCCTCTGTCCAATAATTTTTGTTCTAATTAATTATCTAATATATTACTCTTACAACACACAACACTGGTTTATATATTCAAAGAATTAGAGAATTTCTGTGCTGTCCAGACAGTGTGTTGAAAGTACTCAAAATTGAAATTCATGTTCTATATAAATTGCTCCTATAAACTAAATAGTAACAAAAATGTTAACAGGTTTCGCAATTGACATAAAACCCGAATGATTTACAAGGGTTTTTAAGTACTTCCTATCTTGTACAGATTCACGTGCAATTACAATCAACTTTCGTCACGCCGTTTTGCGTTTTATTCAATTTATTTCATTATAAATGTCACTGTAACCCATATAGCGTCGATAATTACCAAATACACGATGGAACGTTTCATCATAGGAAACCACGTAAATTGCAACGAAGTAACCCTGACGAAAATGCGACATAATTGAAATCGATAGTCGTTAATAATGAAATTTTCGTAACCAATAACACGGTTGTAACTGAGAAGCCACGATGTTCGTGATTTGACCGGCTTATACACCACATTAGGTGTAGTCAAGTATTGTCCAAGGTAGTTGAATATCATGATGCAGCTCGAAGAGACATTACTTTACAGTTGGGGTGACTCTAAGCCAATTTCACGTCAGGTTTCTTCGCTCTAATACCCCTATCGTACCACGTGACTTCCCTCATGGCAAATGACCATTGTTTAGCAGTGATACCATGTTCAAAGGTATCGATACCAACAATACCATGATCGCAAAATGCGATGGCAAATCGTTTGTCTTGTCAAAGAAACGAGATCATAATCGAGAACAATAAGTATGATCGATGGTACGAAATTGACACTACTTTCGAAACGGATAGGAAAGAGATGTTCGCAGAAGAGAAATCATCGATCTGTGAAATTGACAGGATTCTCATATTTTAGGTCGAAGACACTGATCGGCAACTTTTTTCAGCAACTGCTGCTCTTTCGGATAAATGTTCAAAATTGGTTCCGATATTTGAACAAAAGAAATTTGTCCGAACAGTGTAAGTAAGTAGTATCTATACTTTCAGGAAGAATGAAGAGCCTTTGGTCGTACGCGATCGTTAAGCGAAGCTTTTATGGAACGGCGGTACATTTGTTTCGTTTATAGAAGATATAAACACCTTTTAACTTATTTCTTTTCTTTCAAAAACCGACATGACTTGTCATGTAAAATGTAAAAAAGTTTGAAAAATTTTGAAATTTTAGTAAAATTTTATTAAATTTTAAATAAGGGAGAGGCAGAGAAAGAAAGAAAGAGTGCAACAAAGAGTATTCTTCAAACAGAAGCGACCGATAAAGTTACAAAAGACTACATATTTTTAAAAGAATTCAAGAATTATGAGAATAGATTATATGTAGGTGTAAATGTAAAGGGATTATGTGAAATTATAAATTATCAAATTTTACGATATACATATAGGTAATATATACATATAGTTAAAAGAATGATTCTTACATCTTTGCACGGATTCACATCTAATTCGGCAATTCGGTGTTTAAAATGCATAACGTAATTTCACGAACAAATTATTCCATAAATGCCAAACGCAAACAGAGATCGGATGCGTTTGACACACTTCGCGTTGAACGTGACTGTGGATGGCCAATGGCGATGCACGATAATTAGCACCTGCATGCTCGCTTAAAATATTACAAAATTATTTGTATCTTGTGTATAATTTTGCCATAGAATTCATCGAATTTTTCCAACTCGATTATTAAACTGATTAATCTATTCCTTAATCTATATATGATAATCTCTTAATCTATCGTTGTATCATTGACTACACACTTGACACCCGTGATCTATAAATGTCCTGTTTAATTTAGTGTCATAAATGTCATTCGAAACCACGAGTGAGTGGCTTTGATCCTTAGACGGCTTCATCCAATGGCATAAGTTACTTATTATCATATCTTGGATTTATATATGCAGAAGCAGAAAACAGCTTTTCATTATCAATTAATTAGACTCAATCTCGTTTTACGCATATCCCTGCAATAGGCGATACAAGAAAAATAAAATTACGTAACGATATTGTTTAACATAATTTCGAAAATGAAAATAGACGAAATCCGACAATCAGGTATATGAATTTATTCTGATCGATACAGATGGTATCGGTGAAAAAATAATAATTTTCCTATTAGTACCTTTTTATTGCGTATTGGTAGTTACGTGAAACAAGACTAAAATATCTATTTATCTACTTATATAAAAACCACATGCACGGTGCATATCAGATTCATAATGCATATATGTAAGCATGTTCAAACTATTATGGAATTAATATCAGAAATCAAAATGACAGAGGAGCACGTGGCGTGGTCTTCTTACGAGACCTATTTCTGAGAGTGAGCACAAGTGCGCCGGTCCTACCGAGCCTGATCCTATTAAGGAGTTAACAGGTATCTGGTTAGAAGACGAACAACCCAGTCTTATTTCACACCTGGTCAAGTTAACAGTGTCTATTGATAATCACCGGCGCATCATTTAATTATTTAGGGCCTTAAATAAGGCATTCAGAATTTTAAAATATCCAGCGTGAACAACGATTACCAAAATGGGTGATATAATTGGTTAGTAAGAATTCACGTCAAGGAAAAATTTTGGCGAACAATATAGAAAGTGCAGTGGAACAATTGTTGGTAAACTCGACAAGGGAGAGAAAGTGTTCTATACTTTGAACTCAGTGAAATTTTATTAGTCTATAAAACAATAGAGTTGTATAATCGTCGATTATTATCTATTGTTATAGGTGCCTTAACCAAAGAAATTTATATCAATTTAATCGTGAATTCAAACTCGCGTATGTTTCAAAGCAACTGAAATTTTTCTATCTGTTTCATTCGTGTAACTAGTTGGCAATGCCTAAATTCGATTACCATAAGAGAATATGTTATATAATTAACTACGCTAATATATATATATATATAAATCTTCGTTGTAATATATCTATTTTGACAAGACTACATATTCATTTGGTTTCTAAAGCTTCGATAAAAATCAATCTTTCAATATTATTAATACTAAATAAATTTACTTCTTCGATGATCACACTTTATTTTGTTTCATCTATTTGCCCTTTTGTAGTATTACAAGATGTAATGTGACTTATTTTCAATAAGGTTTTATCTATCTCTTCCATGGAAAGATTTAGTTCCAAGAAATGTTTTTATTGTCCTATACTTACACGGTATAACAGTGACAACGTTTCTCTTCGTGGTTCACCGCAATTTTCTATAAGACTCGAACAAGGAATCATCTCGTATAAAACTACCGATAAATGCAGCACGTTATGTTATTAACTTCATTTATGATTTATCATGTACCATACTCATTACATCCCAATAGAATTGAAATTTATATTCGTAATAATAATCGAAGGCATTAACGTAATAAAGATATTAATATAATTTTTATGTATTATTATTAATGTGCATTATTAATAATAATAATATGGTAAATTTCGACAAATTAACTAATTTTACTTGTACAATTAAAGTGTAGAAATATAATTCCCTATTTCAGAAATGACCGGTGGAGGGACCAATATGGCGTACCACGGTCTGAGTCAGCACGTAAATTTTGACGTGATACCAGATCCTGGAGATCGCTTCGTCTTGGAAGAATTAATCGGAGAAGGAACCTATGGAGAGGTTTACAGCGCGTATTGCAACGAATCTGGCAATAAGGTTGCAATTAAAATTTTGGAGAATGTCGCCGACAATATCGAGGAAATCGAAGAAGAGTATCTGGTACTGAGAGACTTAAGCCACCATCCTAATATTCCTCTCTTCCATGGTTTGTTCTTGAAAAGAGCTAAACCTGCTCAAGAAGAGGATCAATTATGGTTCGTCATGGAGGTATCGTTGCACTAATTTTCGTCTCATAATATAAACAGGAAAGCGTAACGAATATACAATCGAATACATCAATATCGTCACCTAATTAAACGTTATTTGATACCGCTTTGAAATTTCCACAAAAAAAAATTCAAACGAGTTATTATAAAACGTTCCGATCGTAGTTGTGCACCGGAGGGTCGGTGACCGATCTCGTTCAAGGCCTGAAAAGAAAAGGAAGGCGCCTAACGGACGACCAAATAGGTTACATCCTCGCAGAAACGGTGGAGGCACTAATTTATTTACATAGCAATCATTGCATGCACCGTGACGTTAAGGGACACAATATTTTGCTTACCGAAGATGCACACGTCAAACTGGTTGATTTTGGCGTGTCTTCGCATCTCGTTGCTACCCTCGCCAGAAAAAATACCTCGGTTGGCACACCGTACTGGATGGCACCTGAGGTAAATTCCAAAATTCCTTCTTCGACGTTAACGTCAACTTTCGATTATCAAAAGTTTCAATCGTCTTATCAAAATACGACATTAACAAATGTGAAATCTTACAAATTATGAATAGGTGATAGCTTGCGAACAACAACTTGATTCTTCTTACGATTCTCGATGCGACGTTTGGTCAGTTGGAATCACGGCAATCGAACTAGCAGAGGGCGATCCACCCCTATCTGAACTGCACCCTATGAGGGCACTCTTTCAAATCCCCAGAAATCCACCACCGTCCCTCAAAAATCCAGATATCCATTCTCCAGAGTTGGTCGACTTCATTACGGAATGTTTGGTGAAAGATCTCGAGCACAGGCCCTTTGCCAGCGAACTAAAAGAGCATCCTTTATTGATGAATATCGAGTCGAACGCGGAAAAGATTAGAAACGAACTACAAGAGGAGATCCGACGTCAAAGAGCTGATGGTAAAGTTCATAGACAGCCCGAAGTAACGACCAAACACGGCAAATTGAAGACCGATCGGAAAGCTAGGCCAGAAAAAATGTACATGGACGACCTGGCTGCTTTGGACATGTTGTCGGAGGATGCAATCGTCGATCAGTTACAACACAGATATGAAAAAACTCAAATATATACTTATATCGGAGATATACTTGTAGCTGTTAACCCTTTCACAAACTTGGGACTGTATACAGGCATCGTAAGTATCATCAAACTCTATTTATCGAAATTTCTTAAGTTTCAAGTTATCTATGCAGGAACAAAAGAGATACAAAGGCCAGGCAAGATCGGACAATCCACCTCACATTTTCGCCGTCGCCGATGCTGCGTATCAAGCACTGCTACATCAACGACAGAATCAAGCAATTGTAATTAGCGGGGAGTCAGGAGCAGGAAAAACGGAAAGTGCGAATTTGCTGCTGAAACAATTGGTTTACCTCAGCAAAGCTCCTAATCGTAATTTGGAAGAAAGAATTCTTCAGATAAATCCGATAATGGAAGCTTTCGGTAATGCGACTACTGGGATTAACGCAAATTCATCGAGATTTGGCAAATATCTTGACTTAACCATGACTAAAGGTGGTAAAGTCACTGGTGCCAGAATATACGTGTATTTGTTAGAGCAATCTCGCGTTGTAGCTCAAGCTGAGTAAGTTTCTGTATATCATGTATTCGTCGATATGTATGTATTTATCGATTAGGTAGCTATGTAATAATTTCAACATTCTGATTTCGTTGATTCACACAGAGGTGAACGCAATTTCCATATATTTTACTACATGTACGATGGTCTGGAGGCAGACAATCGTCTTTCGGAATTTTATCTGGATTCGAACCTTCGGAAGCATCATCGGTATTTGACAGATCAGAGTCAAACATCTCAAACGCATATCGATAAATTTCAACAACTAAAAGTCGGTTTTAAATTACTGGGATTTCAAGATAGCGAAGTGGACATAGTATATCGTATTCTGGCTGCGATACTTCATCTCGGTGATATCGAGTTTGGTGAAGTAGCCAGCGAAGATAATACCGATAACAAAAGCCGCGTGATTGATACAACACCTTTACACAGAGGTAATATTACCAACAAATTTATCTCTTCTAAATTATCGTTTCTTTCGTTTTCGTTCCTTTTCTTCTTACTTTTTTCTTTCGAGAAGAAGTACTCTTTCGAAGAAGAAGAATTTATGGAATTTATAAACTTCGAAACACGTTTCAGTTTCGCAATTACTCGGTGTGGAAGAAAATGATCTTTTGGAAGCGTTGACATCAAATTCCGTTATGACCAGGGGAGAAACAATCACGCGTAACAATACGGTAGCCGAAGCGTGTGCGGCTAGAGACGCGATGGCAAAAGGATTGTATGGTCGATTGTTTGACTGGATGGTCAATCAAATCAACTGTTTACTATGTTTCAATCGTTCACCGAACTACGAACCGCTGGCGATCGGCCTGCTGGATATATTTGGCTTCGAAAATTTCCCGAGGAACTCCTTCGAGCAACTCTGCATCAACATCGCCAACGAACAAATACAATATTACTTCAATCAGCATATTTTCACCTGGGAGCAACAGGAATATATGGCGGAAGGAATACCAGTAGATTTGGTCGAGTTCTCTGACAACAGACCCGTTTTAGATATGTTACTCAGCAAACCTATGGGACTTTTGGCTTTATTAGACGAAGAAAGTCGATTTCCCAGAGCCACCAATAAATCCCTAATCGGTACGAATCTCCAATTTGTTATTTTTCGATAAAAGTAATGCATTCGATAATTATTGTACACATATTACAGAGAAATTTCATAACAACATCAAGTCCAAGTTCTACGTAAGGCCAAAATCGGACGCAGTTTGTTTCGCAGTCCATCATTTTGCGGGTCGCGTAGTTTACCAAGCGGAAGGCTTCCTAGAAAAGAACAGGAATTTCCTACCGCCTGAAGTAATCCAGCTGGTCAGGCAATCTCAGTACGATATGGTCCGTTTCTTGTTCCAATGTCCGATCACGAAAACTGGCAACTTGTATTCGGCTGTTCACGAGACTGATTCGAAAAAATTGTCACAGTCGAATCAGAATACGAAGGTATCTAGGTTTAGCTACTCGATTAAATTATACAAGCTTGATGATCTCTCGCTAATTAACTCGAAGACAACGCCGTCGCAGCGATGATCGTACAGATTGAAAATTGCTGGAAATTTCGTTTGAATGAAAATTTATTTGTAAATTGCATTAGGAACGGTACTCCAGTCGGGGTTTGGCGTCACAATCCAGAGCTCAACAAACCGTAGCAACTTACTTCCGTTACTCCCTTATGGACTTACTCCAAAAAATGGTGTCTGGGTCACCACAGTTCGTACGATGCATAAAACCGAACGACTCTAAGAGCCCACGATTCTTCGATAAAGAGAAAGTCGTGAAACAATTGAGATATACAGGGGTCTTGGAGACAATAAGGATCAGACAAAATGGATTTTCGCATAGAATATCGTTCAACGAATTTCTAAAAAGGTACTCCTCTCAATTTCGAAATGTCGATCTGATCAAAGTTCATAGTTCAGCCTTTATTAAGCATTAAAAATTAAACGGGCTGTTTTAAATATCTTCGATTAAAAAATTATGTATGTTTCAGATATTGTTTCTTAGCATTTGGATACGATGAACGTGTGGCAGCGAATCGCGACAATTGCCGTCTCTTTCTGATCCGTTTGAAAATGGACGGATGGGCATTGGGCAGAACAAAAGTTTTCTTGAAATACTATCACGTCGAATTCCTTTCGAAGATGTACGAGGAACAGCTGAAGAAAATCATTATGGTTCAATCGTGTGTTCGTCGATGGCTCGCTAGGATCAGATTTAAGAAGCAGAAATGGCAATTCGCCGTGTCTGTTGTGACACTACAACGTCATATTCGTGGCTGGTTGTCGCGGAAGCACTTCTTAGAGGAAATGAAGAAGAAACAAGAAGAGGAAGAAGCAACTGTTCTACAAAAAATGCAAGGTATATGAGTTTCCTTCTTTTCTTTTTTTTTTTTTTTGATATTTCTCTCGGGGAATAAAATTCACAACATACATTATACATTGAAAAGAATATAAAACGAATTGATTTAATCATGTTTCACAGAGGAACAGAACGAGAAGGTGGAGATTGAGAAGCAGACAGAAGAAGACGAGGAAGATGAAACTACGAAAGAAGAGTTGAAGGAAGATGATGCTGCAGCTATCATACAAAGTCGTAAGATTAATCCTGATAAAAGCATAAATTTATGTTGAATTTCATACAAATTAATGTAACAGATTCTTTTTATCGTTAGATTTCAGAGGATACACAATTCGCAAACGCTTTGGACCTGAACTGGAAGAACGTTTAAAGAAGATCTTGAACAACTACGATGATAAATTTGAGGCACATAAAGCGTTACTGCGTGAAGGTTTAAAGAACGAAGAAGCAGCGTTTATAGTCCAACGGTGGTACAAAAAGGAAAAAGTGAAAAACAGAAAACCTCCGACAAAAGATCTGGTACATTATAAATTAAGGCAAGCTGATCTCATACAATTTTCTCAAAACGTGAGTAAACGAAATTTTAGATAAAAACTTTGATTCCACTTACGCGTAATGTTTCATTTATTCCAATGGTGTCGAAGGTTCATATGAAAAATCAAGATGTGCACAAGAATCTACGTCACAATAAGCCAGGAGTTCGATTAAACGAGATAGAAGAGCCGCCACCGGATTATGTTCGACCCGAAGGATTCAACATGGTGCAGCCTATCATGCAATATCGAAGTGGCAATCAAGTGGATGGAGAGGAAACGATCAAGTACTACCGTGACTTGAAGGATGAGATGAGCAGGTAAATAGACATAATGCACTGACGCGATCGATTATTCATTCTCATTTTCTTCGAGCGAATGAGAAATTCGAATGCTCAATTTTCCAATGCTTTTGGCACTCGCATCGGAAGTGGTTCGGACTTCGAAGAAGAAGAAGTTGGCTGGGACTTACCGTTGATACAGCTAGAAAATGACCTTCACCCATTGACGAGGTACATTCGTAGATACCAGGGAGATTTTATCAAATTGTTATCTACCTCGCGCTACACCTGTAGATATTTGTAAAATCTTGTTCGACCTTTTTTTCGAGTATCATAGTCCTAGGCACTAGACATCCACTTTAACATCGTCACTGAAGATCCCATAATCTTTTATCGAATATCCTATTCTATCATAGAATACAAAATATCCTCTTAAAGCACTTGGGCCATAAATTCACTAAAATATTCGAAATAAACGAGCTATTTGTATTATCCTTGTACCAGGAATCTTATTGTTAGTTATACTGAAAATGTGTCCCTTGCCAACACATCTACAAAGCGAACAAACAGTTTCGAACTTTAGCAAGATTTTAGTAGATACTACTATCAAAGAATTGTGTACTATACCTGTGTAAAACAGTGACGTAGAAAGCAGGAACGCATGTTGTGCATGAAAATTACTGCTTTATTTCTAATCTCAGGAGTCGAATTGGGCAGATTCTGGAAGTGAATACCGAGAGGAGAGAACGTTTGGAAGCTCAGGGAGACTTTGCGATAGCTTCGGAACAACAACTTTCGGATATATGGCACAAAGCTTTGAGAAATCCGAGCGAGGATCAGCAACAAGAGAACTCGGGCAGAGTGGGGTAAAGTCAAACTTTCTCAATTA
Organism: Bombus pyrosoma; assembly: GCF_014825855.1. Classification (NCBI taxonomy): domain Eukaryota; kingdom Metazoa; phylum Arthropoda; class Insecta; order Hymenoptera; family Apidae; genus Bombus; species Bombus pyrosoma. The sequence goes on from NC_057783.1 coordinate 11,059,543, forward strand.
GACGTTTATTGTCTTCTTGCCTAAACTTAAGTTTAACTCCCCCTCAGACAGTCAGTTATCATTACGTTCGTTTCTTTACTTGTCAAACTTGCAATACATTGTTCTTGTAAATAGGCAGTATCGTTGAATTAATCATTGTATGATAGCAATCGAGTTTTACTAATCTTTCGTTGTGTTTCTGTACCTTGCCAGAGGTATCATGGCAAACTTCCAGGTAAAACTATAAACTTATGCCATCCGTAGTACGTATCATACCTGTCTCAGAGATTTAATTTCATTTAGAAATCGTTTTAAGGTAGATTTTATATGAATATCAGAGAAAACCAACTTATCTTACACACGTATCTAGTAATGGGATCTGAGACACTTTGAATCAGTTCGAACAGGTTACGAAGCTTAAAAGTCTTGAAACCCTTGATAAATAATTGATCGTCTTGGAAATCTTGAAAGTCTTGATCGTTTTCGATATCTTGAAAGTCTTAGGGCTCGCTATAGGGTTTGATAACGTGATATGACTCAACATATAGTGGACGTAGAAAGTATTCTACACACTTTAAAACGGAATAATTGTTTGAAAATTGGGCTAGACGACTTGATCTCTTTTAAGGAGTTAGAAGGATTAATTTACTAAATGACGCGCAAAAAATTGTAAAAAAAGTCGCAATTGATCGAAATCACGAAGAAAACAGTAATGAAAATTTCAACAACACATTTTAAACCCACCCACTGTATATTACAGTTATGTATAATAGTAATGTAGACGCGGATAACAAACGTGTATGATGCAGTGATGAGTATTCATGTCTTACTGCTTTTTTATTACTTTGGTTTAAATAGTATCATTGACATAAGATATTAAAGAAAATCCAGAAAATGTCAGTTATGATAAATACATTTATTTATGTTACTCGTTTCTATAGCTCGCAATACATATTACGAATACTGATACAAACCTGGCGAATGCGAGGAAAAACATATAACGAACTAGGAAAAGTTTTTCAAATTTAGAACAAAAGTTATGATAGAAATAAGTTTATTGCGTACACATTAGTTATTAGCTATTAGATAACAAAATCGATAAATTGATGATAAAATTGATATAGTATTGTGTATAGTACAAAAGATAATATAATATACTATACAGTATAAAGTAGCAATTATATTTTAAGGTGAATAAGTTAATAATTATAAATAATAATAATGCTTCGTAATTACGTATATCGAACGGAGCACGCCTCACCGATTTCAATGATCTCCAAATATGTCATTAGGCACATGTTATGATCAGTTTCATTTATTCATATATAGCGACTTATTCGTCGTTTATTCATATAACTCGCTTTAGTTTTCGAGATATTCATATAAATAAATATTCTTAAAACTTTTTAGTTTAAGGTAAGTTTATGTACGGATATGACTATATTTATATTATACGTTCGTGCTGCGATGGGTTTATACCACTCTTCGGGCTTCAATTTTTAAACACATGGAAATAAAACAGAAACAGCTTATCTACTCGAGAGCATGTGCTTCAGTAAATGACAGACTTTCCTTATGTTCACTAATACTAATAGGAATAATAGGCTTTCTAATTGATCAAAAAGTGATTCACGGTAAAATAATATAGCTCGAAATCTTTCTAATTAGTATAAAGAATAGTTTACCATAAAAATGTATGTAACGGTTATTGTTTTTTATGGATTTTTTAATCCAAATCTAAAAGTAAAGTATCAAAGAAAGAAAGTTTGTCATTTACTAAAATACATGCTCTCTAGTGGCTATGCTGAGATTCTTATTTACTTGTATTTAGAAAGAGAAACGTGAGGCCACATTTAAGTAAAAAGTTCAGCAAGAATATTATATGAATATCTCGAAAACTACAACTGGGATAAAGCTTCGGTAAAGTTAACTCATCTCCGATTTCGATAATTTTGAAATATATTTACATTGAATTCTGCTTCTGGTTGTGCGTCACTGTGATAGTGTATGTGTCAGTTTGGTTGCCGACCGCTGACCGCTTATCTTCCGTTTATAAACGAAGATCAGCCGAGCTTAAAGTTCCCGTACACAATTACATACACGAGGCTGCAAGAAGCGTCTGTTATAATTTATAGCTCGATTAAAAGTGAATACAATCAATGTATCGTGTTTGGATTAGACTTTTCAATCCGGCGTTGCCTCGTAGCGGCTAGATTGAAGAGTCTAACCCAAACCCAATACATTGATGATATTCACTTTTAATTGAGTTCTAAGTTATAAGAGACATTTCTTGCAACCTCGCATATGTAGTTACACACGGGGTCTTTAAGCTCGTCTCGTTTATAAATAGAAGACAAGCGGCAACCAACACTTACGCACACGCTACTGCAGGCGCACAACCACAAACAGAATTCACTGTAGTGGTATCGACAGATTTTTGCGAATATCTTGGGAACTAAGCGAGACTGCCGATCATACGTATAGGAAAAAATTGTTCAGAATCATGCTCCCATTACATATTAAAAAATCATCGAAATCGGAAAGTTTCAGTTTTACCTTCATATTTACCGTTTCATATTCTGCACATATTTTATTTAGTTGTAAAAAATGTCATTCGGATCCATTCCCAATTTAATAACCATCCATCAAAAATGTCGTCGTATACTATACAATATTATTTTAAATCTAATTGCTTAGCAAAAGACAAGTATTCCAAATGCAAAATTTACTGAACAAACCAAAATATAAATTAATTTTAAAAATCGAGACACATTGGAATTTAAGATACGAAATATTTAATGGATTATTAGAATAAATACAAGCAATGACATCAACACTATCTTCTTTCCCCCATTTCTTTCGATTTACTAACTAGAAATGAACGAAATACATTAGCTAAAACTTTACTTATTTTACAACCATTTCTTTCTTTAATCATAGAATTCAATACTGGATCCAATATCTCGATTTCTGAAGTTATCATAGCCATGAAGCAATTACACACTTGTCTTAAATTGAATAGTGAAAATCTTTCAGTCATAAAATTAAAACAACAAATATCTCAAAAGAAATTTATGTTTAGTGAAACTGCCGAAGGAGCAAAGATATTACCTCGTTTGAGATAAACACTGATAATCCTTAATAATGTTCCACCTACATCTTAATAATACATCACTATGAACGTCGTGTGACAACGAAGTAATGCGATAAAATTTGATTGGTGAAGATTCTATGACGGAAAGTTGTGTTAATAGATATTCAGATCCATTACAATATTGGAAAAATAACATATCCAAATATCGCAATGTTGACAAAATTAGCAAAAACAATTTTGTCCTGTTTTGCCACATTAATGCCATGCGAAAGAAATTCTTCGAAGGCAGGAATTATGATCAATTGCAAACAAAACATTAAAACATGCCACTTTGAATACAATTTTAATATCAAATAAATATTATTATTTATAATTATAAACTTATTTAACTTTAAATATAACTATTACTTTATTAATATATAGGATATTATACTGTGGATTACACAATATTACATTAACTTTAAATACGATTTTGTTATTAAACAATTAATATATATAAACAATAAACCTATCATTTTCATAAATTTTCTCCAATATTTGAAAAACTTCTATTTTCTTTTATTTTTTTTCCCCGCTTTCACTAGATACCAACACTCGTAATATGTACCGCAAGCTACAAACTACAGATACGAATAACAAATAAATGTATTGATGATAACTCAATATTCCTGAATTTTTTATAATATTTTATGTCAATGAACTTTGAACCAAAGTAATCAAAAAGTGACAAGATACTGAATACTCATCACGTTATCAAACACTATAGCAATTCTAAAGATTTTCAAGCATTTAAAACGACCAGGGTATACCAGAACTCAAGACTCAAAACTCCGAACTTATCAAGATTATCAACAGCTTTAAGCTTCGAATCACGTTCGAAGTGATTCGAATTTTTTACTATATATACAGATTCGATGCGATTCGAAGTATATCAGATCTCACGAATGTATCTTTTTCTTTATTTAATACACCTTTGACTAACATACTTTAGTTACTTTAAATTATGTAATTTATAAAAGCAAAAACATATTTTCTGGTGCATACATTCTAATTAAAATATAAGAGAAATAGTAAAAAGCTGTACAAAAAAATAAAACATGTGTGATCGAAGAAATATTTGAAAAATAAATACTTTATCTGACATTTCCATAAAATTTTTATCGTTCGAATTAAAAAATGTCTATACTATTTCTGAAGTACATATTCCGATATCGTAGATCATTATTTATCTTCATTCTTCAAATTTCATTTACAAATCGGTAGTTTTGAAATCGATAACGAAAAATCGATATTTTAGGCGATCTTCGATTTAAAGCGATTCTTTTCTTTACAGTACAAGGACTAATCACGCGGCTGGCAAAGACTTGCGGTTCCCTGAAGGATATCCGCGTTGTAAACAATCTACAGTCGACTCTTCGAATATCAACCATTCAAATGGCCTACGATTCAAATACATCGACAGATACAACGGTGTAAATGACCGTCATCAATCTATCAGTGGTCAGCAGCAGCGTATCATCAATGAACATCATGCTGCAAATGCTCATCAGAACCTGTTTAAGGGAGGTTCTAATTTTACAAACGGACGATCAGCGTTTGTTAACGGGCACGTCCCTCTAAATAATTATTACGGCTCCGCGAGCGGACACGAAACCACAATCAATAGCCATTCAAACTCGGTTAATGAACATTCATCGGCGAACAATTTGGTCAAAGTCAATGGACACCCACCAAGTATCATTAGTGGTTGTGAAAATGGTCTGTTCATAAATAAAATGGTCGTGGGAGATGATTTGATCAAACCTTCGAAATTAAACAATGGCCTTAAGAATAATATAAATGGTCGTGTAAAGGAGATACAGCCTACGAAAGAGAATGACAACTTAAGAAAATATCGATCACCTGGCGTAGACAGCAAAAAGGGAATCGACCGATTGGTTAATTGTCAGAACGCCATCAATGGTCGATTAGCTGTGAGAAAAGATCTGGGTAAGGATACGTTTGGAATCCCAGCTGATCTCAAACAAATCCTCAAACCTACTGTCGTCGTTCAGAAGCGACAAGAAATCTTTAAGGTAGATTACGATCCAGAAGATATCAATGGACCGTACAATTTCCGGCAGCTATTGAGACCAGCTGAATACCTTCCTACGGAATCTTTAAGAAAAAGGAAGGGCGGCAGTTTAGCTTGCAACGGAGTTTCGGTATCAAAGGACAAGGTCACTGAGAAACACATGAAAAGAAGAGCACCGCTCGCACCAAATCAAAATAAGCTCGTTAACGCGAAAAAATAACCTTAATGAGATGCCCGAATGTTCAAACTTTCTTAGACATGTTTTTTCAGATATTCTACGGGCACTGTCGTTAGACGATGTAGAATAATTACCGATCGCATATGCGAATTCCCTAAAAAGTATGTTTCTAAGGATACATAAGCACAGAAATGGCAAAAGATACTCGAAGAAGATTTAAGATTTGAAAAAAATATAATAACTACAAAATAATTCTTATCTAGTTAATATAACGCGGTTATATCGCAACATAAGGCAAGGTATTAATGATTCGTAAATTTTATCAACCGATATTTTTCAGTATTATTACCATATGAATTACCATATGAAGCTGAAAATATGTGAGTCGGATCGTTTGACGAATTGTGTATGTATTAGCCGTATCTAATAATTTTCAAACTTATGCGAACTAGTTAGTTTTCGTTAAATTTTGTGAAAACTAGTTATTCGTAGAACTTTGAATTTTTTTTTAAAGTATCAAGAATTCATTTGTGACGAAAGAATATTGATAAAACACAACAGATTCTGTGAATTTAATTTATTGTAATTCATGATAACACGTGTTTGTCATCGATCGAGTTATTTTATAAATACTTATTTCTCATTATTCGTTCGACTCAATAATTTGATCTTTTGTATCAAATAAATGAAAAAAGAGATATTGATTTGTTTGATACAATCAACTGCTGCTGCTTAACAAAATACATCTCAAGAATATCGTTCATTTAGAACTAGTCATGTGTAGCTTTACAAGAGTTAGATGTGTTCGATAGCTTTAAAATAAATGTCGTTCGCAAACTTTTGACAATGTCTTATCGTAACATTTATGTTTTAGACGCGTACGTATAACTTTCAAATACGACTACAAATATAATCTATTGATAAACTTGTTCATTAGCATCTCGTCCTATTAAACGGTTCCGAATACGTCTTAATTAGTCGCTATTGTCAAATGTTTATTAAATCCTAATACTAGTATGTATTTCGAAAATACTGCTTGTAAATAAAATTCTGAGTAGAAGCAAAAATATACTTCTACTTATTATTACACTTATTATTTAAACATATAGGTTCTATTTATTTCGAGTTTTGTTTTTCGGTACTATTATTTAATGTTTTAATATAAGTCGCAAATTTATTTTATGAAATATTTACTGAATTTAATTCCATAAGAAAGAACAGTTGGATAATTTTCTGTTGATAAAATAACGCGATAATTGTATCAAAACTACTTTATGAAAATCTTTATTTTTACAGTTTCAATATTCAATATTACGTTTTCAACATGTTACGTCCTGTGACCCAAACATATATTATCATTTCCTATTCATAAAATCATTTAATAATTTATAAAATCCTCTTTACTACGATCAAGTCTATTACCGTCCTAAGATTTAGCCTTTTTTTGATTATTTTTCAACATACTGTCGAGGTCCTTAATTACTACAATGTATTCTTTAAGTCGAGACGCTCCTTGGGGTTGAGGATGTTGGATGGAGTTGGATGTAAATGCCCAAAAAATACTCTCGATGTTCAACAATAAAGTTTATTTAACAATTAACAGTCAACAATCAACAATCACGTTTCTCGAATGTGTTTGCTTCGCTATTACGCTAGACCTTTCGCACTTTGCCGTTCGAAACGGAATGAATCTTTTGTTCAAAACCGAACGGATCCTTTTCCTAGATTGCCCCTCGATATCCCCACTACGCACGCGTTTGTTAGATGTCCGCGACCGTTGCCGCGTATGCATTCTTCCGAATATTCGGCGGAAGAATCGTAGGGATATCGATGGTACATGAGGCATGTAGGCCTTACGATTTGATGGTATAGCGCTTTGTGTCGCGAAGCCGTCGGAAAGTTCCGTCGTCGAGTGCCGTCACAGAGTTATTGCTCGTTACGGTAAAACACGGAATAAGCGGGTTTTTTCATGTACAACGCTCGAAGGCCGATATCACCTGTGAGCGATCTTTGGTAGGGGGCGGCCAGTACCCATCTTTACCTATCAGTTTTTCTTCATCCAATTAGTAGCGATGGTCTTTGCCCTCGCTTCCTTACCGAATCAATCAACGAATCCACTTGTCTCGTGCTCTAGACACACCCATCACTAGTTTTCCTCCTCGATATCACCGTCACCGAATTTCATTTGCAATCAACTCTTCGGTCAAAACACTCCTACATTTTTCACACGCAACACTCGCAAACACTTCAAAAGTTATTGGACTTCGTACACCTTTTCTTACTTAGGTGTTCAAGAAGTAAGCCATTAATACCTTTGATTCGGGTTACGACCTTCTCAATATATATATGTTTTTTGTGCCGGGGTCCATCACCCCATTTGTTGTTGGACTTATTTGTAACGTTCTTTTTCAGTATCGGAGTAACAGTATTTATCCAACCACTTCGTTCTTGGAGTACCGCAATATTTACCCTACCACTTCGTTCTTGGGGTAACACGATATTTACCCTACCACTTCGTTCTTCTCTTTTCTCGTTTCATTCGTGTTATTTTGCGTTTCTCAAGTTCACACAATATATCTATAGAAGTGGGAGATCGTAGGTGCAACGACAGACAAGACGGTAAATCATACGTACAGGTGTAAGGTGTTGATATATTAATAAAATTTGTATTTTGTCAATGAGATTAGTTTGAAATTTATATTAAAAAAGAGATTTCAAAGCGTTTAACGCAATGCTCCATCTTCATATTTCTGTTAATGGCGCGCAAGCCGTTAACAGATTCAAAACTGCATACCTTCTTTTCGATATAATCGTTGATTCCTGCTTCGAAAACTTCATCCTCGCTGTATTCTACGCGTACTGTACTTTGCCTTTCTTTCAGTTTCATAGAAATATTCCGATTTAAAAGCGATTAAAACACGGAGGACCAGGAGCAATAAACGAACACTATTCAAACGCGGTAACTCCATTAGAACTCGGAAGATGGTGCTACCGTGGCTTCTTGAAACTTGGTTGCATAGTTACACGACGAGAAGTTGCAGGTATATCGCCGTTGCAACTGAATGTCGCTGGCGTCGCCGATTAGCAACGCAATGATTGGCTAGTAATTCGAATAGGGGGGCATCTAGGGAAATAAGTGGAAACGCACGAGTGTTGTGAGAGGGTAGTGTGGACGCACGAGAAGCAAGAGGGGTGCAACGAACCCTCTAGGCTCGGTTCGAGTCTACGGAGCTCGGAGTTGTGTTCGAATCATGGCGACACCCGACCCCGTAGACCCAGCCACCCTAGAGATAAAGACCCGTAGCATAGAACAGACACTACACCCACTAGTAAAGCAGGTAAGACAATTTATCGGAAACCGAAGAAAAAGAATGTTTGTTTGCTCTAATCACTTGGTTTTTATTTGAGCCGCTTACATTCCTGGCTTTTAACCGCGCTAGGTTAAGGTCTTACCCCGGCTTACCTCGATGCGTTACGTTCTGTTGCACCGTTGCACGGTATTCGGTATCACCTATAGAATAATCATGCTTGTGTGCGTGTTTATCTATACGTCACTCTGCGTATACGTGTATCATCATACACGTGTAAGAGCGTGTACAAACGCGAACGATGCATGTATTCATAGGCAAGTGAGAGAAACGTGTGCACGACAGGGAAAGAGTAGAACTCGTAAGACGTGAGAGAAGGACAAACAAGCGTGCCGGTTGCTCTTAAGAGCGGGATAGATATACACAAAGAGTGTGTATGCGGGGGATTAAGTGTTACTTACGACAGAGAACGTGCAGCATTAACCATTCCTACGATATCGATTTGATCTTAACGGAAGTGCCCTTTTTAGGCCTCCATGGTTTTACTTTCAACAGAAACATCACTGTATTTGACAGTTCTCACGCCGGGCATGTGCTTTCTATCATCCAGCAACCGGGCTGCCATGCGCTCCAACTAACAGATATTTTGGTACTACATACATATACATACTTCTTTCTCTTCTGTCCCCTTCTGTTATCCACCTTTTTTATTCTCACTCTTCTAATCATGGCTACATACATGTCTATATATAGTCTATATATAGGCTATATATCTATGTATGTATGTGTGTGTGTGTGTGCATTTATCGGAAGTCACATGACTTGTGTTTCGTGTCGCGGCGTCAATTTTGAGTTTTCACAAAATTATGACGAATTTTTCGTTGTGTGTAATTGCGGTATACACCCTATAATTTGTATGCATGGTCGTCGGTACACGCTAGGAAGCACACATGCAAAAGCATGCTATAAAAGTCGAAGCACGTTGGACGAATTTGTGAAAAGTTTTAATCGAATGAATTCGATCGGGTTAATGCACAAAACATCGACCATATTATATCACCATGGTAAATACACAATTAGATTAAATTATAGCTTCATTAAAACCTAAAAATTTGCAAATCTAATCAATCCAAATGCAAAAACATATTCCGTCAACAACCTTTTTCCTTTTCCATTTTACAAAATAGAAAACGAGAAAAAAGATAAAAGAAGTGCTTAGTACAGTGAAAAATAAAACCAAATATGTTTAACTACAGAGGCCGTTTCGTGACAAACTTTAGTCCCGTGATTAATGAAACAAACGCCTTTAGCCTCTGTCGCTGATTTCAGAAATGAAAAAGGGTCACAAAGATTTTCAGTCGTTTATAATAGTCTCTGTTCATAGCTGTGGAATTGTTTCTCTATAAATATCGTGTCTATTCCCTGCAGCAAGTCGGATTGGATAATTTTCTTTAAATTTTCTTATACACTATCAAAATATAACTGTAAACTTAATCAAATCGGTAAATTCTTTTAATGACGTCAGGTAATTAACAGATTTGGAACTTATATTAATTTAAAAGAAAGACGCCGAACCAAAGGATTGAAAAATATTTTTACAATTCAATCATATTTTGTAAAACAAATATCAAAGGATTACTGCTCCTTTAATCAAGTGAAATACAGTTCGTTTTCCTCTTTGAGCATATTTCAAAGGGTACGTGGCTTTAAAAGGAATCTGAATTAACGATAATCTTGTATCGCTGTCATCTGAAATCTTCACCTCTTTATAAAACAAAATAATCAAAGGCAGAAGAACAAATAAACAGATTTGAGTGAATTTTTTGTATCGAAAATCCATTTAATTTAATAATCAACGGTTCAGTTTTTTTGCATTACTTATAGCAGCTTCAGATGGTTGCCTTGGTAGTTCTATACCACGAAAGCTGAATGATTATATTGAGTAGATTCACAAATATCGATGATCGTGAATATATTTAATTATATAGTATTACTATAAAATTTTGTTTAAGAAGGTATTGATTAATTTTAGAAAAATCTATCAGCATCGTTGAAAGATTTTTCGATTTAAAAAATTTCTGTAGAGAACTTAGACGATTAGGAGCAAAATGCAAAAATGGCGTGTTTAAAAAAAACTGATATGTGACAAAATGTTTTATAGATAGTCAGGTAATAGGAGTGATCGATCGGTTCAATTAACCAACCGCCGTTTGCGGGCGTGTCGCGGTGAAAATTATTTCAAGTCAAAAGGGAGCGAAATATCACTCGGTCATGAACGACCTTTGTGTCACGTTAAGCGATATTTCCTAATGTTAGTGCACACGTATGGTCACAAAGAAACGGGAAATTGGCGTGTATTGGTTAAACCTCTTAGATAGAGAAAGCACGCGAGTGTCTGGTGCATGACACAGAAGGCGATCGTTACGGGCTGCAGCCACTTGTTAGAGCTCCGTCTAGCCACCTCCTGCCTCTTTCTCCTATCTTTCCTCTACTTTTCCCTTTCTATCCCCTTCTATCCTCTGACAGAGACCTTCGACCTATACTTTTCGTACAGCCTATTCTTCCCATCCGGTGTTAGAGTGGTGGTCGAATTGCAGTCAATATTTCATTGACCATCGCCTACTTTATTCGTCGGTAATCACGATTATTTCCTTTAATGCCCATTCCTTTCTTTCATTTCACTTTCCCCTGCTTATTTCCACGGATCTTCGATCGATCGATCATTATTATAAAATAGATTTCGTTGTTTAATCCTTTCAAGACGATAGGTTGTTGTAATTAATTTTTTAAAAAACCATCGAATTGTTATGATTTTTCTATTGTTATTCAAATCTAAGAATAAAATTCATTAAAAGAACTGACAAGTTACAAAGTATGAGAATTCATGGATTTTTGTTATTATTTAAAAAACAACTATGAAGTAAATTTAAATGTTAAAAGGCAATTATGGGTGTGGTATTTTTCACGTCATCGCTATTAAGGAAGATAAATTAAAGAAAAATTCCTGGAGCACTTCAATTAATCGTGGTTCCACTGTTGAACTCAGATTTTAATATCATCGATGTGTTAACATTGAGACTGCAGACTGTCCATCATTCGTGTCAATTCTAAATGCAAATTAGGCACTAACTATATAGTAGTCTGCCGACTGATATCAACATCGTAAAATTTTAGTTCCATACGAAATTTTAAAAGAAATCTTCGACCTATTTTCTTTTTTTATTGTATGTATTACTTGACTATGGTTGTATGCTTATTACTGTTATTGTACGTTTTTTACCTACAAAATTAAACTATTTTACGATTTCGATAGATCTTTTTTTGTAAATAAGGACAGCTTACTTTTAAGTGGCAGATTTATGAAGTCATTGCGATATGTTTTACTCGACTGATTAGGAAGATAGGATTGAACTTTAAATTATTCAGGTTTATGTTACCTTTCGACATTTTCCCAGAATACTTTGCATACTTTTAACATATTTGAAGTTATTCCACGATATTTATCTTTTCAAATGCTCTTTTCGCGGAATATATTTCAAATCCGTTGTAAATGTAAAATTTTATTGTCTGTTATCCTTACTCCTTTTATCCTTGCTTTATTTCAAATTGTTATAAATGATTATATTTACTTTGATGTCTATCACTGTAGTGTAACATTTGCTTATGATTCATGAACTTCTTACAAAATAATAATTTTGTATCTTCTCTCTCTTCTTTTACTTTTATAAAAGTACGTTATAATACTAGGGATATATCGTAGTCTCTATTTGTCAGGTAGGGAAAAAAAGAATTTTTAGTGGAGAAGTCGGCGACACATTCGTAAGTCACCAATATCTGGTGAGAATTTCTCGAGTGACACGCTCGAACACTTCAATTAACCTCGATCTTCGACCTAACCCCACAGTGACCCATTACTGACACGTTACGATCAGTAACTACGACCACAGACTTCCGCAGTGTCTGTCCATGGTTATATATATATACGAGAAACTGTGACAGATAAATGGTGCCGTGAAGAGTTAAAACATCTCAAAAGATATTTTGCCAGTATTTCAACAAACTTATTCAACTTGGTCGTAAATCTTCTTAAAATGTTCTTTTGCTACGGACATATCTCCTTCAAGTTTTCATACATAAACAGGGTTGCTTATGCTTTATATCTTCATCTTTATAATTATTTTATGAAACACGATTTTTTTCCTATTTTTATTCATATAAGAAGATGAATTTAAAATATATCCCGGAAATTTTCAATTGTAAACTCCATTGTCTGTTGTGCTCAAAAAAATTTGGAATAGGAATTTCATAAAAATCGTTTGCAAAAGACGCAATATAAATACGCGCAAGCTTAAAAGTACGATTTACATTTCAGCTTAAAACAGATTCTTAATTTACGTTAATTTCTCGTTAAAGGAGTTTTAAAGTGGTACGTATTAAAGTTAATACTTTGGCCTGCTGTCTCTTTCAACGAACCGATTCTGGATTAGGTTCGAATAACGAGAAGCAATTTTCTCGTGCACATACCAAATCCTACTGATCCTAAGCGGTGACTTTGTCGGTAAATTTTCCACTGAAAAATTACTTTTCGTACTTTCGATCGTTCAGATGTTAGCAATTGAAGACACGGAAAGACAGAACTTTTCCCGACAAGTGTGCGCAGTGAACTGTAATTTACGACCTCAAAAAGCAGTCATTGGCATTAAGATCCTCGGTGAAGTCACTATAAACCTCAAACGTTTTACAAATTTTAATAATGATGTATAATACAACGGTAATTAAAGGATTTTATTGAAACGATCCCAATTTTGCAAATTTTGTCTATTTCCCAGCATCAAGTGTTCTAATTTTACTTTAAAAAATAATTTATATATAAATAATACTTTTTATATATATATATATATACTCATAAGAAAATATAATAAATGTAGAAAACGTAGCTATATTGTAAGTATACGAATTCCAAATCAATTAAGATTATAGACAATTAAAGTATATCTTTATTATATATTACATTGTTAATAGATTTAACCAATAAATTTTAAGCTTCTAGTCAACAAGAGAACTCTTCAGTTTAAGTGTAGTTTCGTCGCGTATTGTGGACAATCAATATTTCCTTCAAGGATGTACTTATTTACTTGTTTCGATTTTTAATTTCATCATTAAATAAAAAACCTGCAGATTTGTCGTTAGAGATTACAATTTTTTACTCTAATTTCTTTCATTTTGCTTGTATTGCGCTTACAGCATTTTCATCAAACATCATCATTGATCTTTTTGCATGAAGTTTGAATTTTCCTTAAAGCATTTTACAGTATTTACCTTTCGCATTTTCTCATATATTTATGAAAACTTCAGAGGTGAAATTGAAATACATAAGAAACTTTCAGCGAGTCCAACTTGAGGCTATGTGCTCAAGAAGTTTAATCATTCATTAAAATTCTTCCCACTACTTTCATTACCGCCTCGTGTTTTTTCACGTTCCTGTTGCCCTTGGAGTTTTAACGATTTGCACAGGGTTCCCGTAATATTCAATATGGTATTCCCATTGAAGAATCGCATTAATTTCTAATTAAACCAATAATGTCCTTTATTTGTACAATATGTCCATAAAGAACGGAATTTATTGTACGAGATAATTAGTTGATATCAGTGTAGTCTTCTTGTATTTATACTTTGGGTCTAATACAATTCTTTAAAGTTTTACGTAAACATCCATCAACAAATAATTTAGAAGTAATATATCTGCTTATGCAACGAACATATTTTTCGTCTGCTTGCAAAGCAAACATGCCAGAAGCCATCGAACAAACTAATATTGGCCGTCGGTCTATATTATCTATCCAGTGATAGTGAAAGTTTGATTAACGTTTTGCTAGAGCTAAAAAGGATTCATATCCACCGTATACATTGGACTTCAAATTATTCCATACCCAATTAACATGATAAAATCCTAGTATTATGCCAGAGTTAATTGTCTATATCATGTAATTTAAATCGAAAAGAAAAGATATGCTGATATTTCTGCAACAGTTTCAAAGGAAACCCAGTTGTAGCTGTTTACGTGGCACATTCCGTACTCATTTGTCTCTTTATATGGCGAAAGTTTGTACAAAGCAACAACCTGAATTTTCTCAGATAGTCTCCAACACTTTCAGTTCTTTTCCCTATATATATAAATTAAATTCAGTTTATCAGATTACCATATATGTATGTCCCTTGTAAAATTGCATTCCAACGAAAACTCATTCGAGCTTTCCAAAACCTACAACGCACCTATCGATTTAACGAAGTTTAAGGAAAACTTGTTTCCCATAAATTAGATACTCGGTTCATTTCTTGTAAGCCGTTTCGATCGCCATTTCATAATCAAAATCAGGATGAAGTTAAAAAAAGGTATCTATTCTTTATCTTACATGATTTTGTTTCGCTTAAAAACATGATCAAATGGGAATAAATCCCATAATTGGAAACATTGAGATCTTTCTTAACCGCCTAGCCACAATAAAAGGCTTTAGACAGACTATAGCATCGCAGCAATTATATTAAAAGCAGTGTAATGCGGTTTTTCGAGCGTGATAGTCCATTAAAAGGGAATGCCACAAATTTCAATCTTCAACGCGTACCACCTCAAAACGTCCATCGTCGTTTCTATCGTCGGTCGTGTTAGATCCAGCACAATAAATTGCACGTATCGGTGACCATTGTACTGGAATGAAAAGTTACCAGCCTTTTCTACTTATTACTACTTATCTTAAATGAATGGCGTATAAGGATTTTATGTCGCACAACGCTTTTGCATGATCTCCAGTCATAACAATGATAGAGGAACAAATAAACATAAATGAGAGAACATTTCATTATCGCTATTAATCTAAACAAGCAGAGGAAAGATTCTATTACTAAATTTATAAAGCAGATTACAAATACATAATCAAAATTATACTTATTAAATTCTTTCGTAATGGATATAAAATAACGGAAATATTGGGTTTGAAAAATTTGTAGCACAATTTACATAAAAAATAAGAAGTCACATTTCGGACAGTCTGCTCCAATCTTCTCTTTCACTTTCCGATAGAAAGAAAAGAATAATAAAAAAAAGAAAGGAGAAATCTACGCAAGTGACATGGTTTTGTCGAGAAAGTTCACTGATTTACTGATCGTAATAACATCTGTGGGAAGATCATTCAATGAAAAATCCGAAGCGTATTCACGACGTTTCACATTGTCTGGATTTCTGAAGGAGACTGAATCGAGATTGCATAAGTGCGAAGCGTTTGCAGCAAAGTTCGTAGGCTGAGAAAATATGGGCCAATCGTAACTTAAGAAGTAAAATCTGTGGAATCTTTGCGTCGTTATCTTTTAACCGATTACGAATTTGACAAATTCAAAATTGACCAATTCAATTATATATATATATATATATATATATATATATATATAATTATATATATTATTATAATTATATATATAATAATATATATTTAATATATATATATATATAATATAATTAATATATATATATAATATATAATATATAATTTAATAATATATATATAATATATATATATAATTATATGTATAATAATAATAAAATATAAAATAAAAAAATAATAAAATAAAATATAAAAAATATATAATAATATATATATATATATATAATTATATATTTTTTATTTTTATATCTCGTATTCGATAATTAATGAAAAGAAAAAGTAATTGAGTTAAGTGTAAAAGCGAAATAGAATCGATAGATACGAATCGAGAGCAGAGAAGTACAAGCATCAGTGGTTGAATGTAAACTGTTTCATTTTGTGAACCTAATAGTTACAAAGTGATACGAGAGTGAGTACCTGACATTGCATCTAATATTAAAACGGAATGTCCAGAAGACACGTTTTGATGTTAAAGCATCGATACCTTTCGATCAGCTAAATTACAGCATAAATATTTTTCATACAATTTTTACTTCGTTTCTATCGAAACGTTATTTTAATATTAATGTTAAACCAATCTGACCTTTTAGTTGTATTTCAAAGCATTCGAGTATAATATGAATCTCTATAATCTATATGAGTATCTAGAAGAATGTACTATTAAAAACTTGAATTGTGACTAGACTATTCTTGATAATTATTTTTTTATTCGCCGATATTCGAATTGTTATGATCTTTAGCATGGAATTCAAACAATAAATGATTCTTCCGTATTTACAAATTCAAATTTGAGAAATTTTTGAAGGATAACAATTTACCACTGAATTTTTGATAAAAACAGATCACAATCAAGCGAATTATACACCTACATATACCGCAACATTCCCCAATTTGAAGATACAACAATGAAAAAGTTGGCTCCTGCTGGCAATGAAAACGCGAAATACCGAAGAAACGTATAAATTACGAGAGATAAACTAGAACAGACAATAAGGAAAGCATCTGAATAGGGTAAAGAGATCGAAACCGTTGTATAGTTTCCTGGCGAACTGAGAAATATCAAAGTTGTTTGTTTTTCGTTATTTTAATTTCCAGACTGCAGAGATTTCATAATACTCTGCATCAACCGCGCATAAATCAATGAGACGCGATAAAACGGTTGAATTTTGCATTTTACATCATATTTAATATCAAAACCTGCATTTTCCAGTATTTGCTATAATATTCATCTTTCTTACAATCATTCGCATATAATATACGGTAGCAATATTTTATAAATTACATAGGTATATTACATGGGTACTTTACAATATTGTTAACCTCATTTTTCATAAAAAATTAAATTTTAAATGGCGAAGCTCAAATTTATAACGATTCGCGCTTAATTTTTTTACTGATTTAATAGCGCGGATAATCTTTACAATCTACAAAATGGAAATCTAGAAATTTTTATGCGAAGTTTGCACAATTTTTATTTTATAGCAATGAGCACAGATTCCTTGGAACAGTGCAAAAGGCATATCGCTCGTACTTATATCTTTTGCTTTAATTAAATGTCATTTATCTAACGGTAACTGCCTGTTGAAACGACATCAAATTGTGGTACGTGTAAAATTAATTTCGCATTGGAAACTTCATAAATGTTGTAGTATGTGAAGTTATGAAACACGGTTGTACGAATTTCTGGATCAGGAAGTTATAATTATTTTAAAATAGTCTTTAGCTCCCTTCTTCACTAAGCAAACTTTTACATACTCATTTTCACGTCCAACGATAATTCGGCACCATTTCCTGACTAAAATTTCAGTGCAAGAGAAAAAATAAAATTTTGTCGACATTTCATTTTTCGTAATTACACGCCCGGTATAACTTTACGAGCAATAATGTCTTTTTCAAACTATTTAATCGTAAAAGATTTACTAAAGAATTATCGTCGATTATGAATATTTTTATATATATATTATATATTATATATATCGTCGGTTTGGAATATTTTTCAAGATTTATTTATTGCTTTATTTATTTTTGCGAGAGTCAATAGCGTAATCAGAATTTCAAGAACGTAATCCTTTCCTTGGACGTCTTATTTAGGACGACGTTTCTCAAGAACGAAACGGCCTGATTTCTCTTCTACGTGATAGTGGTGCAATGAATAAGCTATGGAACAAAAGTAAACGAGGAAACAAAGGGATATTGATAAAATGAAGAGAAGGCAACGGAGAGAGAAAAATGTGATTTATCTTACACAATAATAGCAGGTTTGTGTTCGTTGATGACAAACATATCAAACAAGAAAAATGTCAAATTTGATCGTCTCGTTTCGCAAAGTGGGTCGCCTAGAAAAAGAAAACTCGAAACTTTCTTATGTTTCGTTCATACTTCATACTCTTTGCTCACTTGTCGGGGCATCATTAGTGCCGGTATAAACTTTGAACGATTCTAGATATACGAGATTCATCCGATGAAATTCGCATTCCATTTTTTATCGCGAATAAATTTTCCCAAGACGAGTTGAATTTTGCATTTTCACTCTTCAATACTTCGAAGCCTTGACCGTTAGCATTTCTTCTCTTTAGATGCAATTTATTCTTGACTTTGAAAAAAAATGTTCAGCTGTTTGCTTCTTCGGTATTATTTCTAGCGGAATATTTTAATAGCATTTTACCATGTTAACAGAAAACAGCACGAGTAAGTGCAAATTGCAAAAATATATTCATGTTTCGGTACATGAAGCAAGTACTAAATGTAAGAATCCTTTTACTACGGCGATTAATATTTTTATAATGAAACTTTCTCGCGGTAGCTTCCCTTCGTACTTTATTGCCCTCCATTTCCACAGGGAAGACTACTTTATTAGGTATCGCGTCACTTGTCGCGTATGAAGTATTTGACGTATCTCGAACGTGTGTTCCCACGTAATAATAATACCGTAAATATTATTCCATGATAACGCGGCAAAGATATACTGGGATAATATCATTTCACATTATGGCGAATTTCGGAAGGGATATACGACGTTATTTCTGGAGAATGTCGAAATCCTCGTCGCGAAAATAAAATCAAAGCTCATGCTCTGTGGCGCAACGCGCCGTGCCGCAACGCGACGCGACGACGGCCAGAAATACCGTACAGGGGAAAATAGCGTCGCTTTTGTTTTTACGCTAGAAAGTAGAGCGAACAAGAAATCAGCGCGGCTGCACGAGATCATGATTTTTCACTCAACGTGAATGTACGATATATGTGTTCTAGGCACTTCTTCTCAATCTTCGACAGGCGAATTGAGTTCGTAGGTATAATGGGTTCTTCCATGGTAAGTGTTTAGTGGACATTGTTCCACCGATACATAATCGCTACCTACATGTGGTGTAACACTATTAGAATTATCTAGATGATTAGAGGTATTATCCAATGATGTTGTTTACGTGTACGTATTAGAGAAAGAGAAAGAAAGAAAGGAATAGACAGAAAACCGAACTCAACTGAATATTTCTTTCCAAGCTTTCGCAAAAATTTGTTGCAATACTGTTCTAGATCGATGTAATTAGAGACGAAAAAGAATAACAAAGCATAAATGGTTGGAAATGGTTTGTTACATTGGCATAGAGATCCGTAGAAAGCGTTAATTGTCGATTGTTGTGTATGATTAGAAAAAAGAGGGAGAAAATTGTAACAGTTGTATCGCCATATTTGTGTTTTTCTAATATATTATCGAATATTTTTGTTTTCGCTACTTTTGTTCGAGTAGTCTATTTGACGAACAAAGCATGATTTCAATATAAAGCTCGGTTTGCTATACTGTTACGTTATATTACGTTAGAGTTGGAGGGTTTCGAGTTTTTACTCGCTAGATCCGTCGGAAGGACAATCGCTTCTTTCGCCGGAAAGATTTATCCATGCTCCTCGGTGAAGTAGTACAACTTTTAAATATTAATTTCCTCTTTTGTCCTCTCAAATTTTATGTCTTTGAAATTTACTTCGATGCAAGTCGTATCGTAATTGTAAAGTGGCCGAAGATTCTCAGAGCTCAGCGGCCAATTTTGAAATAGAATTCATATCATTAACTTTTAATAGTCGTTGTTTGTGTAATGAAATTTTTTTCTAACATACCTGGCAGTAATGTTTAACAGTAATATAAAATCAAATTATAAGAATTCTCTTATTTGAATTCTCTTGAAAAAAGTTTTCAACTTTTAATTTCTTTTAAGAATATGTTTTCAAAGATATACTCGTAAAAATCCTTAAATTCGATTTTCTTAGTGTAATTTCGTAACTTGATCAAATGGAACTCTTATGTACGTTTTATACTACGTGAAATTGCAATTTTTGACAGAGTTATAACAAATAGCTGAATATCTATTAAATATTCTTCCGACCTAACATCCTGTCGATTCTTATTACTATAATTACTTTTGCGCTCTTTTCTACAACCGTTTTAACTATTTCTTTACTTTCGTTTCTTTGCTACTGTCGTTTCCTTTCCTTTCATTTCCTTTCCACTTTTTTCTCTCCTTTCCTTTCCATTTCTTTTCTCTCCTTTCCTTTCCTTTTCACTTCTTTTCTCTCCTTTCCTTTCCTTTCCACTTCTTTTCTCTCCTTTCCTTTCCTTTCCTTTCCTTTCCTTTCATCTAGAACATAAGATCTATGTAATAAAAAAGTAAAATTCCGTTAAGAGCCTGTCCCGTTTCCAAACGATGTTCCCTCAAATTATCATACAATTCAATGCGTCCATTGTCTTGCTCGAGGGAAATTTTATTGTAAAAATTGCTTCTTGTAAAAGACGAAAGCTTTTCCTTTTTGTTCTTCGTACAAATTAGCTAATGCAATACAGTGGGCAAAAGAGCACCGATCGCAAACAGCAAATGCTTTGAAAAGGATTAAATCGAAGGGTTTTCCTGTGTATAAGTATCTCATTAACTGGCGATCCAAAGTCGTGCTCCATTAATTATTTTCCTAGTGACACATAAAACATCGACTGTGTGTGACGTCTGAAGTATGTTATAACTATAAGAGGTCCATAAAAAGGAGCCGCCGTGGCACCGTATAGTATACATATTACATATATGCAGTAGAAACTCGGAAAATGAAAGCGCGAATGCAAAGCTCATAGCTGTTTGTTACTCTGGAAAGTTAACTGAATATTACTCGTAATATTAAGTTGGAGCATATGAAATGTTTTTCTCAAATACAACTTCAATTTATTCGCTTTAAGGTTGATCAACTCACCACACGTATTTATTATGCATTATTAGAATTGTTAATAAAAGTTCTGAAGATGGCTAACATGACAGTTTACACGTACCTATATAAAACGGTATTAAGTTTATTCCGCACAATATGTACCTTCTTCTTAATTAAGTAGAAGTGATAGGTAAGCCAGCTGCGTGGAATTTCTCGTTTTCTCTCACGTGTCGCGCGAAGTGTGTAGGAAAGTATCACACATTGATTTCCGTGGAAAGACGTTTTCGATGACTTGCTTTAAGGTATTTGCTTCCCCTAATCTTTCATATGGCACGGTACGTACGTATTTAGTCGATGCAGATACATTGGCACTCTATCATTACACTATCAAACAAAAACCGACTTCCTACTCCCTACGAGACCTGCAAAGTTCACATCTTCTGATTCATTACTACTCTGAAACATATTTTCTATTTATGTATTTTTTACTGTATAGCTACTGTATAGCTACTGGATTTAAAATATTAATCCTCAATAGATGCAAAAAAATTGAATTTCTTGTTATCGTAAAAGAGTAAAGACATTATCGTTTGCGATGAATTACAACAAAAGCGTCAGTTTTACGATACAGTGTTCTCTGAAAACTCTTTTCTTATTTCTCGCGTGCTTCCACAAGTGGAAGAAACCTTCGAGCCGTAAGGCTACCGCAAATATGTGCAACAGTCACGTTTCCTGCTTAGTGTTCTCCTTCTGCAAATCGTACCGCTTTTGTCTCATTTTGGTGTTTAGCTTCGCTTTCTTTTCTGAAATTTCTTCGTTCCCTTTTGCGATTTCTCTTTACCGGTCCAATTGTACAGGATCCATTTTTTCTCTTATCGAAATAACAAACAAGATCCTATAACGAGAACAATACAAAAGTATTCTAACGAAATATATTGGGAATTATAAAAGAGAGAAAGAGAAGATTTGTAAGTGTGAATGTATGATGGAATCTATTTGTATGTGATGTTGTTTTACGGAAGATATTTGACACGTATTTTTTCATTACCTTTTTACATCGAAGAGAAAGAGAATAATAAAAATACGTCATTTCTTAGTTGGAACATTCTTTAAAAGCCGAATAATTTTAGATATATTTTAAAAATCAATTTTTCAAACTAGACAGAAAAAATGTGTTAAATTTTCAAACACTGCGTCTCGTATGAATCTTGTAACTGCATATGTCCGATCACGCATAATCTCTTTCTACTGAATTGTACAGATTGATTTCGTGTACCAATTTCAAAATGTAAATGAAATTTTGTTTATACTTCTGAATATGTTATCGTCAAAGAAAATGCTTGGAAAACGTATTATTGTGTATTACGACTTTATAAATTTCTTTTCTCTTTTATTCGTATTTAACTTCAACATGAAATGAGAAAAATAAAAGAAGAAACCGAACGGATTTGGTAATTTATATGGTGACGGTATACACGATTAGTTCGTATAATTTAAAGAGACTAGACTTGAATTTTTAATTCTTTTGCATGTGATTTCTTTTCCCTCCATTCGCAAAATATATTTTTAACTCTACGTCATACTCCCTTCGTATTTCGTTGCGGCGAAATCTCCTTCACAACGCTTGGCTTCTACGATTTCATTTTATCCTTGCAATGAGATATATAAGATCGCTGTTCCATGAGTATAATAATATAGCACTTCCTGGTCTTATAGTAATTCCCGTTCTCTAGTAATATTATCTAACGCTGCTTCATAAAGACGCTTCTTGTATAGAAATTATTAGATAACTTCGCTACTTTCGCTGCTATTTAAAATCCTATTTATTTGTACGGGTAACGATGAGAAAACTCACTTTTATGGTCCGATACTTTCTTACATGGTAGGTACATTTAAATTTAAGAAACTTCTGAGCGAAGCTAAATGTAAATTAACCAATTTTGGAAAAAACGTAAAAGGTAGTAATCTCAATCTATTACAAATAGTAATGCGTGAGCGATTTGAAATTGTACATTAGCACGAAAAAAATCGACATTACTTTGCCAGAAAATGAAGTCAACATATTTCGACCGTTTTAGATAATTGTTAATAAGTATACTATATACTATATATATTAGTATATACTACATACCAGTGTGAAAGTTATTCGAGCTTCAAATTGGTCGCAGAACTTTTTAAAAGCTTTATTTAAGTCGTCATCTAGATTAATTTGTTTTCAAACTTGTTCGACTTCCTAAACGATTAAATCATCATCAAAAAAGTGCTAGTAATACGCGGACTCGATAATAATTAGTTTGTACCAACGAAAGTCGAGCCAAACAGCGTTAAACGCGCGCTTTCGTTTCTTATTGATATTTTCTTAATTTATCCGTATCGCCTATAGAAAATTTGTGATAAGAAAAAATCAGCGAGTCAAATGGTTTATCTTTGGTTTGACCCACGCCAGTGGCGCAAAATGCTCTTAATGGTTCGATAATCGAATATCTGTCACAGATTTTCATCGAACATGTGAAGAACTGCAGCTCCAGATTTACGAGCACGAGTTGGATAAATAAGAATTATGGTTTTGTATAATTTATACGACGATCCTTTGCACGATGTCGATTAATAAAGATTTGTTGCGACTTTGTTGCTCATATTTCCTTTTGGACAAATTGCTTACAGGAATGGTATTAGGAACAGAACGTGCTTAGTCACATAGAAAATAGCTTATTGTCAAAATTACTTCGCTTCACCGATATACGCAAATGTAATTTTATACAACGTACAACGCCTATCGTATCTCTTGACCAAAAGAAAGAAATATAGGTCGAATCAGCGTTGAAATTTCGGTATTCGGTCCGATCGAAGATTCGACTGTAACGAAAGGCGATATCGAGGTAAAAGATCGATATTGAGAAAAATTAACGACAACCAAGCCTGGCTATTGTCGACGAACCAACAAAAGATTCAAAACTAGCGGTGCAAATGTTCCTATCCTCGTAGCTGTCGATCCGTAACCAAGAAATTCCCGCGCTTTTACGCTCGAGTGGGCATTATGGAAAAGGAAAAAGATAATAAAAAAGTGAAAAAATTAAAAAATAAGGTAAGATTCCAGTCTATATAATCACGATAGAAACGTTGAACGTGGAAATCTGGTATAGAGAATGGTCGGTGGTGGAGGACGATGGGAAAACGAAGATGGATCCCAGCGACGCAGAAGGGAATCGGCAAACGGAAACTGGAAGAACGATGGAACTGTGAAAATTACGATTTCGCGGGCGAAAGTGCGGGCCTGCCGACGTATTGATTGTCGGTCGGTGGAGAGAGTCAGCGCGCCTGTGCTCCAACGTTTCACGCAGAGTCCACGAGAGAAAGAGAGAGAGAACAAGAGAGGAAGCGCACCAGTAACGAAGAGAGGAAGCAGCGAAGGCGCACGGAGGGCACACGGAGGGCGGAGAAACATCGACAGAGGGAGAGAGGGTATGGAAGAGGGAGAAACA
Organism: Bombus pyrosoma; assembly: GCF_014825855.1. Taxonomy (NCBI): domain Eukaryota; kingdom Metazoa; phylum Arthropoda; class Insecta; order Hymenoptera; family Apidae; genus Bombus; species Bombus pyrosoma. The sequence continues at coordinate 11,084,272 of NC_057783.1, forward strand.
CCCTCGCCCCCGTGGTCCTGCTGCCACCGTGTCGGTTTCCAGTCCAGTCTTCCCCTAGGCACTCGACAGGCCGGTACCTGTTTCTCGAAGCGACACGCGCTCTGTCTGTCGTTCTCGCAGCGCACTCGTCAAACACACGACATTCATACATACATACATATATATATACATACATACATACATACATACATACATACATACATACATACATACATGCACACATACGCATATTCTTGGATAAGCAGATACAAGCCATACACTCGTGGACACGGTTCTTCTGCACGTATGAGTCTACACACACATAAAACAGTTCGCCACGACGCACGGTGTATCTGTATATATGATACATAAAGATATACTCAGACGGAGAGAAAAATATAACATACATAATATAAGGAGTGGAGACGTACGGGGGCGCACACGTAGGAGACACCAACCGCGCAGAGGCACCCACATGTCTACTCACACTGTGTACACGCGTACGCGAGAGACCGTGCCGCACACACGCAACGAGTGGTCATCGTCTTCATCTTTGTCGTTTTTGTCGTCATCGTCACCGCCGACTTCGTTTTCAACTTGTTCCTCATCGTCGTCATCGCCGTTCTCGTCGCTTCTCTACTCCTCCGTCGTCGCTTCGTCCCTCTATATCACACGGCACAGTTACAGAAGGAAACGAACAAAACCAGGCGTTACATCGTAAAAGAAACGAGGAATAACTCACACACGATCGGCTGACGAAGAATTGCGTGGCAAACAGAGATTATGGCCCGTGAAGGGAGTTAAGCCTTGTGCCGGTTTCCTTCTTGCAAAAAAGATTCGCTGCTTCGGGAAATATCAATCGAGACTCGGCAACCTACGATCTTGCGTGCGAAACCGTTGTTTAGGGATTCAATAAATAGAGGTTCGAGATTACTTGAAATGTCATCATAGCCGACGGAAGTCAAGGATATTCGACCACTGGTGTCTGACATCATTTCTAAGAAACGAAGAATTCCGTTGGTTATTGTGATCGGTGGGAAATCGATCGGGCGAAACTTGGACGACTCGCGATATCAATGACTTGGTCGTTTCATTTTGAATCATAGGAGAAAAAGAACGAGGCCTAACTATTGCCCTTCCATTACCATGTGAAAATCTGGTAACCGGTTCATGCTAACCTGGCATCGTACTAGGGCGACGACAAACTTTAAAAGTGGGGTTCATCGTACCACTCTTCGTCGGAGACAAGTCCTGAGCCTGTGGCAGTAGCCTAAAAACAGTGATCTTCCTGCAGATATACACACACACACATATATATATATATATATCTATATATCTATCTATATATATATATATATATACATAAACGTCTATTCTTGTTCTTCGGCTCAAAAGCCGAGCCCATTTTTTCCGGAAACTGGTCATATTAACGAAGCAAAGAGAAACAGTAAAAATTATCGTAATCCTAACGAAAAAGCAGAGAACACACTTGTTAACGAACGACATCACCTGCACCGAGAGAGATTAAATATTTCTATATATAGAAATTTATATATGTATATACATACATATATATATCTGTATATCTATATATATATATGTATATATGCATATATATAAATGGAAAGCATACATATCTTAACGATGTTGATGATTCATAGTATATTTTGATCATACCGAGAGTAAGATAGAAACAAAGAGTGTGAATGAGAAAAAGACAGAGAGAAAGAAATTAGCGAGAGAACGACCAGACAAATCGACAGAAATAATAATAAAAAGAGTTCGTAATATATGTAGAAAGATAAAAGTAGATATTAAATCGTAAATAATAAAACAAGGGAAAGAAAGGAGACGAAGATCGAATCGTTCGAGCCTGATCGTCATTTATAATTGCCTACATGCCTGCCGCATTCTATCGACGTGACAGAAGCATGTACGACTGTGACATGATTCCTGATCGTCAGGTATGTTTTACGATAATCTAGTACTTTGCTTTTAATCTGCCGCATCAAAATTTTCATCGTTTCGTGACACGTCGAACAAAGATCGAGTTGTATCGGCGAAGTCCAAGTGGAAATCGTGATAAATCGATAAACATGTGTTTTCAAAAAATATGTCGCAAAGATTGAAACGAAATTTGGAAGAATCGATAAAGTTTCGAATGCTTCCCGATCGTTTTTAAAAAATAAAAATAGTTACGAGCAATTTTAAGATAAAAAACTAATACGTCCGAGTACCACACGGACAAGTAATATTTCTTTTTCAAAGGATTTTATTTTATACCTGAAAGAAAACCTTATTTTCTCTCTTATGAACACAATTACTAGAAGCATATATCTTCCATTAACTGTGATCAAAAAATTTTGAATAGCATATAATCGAAAGTACTCTAAAGATTAGAGATTACATTAACGAAACAAGCAACAGCATTTTTACTGTCCTTCATGATTTCCACCGATAAAAAGAATCGCAGAAAGGTCATCTCAAATCTCTATAATTAATTCGCGATGGTTATACGATCATTATCATTGCATCTATATCAAACGGTCGCGACACAAAGCGGATCTTTGCGCGAATCCGAGTGCGATGTTTCTTTGTCAATTTAAACTAATATTTTATTTAATAGTTTGAAAATAAATAATCTTCCTATTGTTCTTTCCGCAACATAATTAAGTTAAAGTATTTTTCGTATGAATTTGAAACCAGCGATAAGTCCAGTAACGATAACGTTCATTTTAGAATGGAATGTGATGATTGATCTAAAAATATAATTCCCTTAAACGTTTACACAAGAGTGAGAAAATAAGCTAGAATGATAGGACAGCTTTGAAACCATCGGTTAGGTAAAATTTTCTCGATAAATTCTTACTGAATCCTCGATACAGTCCACGAGGAAACTGAATTATTACATCTGATCATGATTATCGTAACATACGATAAGAAATGAAACGGTTTTGCAAGCAAGAGGAATTCTTTCAATTCCATTATTATTATGTAGTTTCATAGGTTTTGTTTCTTTATCAAAAATTTGACATGAAATAAAGGATTAAGACTAGAGGATTACGAGTTCGATTACTGATATATTCTCCTTCAGCCCTGTCATTTCGGAAGCAATTCTTCTAAATTTGCTAAAATCTCAATAACTTGGAGCTCGATTAAAATTTGTTAACCAACATTCCCCTACCGCGATTTCAAAAACAATGTTCCTAATTAATATTTTCGCAAATGCTCTTGCTTTGGGTCTTCGGTTTCTATTATTCTTTTAGCCTCCTAGCCTTATTGAAGTTTGCATTTATCGTAAATTAGATACCAATTGAGAAAATAGACAACTACAAAATGGTATGTCTAATGATAGCAATAGGTAACGATACTTCGTTGAAAATCGATAATAAAAGACAACAAAATTTACGAAGCGATCTATGTAATATATTATATTATACTGATCAATCATACTGATTTTTTAAAGTTCTGTGATATTTTCAATTCCGTGAAATTTTCATTCACAAACATCCTATTAGAAATTCCGTATTTTAACGGAAATCTGTTAGACGTATCATAAAGAACATAAAGTATGCGATGCATCACTTTGTCAGTAAACGTGTATCGAATAAAAAAACCGAAAGAAAAAAGTAGAAATAAACGAGATTAAGAGATAAAGTGGGAAAAACAGATCTAGAAAGATAGAAAGATGAAACAACGGCCCTGCTTCTGCAAAATGACGACGTCTCTAAGCTATCTTTTGATTGGTGTAACACTCTAAGAATTTGAAATCGAAGTGTACGAAATAGGTGCTTGCCTAATTCTACCAATCTTGGTAACGGAATATCTTGTTTCAGAGGGAAGTTCAGTTTCCGAGCAGTTTCGTCGAAATTTCCGTCCAATTTTCGTTCTTAATCTCCATCTCCAATCTAGAACTATTAATCTTTTTTCACTTAAAATTGTGGTCAATGTTATCGCGTTTCGCATCTAAGACAACTTTGTCTTTGAGAATATTATAGTATCTACCGCGGTAAAAGATTTATTTAGTTCTAATTTCAACTTGCCACACAGCTAACATTTTGAATTTCAACAAGGGACGAGATATACGTGAAATGAACATGATTTGATAGTGATCACGAGATCACGTTAATCATCGATGCGGGTAGAAAATCCAATCAACTATGAATATTTCAACAACTTTTAACGATGCGAATTCCGTCGAAATATTTCGGAAGAATTTTTATGTGCCAATCATTCATTTTTGTATTAACAACAATTCTTTCGTATTTCTCTTCGAGCTTAAGATAATTTATACCGATAGAAAAGTACAATTTGCTTCAAAATGCTGCAAAATGGAGAATTAAAAAATTCTTGATAATTATGCTAGTTGATCTACCATTGATTGCATCGTGAATCTTCATATCGTGGGAATAATGGTGAAAATTTGATTAAATTTATCTTTAAGCACTATTCACAACACTGTTCTCATAGATTCGTCAGCCGCTATCTGGATTCGACCAACCCTCGAACCCTCTCACTTTTAGGGAGAATCCCCATAGGAGGAAACCGCCCTTTCTCCGCTATTCTGTGTCTTTTCTCCTTGAGAAAAGGCAACTAAGCTGGTGTTACAAAGTCATCGGTGAAGCGAATTTCGTACCAAGTCTACCATTAAACCCTACTTATTACTTTCACTCTGGGACATAGCAAACAGATATTTTTCATATCGAGAAAAATTATTAGGCCCCTATATCCAACATGTTGTAATGCTCGATCTTTGTTGTTGTCATTTTATTTCGAGAACAACGGAGAATGAAACTATATTCTATACAATTTCCAAGTGGTTAAACACGATATAATTTGAAATATTTATTCTTCTTTTATCTGTACAATTTATTAAAACGAACGCATTTATTACTTTTATCGAGTAAAAAATTTACGTGTTGCGTGTAAAATCAAATCAAGTTTCTCACGATACTTTATTATTTAGAACACGTAAGGCTAGTTAATATTTGAATTATTAAGTTTGAATATTCTTTTCTCGTGTATCGATACATATTTACGCGTTTCTATAGTTTTTCGTTGATAGGCACTGATCGATCTACTCGTAACAAACAAGTTTTCGTTAAATTTAAATATAGAACAGAATTATCTAGTGATATCGTAAAGAATCTTTACTTAGAAATAACGGGACACGATAAAAGGAATTCCAGCTTATTGTAACTTATTTTCATAAGTTTTAAGTTTTATGAGTTTTATTTTTATAAGTTTATTTTTATTTTATATTTTTATAAGACTGTACTATTTATTTTGTTTATTTATTTATTTTTTTATTATAACTATTCCTTTTCGGCTTAGGATGCCTTCCGGCTTGCATCGTATCTATAATACATTCACATTCTAAACTCTTATCTTATTAATTACTTAACTGAATACATTTTATCGCTATTTTACATTCGAAAAATTAACGGTAATCTAGAGAGTAGATATTACACGATAGGAAACGTAGAAGAGTATTATTTAAAAGAATGTAAATAATAGAGAGTATTACTCGTAGAGAAATATCCGTTTAACCCGTTATCGTTTCTTTATAGTCTATGAAGAGTGGCCGTTACTCTTAAGTAACAATACTTATATTGAACGTTTTATAATTGTTACATCTAGACGATATAATTACATAAATGTTTTATATTCTATATTTTCAAAGTGACAATTACTTAACGAGGTCGTTAGTTTCTAAATAGTTCATTACAAAGTTCTAATTATCCATTTTCGTTAAAGTAATTAAATTAGAAATTGACGTCAATTGACTGTTTGTATAATGTTTCAAGATATTCGCAATGTAATTTCTCCTCCGATAAGTTGAGCATAAGGTTTTTTCGATCTGAAGTTCTTCTTAAACACGTCTGAAAAGAAATCTGATTGCTTTAAAAATATTCCACCAATCCTCACGACAATTTCTGTATTCCTTTTTAAATCTAGATAAAACGATAAAAGTAGTGTTGTGTTATATATTCAAAATTAATTTGGAAGTAATCCTATTTTATTAAAGAATATAGAGATGTTTTTCTACATAACGATATAGAAAATGTCCTCGCTGATATCAGCTTTTGTTACAAAACAATTCAGATACTGTCACGAACAAAGAATCAAAGTATCTTTGATCATCGATCGACAAATTCCTAACATTTCTACGATATTAACGTATAGATTTGATAATCCAACCCTTTCGAATGAACTGTCACATGTTAATCATCACATCGTTTTACAATACGATTTCATCGAATCGTCAGAGGCATCGATTTCAGCGAGGTACAGGTCGTTATAGCGACGACGAATCGTTTTCCGTGGCATATCTATGGAATCACTTGGAATCCAATCATGGATAAACGGATTACGTTAACCCTGCACGCTGTATCTTTGTTTACATAGCAGTATCGTGAACAGGAGCATCATGCAAAATTGTCATCTTAGTGACAAGCCAGGTTTCTCTTTACAAGAACATTAACGAATACGTTAGTACACCTAGAATAAGGAGAATCTAAATTTCTAGAGAATTTTAATTAGCAGATAATCTTGTTTCCAGGGATTTTCAGAATATTAACTCGAATGTACATCATGTATGGTTAAATTATTCGTCTTTTATATTATATGTATTATGTATATATATATATGTGTGTGTGTGTGTGTGTGTGTATGTTTTATATATATATGTAAATGTTTAGCTTGCACTGTTTTTCCCCCCGGTGTGCTTATAATGTGCACAATTAATACACGCTTTCACGTACTTAATGACGAATTTTCGCATTTCGGCGAACCAGTAATTTCGCTTTATGCGCTCCAACGTCTTCTCTGCGCTCAGCTGCCCCGCGTCGTGGTGGTAGAGACGACATATCTGGAAGCGCGCGTTCTTCGACACCACACATGCCTTTCCTTTATTAGGAAATCGTCTATATATCTTGTTGTCTTTCAAGGTGTACTCCTCAAAGTAGTGTTTTGTTTTAGGGTTCCGATCATTCGTTCGTCAGGATCTTTCTGACGTATGCCAGTTGCTCGTCCTACAACTGAGCCGCCGTTATCCAATTGGCCTCCGTGATATCCACGTACGTAAAATCCAATATCGGTAGCGGGTTTTTACTGAGGGCGTCCACATGGGCCATTCTCGTTCCGGCGCGGTATTCGATATTGAAGATAAATTCTTGTACGTTCAACCACCAACATTCGATAACGCAATAAATTTTTCTTCGAGAACGTCGTCCTCAAAGCGTTGCAGTCCGCAACCACCTTGAAAGTAAGGCCGAGTAGGTAAACTCCGAAGTACCGTAACGCCAATACTACCGCCATCGTTTCCAACTTGTAAAAGTGGTAGTGCGCTGGTCCGCCGTAATCTGTTTGTTGAAGTACGCGACGACGGTCATGCCTCCATCCTCTTGCTTCTGCATAAGCGTTGCTTTTACATTTAAGGAGCTCGTATCCGTAGGTAGTTCTGTTGACCGTTTGGGGTCGAAAATCATCGTGGTCAGCATTCTCTTTGCTTCACTGAAATCCTGTTTCTGCCTTTCCTCCCAACACCACGTAATGTCCTTCCTGGTCAGTCACATAATCAACTCCACGATCCTTGCGAAATTCCGAATGAATTTCCTGAAAAAACTCGCAAGTCTCAACAATTACCGCACTTCCTTGATGGTTGCCAGCACCCTCCTCGCTAATTTCTCAACTGAGGTACTCAATCTTCGTCTTAAAGAAAGAACATTTTTCCAAGTTGAGGGTGAGTCCGTGCGTTCGTAATGTCTACAATAGCTGCCACAATCACTCCATCCCCTTGTCCACCGTACGCGATGGGATAATGACGTCGTCTAGGTATGGGAAAATGATGCCTATCCTTGTCCATAAGCCGTTAGAACGTGGCAGGGACGTTCGTTAGTCCGAAAGGCATTCGCAAAAGCTCATAGTGCTCCTCTGGAGTTACGAATGCTGTCTTCGCAATGGAGTTTTCCGCCATCGAAACTTGATAGTATCCGGATGCCAAATTCAGGCCCGTGAAATATTTAGGACCCCCAAACTTGTCGATCTGGTCATTGATCGATCTGGCATTTAGCTTTCGATAATCGACGTACATCCCGTAATTGCCCGTATTTTTCTTCACTAAGGTAATCGGATTTGCATACGGCGAGTCTGACTCCCAAATGAGTCTATTGTCCAACAATTTCTTGATTATTTCGCGTTGGTCCTTTCGGCTCCGCGAGGCAACACGGACGGTATACGACCGGCGCGTTCGTTGTGCGCTTAATTTCAAACGCCGTTTCGTCTGTTTTTCTTAAGTCGCGCATTGACGACAACGTGCAACAACGAAACTCGTCGATCAACGCAACGCACTTCCGATGCGCTTCTTTCTCAATCTCACCAAGTTACAACTTGAATTTCGCGATCACGTCGCAGAACCCGATATCCCTCCCCGTCGCGATTTTCTTCCGCCAGAACGTAGGACTTTCGTTAAATATCAAGCGGTTTCCACGTTTGATCATGACTACATGATCTTGTAATCTGAAGTCCTGTCTGATGATGACGAGATGCCGCGTGTATTCGTCAGGAACTACGAACGAGTCCACGTCGGTCTTTACGTTTTGGATCGCGATCATCACGCGAGCCACCTTATTCTCCATCACCGTTTTTTGCGCAAACATTCGAGGCAGTGCATCCGCGATAACCCTCGTGGCAACACTTAACTACCTGGCTACCGACGAGTACATCACGGTGCACGCATTACCTGTGTCAACGAGGCTATTTACTCGATTCCTCTTGACACTTATGCTAATCCCATATAAATTTAGCACCGGTTTTATACGGTCGGGAGTATTTACTTGCTTGCTAGTATCACCCTTCTTTTCGGATTTGTGGCACCGCCTCGCGATGTGTTCCATCTCTGCGCACAACTGTAACACCTAGCACTGGTCGTCAATAGACGCCCCTTTCCTCTTGGTTGTCGCCGGTTGTTCCGCCTCCTTCCGACGGTCCCCGTCGATGGCCGTTGGACGCGGCCTTGATTCTCTCGACGTGATCGACACTGGACGACTCCGCGTTACCCGCCCTCGCGACGGCATGTCGCCAAGGGTACTCATAAACGCGTATAACGCGTTAGGGTCATAATGCTTCGCCGAGCTCACGGTGAGGGCAACAGCGTCGTCCGGTATACCGCCGATCACCATATTCGCCTGATATTTATCAGGTATATCGATATCTAACTTTCGCAATTTGCATGGCTTCTAGAAACAATAATCTCCTAAGTTCTGCCCAGGCCGTGCTTCATACGATGCTGCCTCCTTGAACAGACGGCTAAATGGCACCGTCTTCAAGAACTAGTCCACCAGCAGTACTTTCGTCTGCGCGTAGGTGATGATGATATTGGCGAGTGTCATACCACTTCCTGGCGTCACAGTCGCATGGGAATCAACTGCATTACCGACAAGTCGTCCTAACCATACCGCTTGACAAGTTCATCCACATGTCAGACCCATTGTTCAATCACCACAACTTCGTTTTTCATGGAGACGAATACGAGGATTAACGATTCGTCGCCGGGTCGGGTATGCATCGGCGTGCGCGGCCGCGAGTGTGAGCGGTGGTTCAGATGCACGAACATTTGTTCCAAGCGTTCTAATCGACCGTCTTTGTCCGGGGTCTTACGACACCCATGCGGCGAACGTGAACGCGAACACGCGGACGATCAAGAGCACGGTTGCGAGCGCGCAAACGAAGGATCTCCACCAATCGTTCCAGCCATGCCCATCGCGCTCCTCGGTCCTCATTTTCCACGTTTTCCGCATTCCCGCGTCGTACCGACGAGACGTCCGGAAAAGAATCATGTTCCTCGAGCTCGTAACGAACGCACCGCGAAACACCGATTCGCTAGATTTCTTCCTTTTCTATTCCCTCTTCTCTATTTTTTCCTTTTTCGAACTCCGCATTGCACGCGATCACTGTGGAATGTTTCGCATTATAGCACGTAAGCGAATCCCACTTCTGATATGTAAGAAGCACTAAAAGCGAATTCACGGTAGTCCCGCTTACGGCACGTTCTGTAAGCTCGGAAAATAATGAACTCGCGTGATTTTGCTTTTACGTTCGTCCGTGGTGACGATTGAACAAAGAATGGTCGAGTACGCTCGGTGTCGCAGTCGCGCAAGAGGTCAGAGCCCACTAGCTTGTGTTCTAGCGAGGGAGAGGGCATACTTTCGATACCCTCACGTGGTTTCGTTTTCTCTTCCTAGAACCCAAGCAATCGCAATCGTAAGACGTCGGGACCGCTGAGCCACACACCATGTGGATGAGGGCTTAATTTATAGCGCTCTTAAGTGTTGACGCCTACCTTTCCCATAGCCAAAGATAATGAAAGACAGCTTGTCAGCCCGGGCGTTCGAACTTCGCATTTTCTTGCATAGTATACATATAAGTCTAATATGTATCCAAGGCTACTTCTCATACAAATCGATTTTATCAAAATTCAATGTAAATGTGAACAATATTGTCATTACAATCGGACACTGTTCTTTGTAACAATTCATTTGTTACAAGGAAAGTGTTATGGATAAATTTAAAACTATAGTCTGCCATTTTAGTTGTGCTACAACTTAACTTATGAACGTACGATTTTTTTGCGATTGAGATGTCGGTCTCGTGATCATCAATTATTATTATTATATACGGAGCTTGGAGTATTGTTATTATCATTTCATCCACCCTCGACAAAAAGGTATATTCTTTTCCGTTTACTTATTTGTCCCCTTGATATAGATAATCAAAAGAACAATACAAAACTCCTTCTGATATACTAACTACTCGTTCACTTTAAACTAGAAGGAATGATATGCTTAACTCTGCGAAGGTGGAATTAGTTGGTGGGGTCCAGTTAGCCGGAAATAGAGCGAAGTTTGAAATAGTTTCGTTGTTTCTCAATTTCGTTCTTCTCTCGAACGCTGCCTTTAGATTTTTAACAAAAAGAGCAAACGACAATGTACTGGATAGGCATCGAAAATTAGAAGCATGACAGGAGCAAATTGACTGGGTAATTCATTTCCATCGATTGCCTAAACTCTCGTTTCACGGCAATGAAATAGACTGCACTGGTAGAGCGGCGTCTGGTTAACTCCTGGTCATCCGTCGTTTATCTGAGTGAAACTGACGTAGTGCTTTTCCATTTGAGCAATTTAATGGATTACATCGAATCTCCCATCACGATTCTGTTTATTTTCATGATGGCAGGAAAATTGGATGAAATCGGCATCATGCTCAGCTATTTCCAAGGAAAATCTTCGCATGCCATTTCGACGAAGCTAAAATTTACATTGCAGAACACAAGCACGAGACCAAGCAAGCTGCTGCTATTAGTCTGGTGTCTGTAAAATGTTTCTTCGAGTAAAACTAGAGCTAAAAATTAGAGCTAAAAGATTCATCGTCATTTATAATTCGGTACTTAATCCTTAATTATCCGAAACTTTTTACGTTTTTACTTACAGTCTCCGTAATTTTTCTGCTTTCTCTCTGTACCTTTTTCAATCTCATGGAATTAGCTTGAACCTATCCATGATTAAAATTTGCTGAATAAGCATATTTCTCCGAGATTTTCTATAACTCAAACTATACTATCATTTCTTCAACGTTTCTTCTTTTTACGATATATTTTCAACGAAAACGTCAAAGAAAAGTTATACGTCATATGCTTATAAAATATAACGCCAGAAAAGTTGTATAAAACTGCGAAAATTTTTATTTAGCTTACTGTATTTTAGTAAAAATATAAAAGTGTAAATAAATAAGAATTTTAATTTTCGCGATGGAACAATACACGAAATTTCAAATATAGTCGTCGCTTATCGTATAAGATTAGTAAACAAGAGAAAAAGACTTAAATAAAACAGGTGAAAATAAAATCAGGGTTCCAACCTGAAGAGAATTGTATCTTCATCCTAATTAAGATTCGAGCGAACGAAACGAAAGATTTATACCGGATATTCAAACTTTAATAAGCTGCCGTTCGCTGTTTCGTTATTTCGCTAATAAAACGCCGACAAGATAAATAATGCATAAACAACGTTAGTGAAAGGAAAGAATGTCTTGAAACTATGTCGTACAAATGGCTAAACCGCGATTGAGTAGAAAATGGCGAAATGAGGAAGCGCTGTGACGGATGGCGTGAACGATGTAAAAGCACAGCTCATGCATCTTTTATAAGGGTAGAAGTAGAAACCAAGGGGTTGTCGTGAGTAATCGCATGATACGTCCAAGGGACCAGAAGGGGAAAATCAAGAGGAAATGTCGAAGATCATGCACACGCCGATGGCCACTCGTTCTAAGAGGCTCTATCCTCTTAATTAACTCTACATCCGTTACGAATACGTTTTATTTTTACGTCGTTACCATCCTTTCCGACAATAACTATCGATCTTCGTTTTCTATTTAGCTGTTGCATTGTTTTAAAATATTTAGCATATTTGGCAAATTTAATTTATCGAGGCGGAAGGATCAGTGAAAGCATGAATTGAATATGCCAGGTACAAGTACACGATCAAACTTTGGTGTCGTGTATACGTTGCAAATTAATTTTCTACAATACATATTGCATACGAAAGCATAACATTAGAAAAAATCAAACGATCGCACGCATGAAAAAAAAAGCGCTTATCGTAACGAGCAGCGAGTCGTTAAAATGTTCAGTGACTCCCATAGCGAAAAGAAGAAATATATTGAAAAAATAAATATCGTAATATCAGATTGTTTACGAACATGTGACCTCTCACTTTGAGAGACTCTGCAGCCCTGATTAACGCCAAATTGAATATTTACGATCTTTTTCAGCTAACCGTCACGATAAGGTTCGTCTTTGCACGATAAATTACAGCGGTTTCACAGACCCACTGTAGGTGGTATCATTCTGAACAGCCATGTTTTCCCTGACTTCCGTTTTCTCCGCATCTCGTTGCAACCAGTTTGATTAATCGCATCCTCGAAATTTCCAATATAAATTTCTCTGTTTCATTATAGTTTATCGTTTCTATTTTTTTGCGGAATTTTTTACATCATCTACAACTTTTAACAGGAAGACTAATTTTCCATTGGATTCATTTATATTATAAAAATCAATTCATATTTTATATGATATATTAACATTAGAAACAATAGCTTTCTTTTTATGGTAAATATTTCTCGTTATAGTACAAGTATATTCTTTCTATAGGTCGAAAACTACACGTAATATGAAACTCCTGATTTCTGGACAGAGAAACATGTTTTTTCAAGCATCTTGAGCTAATAAAAAATATGAAATATAAAAATATAAAAAGAGCCAATGCGGCGAGTTAAAAAAGTAGTACCTAACATGGAACACAAGAAATTTGTAAAGAAATCTTTCATTTTTTAAACGTATATTACATCAATTTTCTTTGTCTTCTACACGTTGAACACGAAAATGAATATGCAATCTCTTCGTCATTCTAATGAAAATAGCAAATACATTTGATTCATTTCTCGCTATTATTGTCCTGTTCTTAATTTTCGCCACAAAATAAATATCACCAAATATCAACATCATCATCAGTAACAGCGTCATTGACATGTTCGATATTACAACGTGTTCCATATTAACTACAGTTACCTTAATTCGTTAATTACATTACTTATAAATCAAGTCGATGCATGTGTAAACACCGATTAACTATTATCACATTGTATTTATCGTTTATTGTGCAAAATTACCGACTTCACATAAACGGCCAGCGTTGCATACCATGCACATTGATTAATACGTATACCAATTGTTCCCTTACCAGTCGTTCTCCTAACAACATCAAGATCTTTTTTGAAGAACGAAACAGAGAAAAAGAAAAGGGGGAAGAAAGACAAAAGAGTATGGTTGATGACGGAAATACGAAAATTCACGAGGACGTCAGAAAGACGCGTCAAAATCGAGGACATTAATTGGGAAGTCTTAGAAATTTGTTCGTAAAAGGAATTCACGGGTTGAGAAAATTCGGTTAATTCGTGAACTTGGCTTTTTAGATAGAAAAATGAACTGAGTAGAGTTGGAGAAGTGATTAAAACGTGCGACTCGCGACGTCATGCTTCACATAATTTGTGGAACCTTTTTCGTGGTTTCAGCATACAGGAAAATTTAACGCTAATTCGAGCTACCACGGGAATCATCATGCATCAGCCTTGTTCGGCTTGAATTCGAATTAATAAAACAGACCTATTATTAATAACGTCGGCAAACTGACTGATAAATGGTTCGCGCTAATTTTGTACATTCGGGAATCGCAAGATCACGATGCAAAATATTCGCTATAGAGGTTCTCATAAATACCGTGTATTATCGCACATCCAACATCAAATAATATTTTATCCGCGATAGATAAAATTCGGGATGCGATCAATGCTATCCAACTAATTGACTCGTGAAATTTGATTATACGATATTAATAGGAAATAGAACTTATTTTATAACCAGTCCCGTTGCAAATGATCTAAGCGAATTAAAGTTATAACAGCTTAAGAATATCGTTCGAGTCTGTTGGCTTTACAATTACTTAGTTGCTTTACACTATTTCTTTACTAATCGTTTTATTCTTAAATTTCTAATATTTTCTCTGCATATAGCACCTGCTCCAGGTATTAATTCCATTAATTTCATCGCGGGAGTCATGAGATTGATAGCTAAGAACCACCCAAGATTTCTAATAAACAAATTACATGCGGTTCGCATAATTCCATGTATGCAATAACTTTCTCATTGCAGGAAAGATGAACTTATGCGAAGAATTTGTTCTCCGTCCTGTCGCTGGATGTGTGGCCTACTTATATCGAACTAATGAATTTACGACGTTCCTTCCCCACGCGACCGTGCGAGCTTACGGTGGAAAATTTTCATCGTGATGTTAAGTTAGATGGTGTCAGAGATTAAAAGTATTTTTAAATATTAATTCCGACTAGGAACCGACGTTATTTTTGTGATATTAATGCGTTCAAGAACGAGATATGTTAAATTCTGGAGAATTCTCCGGTCGATTTTATTTTTCGACGTATAGGCCGTATATTCGTCAATTTTTAGTTTTTAATTTTCTCTAGAATTTTCTACCCGAATTCAGAGTGATCGGATTATAAATTACGACAAATTTTCAACTGTAATAGAAATATACACTAATGCTTATGATTAGAAATATGCAATCCTCGTATAATTTTACCCGAACCTAATTTAATATAATATATTATAGAAAATTACGGATAAAAGAATCTGCGATGATCGCATCATTTATTAATATTATAACTGTGTATCGTAAGAAGAAGGAAAACGAAATCGTCTATTATTCGAAAGATATTAATTTTTCGATCCACGTGCCTGTTCATATCTCTTTTTCCAATTCGGATTAAAAAATGTCGGATTTTTGTTTTCTATGGCGTTGCATATAAAGCAATACAGAGAGAAGTACGATGACAACCGAACTTCGTGAAATACCTGCATATTTAGCGGAAGGGTTGTTGGTGAGTGCCTCGAGACTGCATAATATCAAGAGTAAAAAAAGAAATACTGTCATGTCACAACAGAGATGTCCTTTATCCTTTCCATGGAAACTACACAGCAGCAATTGCGGGAATAAACGCGATCCTAGGGAAAAACACGAACCAGAGAGGCTGTCTCACTGATTCGCAGTTGAAATTTCAGTCAACAGTCGTCGTTGTTTGGCCAGTCTCTCATTTTGTCCCCACGGCGATATTAAAATCTTCCACGTGCTCGACAGTTTTGGGAGGTATAAGTTCTGGTTTGAAACGAAAAAAACGCAGTCGACCACAATGAACACGTTGAGAGGAAACGAGCTGTGCACATCGTCGCACATCGTCACTTTGCACCTGCCTCGGCACAGGACATTTAACAATGCTCCAAAGTACAGATTCACGAATACGAATCGTGAACGCCGAACGCCGCGTATGTACGTATGTATATAGATTGTAGATACGTGGGCAGGGATTGCATCGGTATTTGTTATTCGGTGTTGGTATTTGTACTCTTGCCTACATCAATGTGTACGCGCAAGTACGTATATGCGATCATTCGATTGTGCGCATTCACGTCGCGAAACAATACCCCCGAGTTCAGTTCATCCCTTTCCCGATATCCCTTGCTCCCCCTTTTTCTCCCTGTCAATTTCTCTTTCATTTCTTCCATCGCTGCTGCCTCCCTGACCCCTTGCCTGGCATCCAGATGCTCTACGGTCTTCGCCTGATTCACTATTTTCCTTTTCTTAGTCTTTTTATGTCTTTACATAGACGTTTAATTGTTTTTCTCTCAACTGTTTGTAAATCTCTACAATTATTCCGACTCTGGCCTAGTTTTCGTTTTCTCCCTCCTCACACTTTATTTCTTTAGATACGTTTCTTTAGCCTACCACGTAGTTTCCTCGTTCGCCTCCCTTCTTTTTATCCTTGCGCTCTTCTTCTTCCTGCCCTCGATTTACCTCCTAGCTGAGCTTCCTTCGATCTGGAAACTGGCTCCGTTCTCTATACCCCTACAGTTTTTCCTAACGTTTATCTACTTGTCTTCGATTGTGGAGTTGGCGAAATCGTTTAAAGAGGACGGGTCGGCTAAAATACATTGTCTAATTGTGTAGAAACTGAGATATATACAGGGAGAACCCGGCGAAGCCTAGAACTATAGGCTGGCTAACGGGGTTACTCTCGTGCAGCTTTTCTGAATACAGACAATGTTCGGCATTTACGTGGAGGATACGGAGGCGAGGAAAGAAAAATCTCTGTCTGGTCGTTAGCCAGCAGACAATACAATCCGAGCGTGGATGCTTTCCATTCTAAACATACAGTGGGTGAATTCACGCGCATATCGCAGAGATGCTTGGTTTTCGGAGTGTCACACACCACGATGCAACATTAATAATTAGAGCTAGCTCGAATCTTGGTTAATAACGAGGTTCTACCCCTCGTACTCGTGCACCTTTAGTGATTTCGCGTCGTGTCATGGCTTTTCGAAATCGATGACATTCGGTAGAAGTATGTAAATCGTGCTGCTTCGCAGGAGTTTGTGAAGTACATCTACATATATACGAGTATACACACATGTATACCTCTGTTTAATATTTAAAATTTAAACGAAAGACAAGGCAACGGTTAGTAATTAAGGAAAAAACACGGGAAAGATGTTGCGTGACCTTTTTTAATTACGATTAATCTTTGGATGGGCACAAATCGAGTGAAACACGCTTGATACGATGAGTATCGATGCGGTAATTTTTATGTACCGAGAATAGTATCTTTATCTACTGAAAAATGCATCGAATATACATTATTATTAGCTTTTCAAAACTCGTAAATCGTATCTGATGAAGTTGTTCAAAATATTTTTTTCTCACATTGCGTTCCTGTGAGTTGTATTTATTTATGCAAAGTTCAAGTAATATCGAATATCCACGAGTTTTTCCTCGTGGACATTTTTTCGTACCCGCGAAACGTTATAAGGTATACCAATATAATGAAATGATCAATAAATCCTTCTTGGTGCAGAATTAACTAGAAACCTCGTTCGTTTCTATGAAATATATCGGTCTCTGTATGTGATGCATGAATCTATATATTATATTTGTGGAAATTCAACCAATTTACTGGCTTTTTAAATGGCTGTTTCCTTCGCGACTAGAATGGTAACCTGGAATTCAGCCAGGCAAATGCATACTCTAATTTTATTCTCGTTAACAGGAGGAGTCCGTTGAGCATAATTTCAAAAATTGCAAAAATTGCAAAAATTCACTAGTCGTTTTATCATCTATGCAGTCACGCGAACATTCTATCATGTTCAAAAGAAATGTTTCCTCTACGGGATATTATATTTTTTCATTTGTTTAAACAAAGTTACTTCTCTGATAGCTCTTATCTTCGATTGTAATTTTTTTCAAGATACATATCGTAGTCGATCCCGAACGTAGTAATTAAGAAACATAGTAACTTCAATGTTTGTAAAAGTGGCGATATCCTTGAAACATTGCTTGTCCGATGTTACCAATCCATCTTCCTTCGTTTTCCAGATTTCCACGTTAGTTTCGCACAGAGAACGTCCGCTATGTTCGGACAGAAGTCTCCGTGCTGTTGCCAGAGTCGGACAAGCTGTGAATCTGGCAGTAGAGAGGTTCGTCACTGTTGGCGAAACCATCGCGGATGGAAATCCAGAGATCAGGGAGGACATGTACCAGGCGTGCAAGAGAGCAAGAGATGCTGGTAAGTCATTGTCTGCAATCTGTCTACAAACCATTATTGACTATACTTGATTTGCCGTTGTATGCGTATAATGAATGGGCCGAGACTAGAGAAATCACGTTGCAGACGTTATTTCTTCAGATTTCGACTTTTATCGAACATAATTCATAGTAAAAAATTATTAATTTCTATTTCTGTACGTTAACGTGCCGGAAATACATATATGCAGGAAATTATTTCTTCCGTCCATTAACACTGGGTTAAAGATCATCTACATGTATATAAGATTTTCACGCAACAAACGAAAGTTCGTATTTGTCGCGTTAGTAACCGGTCATCGAGAGATGGTCGTCAAAACTTTTTAAGCAAATAGAGGTGTCCTAAAAAATTCTGCGAAGATTTTAAAGCCGCTCGAAGATGTAATGACGTTTGTCACGAGTTGTCGCTTCTAAAAGTTGAAAGGATATCTCTCAGCAGGCATTCAAGCTCGTGCTGACGTTCAGAGAGACCTAGTCATTGTTACTTCCAACAAGTTTTACTCCAGCTTGACTTCGGTCTACTTTGCTCTCTTGACAGTCTGCGACATTGTCGCATCGGTACTCACCAGTAGCTCTATTCGTTTGGAAATAAAATCTCTGATAATACCTTACTTGTCTGCGAAACTCACGATAACGCAGCGTTATATCATAGTTCCTTTATTTGTAGTATACTTCGTACGATCCAACGCGATGCGACGTCAGTCGACGAGACGCAAAATTTCGAAAATGTTAAATGTATTGATGTACAGAACGGGACGAAGTAAAAGGAAGTAGTTGGGAACTTGGAAGTTATAATCACCAAGTATCAGATGTTACAATACTTTCTGATATCGTGAAATTGCCCGTTCGATTCAAATATCGACGTATATATTAAATCTGCTGTAAAAAGTAGAGGCATAGGTACGTATAAAGATAAAGGTTTTTAAGTTGTGGTATGTACTATTGTATAAATATCTTTGTGCTATTTACTCTTGTAAAAGTTTATTCGATGCATTTTATCTTTACAAGTGAAATGATTAATATTTTATTTCGGAGACCTTGAGAATCTAATGTCCTGGAAGAAAAAGGAAATGGACGCGTAAGCTAAACGGAATTTTCATTGAAATTGAAAATGGCTGTTCTATGTAGGCGAGTAACGGGTAATAAGTGAAAAACAACGAAAACCGGGAAATGGTTAATATTTATTCGACTGCTGTAAACCTGAAAAGCTGTCAACGAGCATAGGCGAGAACAGTAGGATAATGCAAGGGGAACGCATTTATTATTGTCACGTCTTGTTAAAACTTACGCATAGTATTTACGAACATTGTTAGATTACACGTGCCTATGATCGCTATACTCATAATCACTAAGAGTTTTAAGTATGCTCGTTTTTCCGAATCGCAATGTAACGTACAAAAAAAAACGCCTCTGGCTGGAAACTCTGAACATCGTCGCTGAAAGAATATAAATATAAACTCGCGTATGCAACTTTACGGAAGGCACCGGTAAGAATACTACTAGGAGAAAAAGTCGCGATATCCTCTTCCGCTCAAGGCAAAACAATTCTCGAGAAAGTACTTGGTAACATATCTGTCCTATATTGATTCATTGCGCTAGAACATAGAAGATCGAAGAACTAAGCGATATATCGATCTACGATAGAACTGACCAAAATCTTTCTCTGATTTTGTCGCACTAACTTCTAGTTTTGTAGAATTCATTCGTAAATGTTTTCCGATTTTACTATAACAAACGAATGGTCTGGTAAAATTGTCAAAGATAAATGGAGATGTATTTCGATGGAAAAAAGATGAAAATGTTTCAAAAATTCCCTGTCGAAGGTACGGTCGTAAAACAGCACGATGTAAAATTCAAATAAAATATAATACACTCACCCATTTCATGGAATCACGAGAGGATGGAAAACATTTGCCACGTTGAATGTTTTCTCGTGTAACGTCGGACAAAGTCATTAAAGAATCGTATTTCTGCATTTTGAATAATGGCGTTCAATACGCCATATACATAATTCGAGCATAAATCAAGGAGCATATTTTCATAACGTGAGGTCTCCTTCGTGCCTTTTTCCAGGGTGTATGCTAAAAAATATCTCGAATGTATAAAGCGAGTACGCGATGGCCCGTATTCCTTAGTCCTTGAAAGATTTTTCGCTATCCCAAGTGGAGCCTTGAGCAACGTCTTCTCTGGATGAAAAACAACCAGAAAAATATCGTCACGAGTATTTTAATTTTACAATCTCTATACTACGTGTTACGAATCAATAACAAATTCTGCAGCTACCGACGTAGTACGTAGATACGCTCTGATCGTTTCACAAAATATGAAATAGTCTAAATTCGGAAACGTAAAATCGAGAATTACTGGAATTGGAAGATTATCTTGAAAATGTTAAAATTTACGAAGGTCAAAGGAAAAACGCTAGTCTCTCCTAAAATCAGGCATAAACTTGATTACGACAAATCTTAGTTTTACGAACGATATCGCGGAAATAATTCGCCACGGTGTGGCACGAGGATGCGGCATGACACGCAATGTATCTAAATAAATCTTCATGTGCTGGCTCGATTTTACATTTCATCTTCTTAATCCATTCATAAATGTCGAACATCTTTCTGTTAAAAAATTCGATATATACTATACTTCCACTACTACTACTATTATATTTGAATATAAGGATCTAAATATTTCGCAAACAATTTAATACGAATGAATATAATTTCCGAACCGAATATTTTAATTAAATTAATTCGAATCGATAAACAAAGTACATCAGATTCGTCGTTATTTTTGGTAAAATAACACCATCGAGCATAATTTTATTTGGAACATCCGATAAATGTCATGACATATCGTTCAAAGCAAACGTTCACTAAATTATATAATCTTATCGAATATTTGGAACGAGAACACGCTCAAATGTTTTTTACATGACGCGACGCGAACTCTAAAACAAATTAACTGAAAATCATATCAACTCCAAATACGCGGTTATTTATCGAACAAACCGAATAGCTCCGGTGCTAGTTACGTACTTGGAATTACAGATTATTCTATTTTCAGATAATTTGTTAAATTAGTGAATAAATTCAGAGAACATTCGATTGATTCTCGTCCCATTGGAAAATACGCATTGATAAATCCCGCAATGGTAATTAGACCATGATTAATAGCTAATTGGGACTCTAATAGGAACGGCGACGAGTGTGGACGTGGATCTATAGGAAATTGCGGCGATTTCGTCCGCAAGAACGATTGCGTCCGTGGTGAACGATAATTTACGATACACAGACTCGAAAATGCACTGGATGAATCCAGCTGGCCACGGCGACCGCCTCCTACAGATACAAAGTGTATTTACGAGCGACATTGCACACCGGGTGAAATAACTTTTATACGGGACCAACTAAATTTCCCGTAGCCCAGTTAGTTTAAATCGCTAGAAAAACGAAATAATCGTCGATAAATTCAAAAGCAGCATTCATGTCTCTCCTTTCTTTTCCGATCTACCATATAAATTTCATACTTGCACGTAATTCCTTCTTCGTATAATGAAAATCTTGGTTTTTAAGTGCTAACCGTACGACGATGAAGCGAAATGTTTACTTACTATTTTCTCGAACGAAAACATCCCTGCAATCGATAGATTTTTGTTCTGTGGATTTTCTCTATATAATATGAAATCTGAAAGTGTCTTCATGAAGGTCTTGATTACGCGATTAATTTTGCTTCTTTTTCGCGAGAACCAATAGGATACAGAGCTTCCAAGAGACAAAGAAGCTACGAGAATCTTCTTTAAAATTTTGTACGGAACAAATATTTGCATGTTGCTCGCGCTTGTTAAGCTCGTCTAGCCGCTGAAAAATTCAGATCTAGCGTGGAACAATAGGCAGATGGTATCAAGAAAACGAGTAACGCCAGAAAATGTAGTACGAGGTCGAAAGTCGAGAGGTGGACGATGTTAGATGAAAGGACAAAGGGCGTGGAGTTAAAGTAGAGGAGTAGAAAAACAAAGATGCTAAAACGTTTGAAGATGGTAGAGTCTGGACGGAAGATTTAAACGACTCGTTCCTTTAACTTTCTTCCATTCGGCTTTATTCACGAATCAATTAATATTTCGCCAATTTAACGAGTATCTTATGAAGATGAAACGATACCAAACGAATGTCAGAGGAGCATGGAACATGCAAGAAAAGTGATTTTCCTATAGCAGGATGACTCGTACCTTGAATCTTGTTTCAAAAAGTAAGAAGAAAAGCTCGTATTTGTCGCTAAGCTGCGTAATATATCAATTTCACAGGAAGCTTCGCACTATATACGAGGTTTCTCAAATTTTTAGATTGTGCTCTACAACCTACAATACAAGTCCGCAAAGTACGTGTTATAGACGGATTAACTATATATATATATATATATATATAAAAGAAAAGAAGAGGTAGAAGAAGAATTTTCTCGTTGAACCGTTTGGAATTGAATTGCAGTGTCTGCGCCCGGAGAAAGAGCGTATAAGCGAGCGTCAAGACAGTTTAACCTCCAATTGCAGTCTTTGCCATGGAACAGAGCTGTATCAAATGTTTCATAGTCTTGGAGTGCTTTACGGGCAAAGATGAGCCGGAAAGAGCGGAAAGCAAGTAAGGCAGAGCCAGCAACACGGCTGGAGAAAGTGGCGAAATGCCAAGCGATATATCGTCGTGAACAGCGTCGTTTTTTTCGAATAAAGCCATCTTATAATATCTTCTTGATATTCTTGTTAAAGGCAAAGGAATAGGCAGCGCCTTTGCCATCCAACTCCTTTCCTTGACCACCTAGCATTTTAACGTCGTTGTTTCTATAAGTAGATTCATAGATAAATTACGCTGAGAATTAATATCGCTGGCTTTGATTTATGTCTTATTTTCCTCTCCTTTTGGACTTTAGACGATGATTTTTGGCGACTTCTTTTAGGCTAATTTAGTGCATTTGCTTGCACGAATGGCGCGTAACGAATTGTAAAACCAAAAGGATTACTCTTCATTCGGTTTAGTAGTAAGTAAGTAAGTGCGATACCAAATTCTCGGTTGGTTAACGTCTTCGTTCTATACCTTCTTGAAAATATAATAAGTTTACTCTATATCGTGCAAGTCAAGGTTTAACCAAAAAGGAATCGAAAAGCGTAGCACATACATATTTGGAAGTTCCAATTTTGCCTTTCTCTCGAAGGAAGCGGTGGCTGTGTCGTCGTTCACTAATAACTGCATCGATCAACGATGAACGGTAACTTCTCCCACAGTCTGCGTACTCTTACGATAGACGGCACTCTGCTATTTTTATCCCGTCTACCTTTTAAGATCGGGTCAAGTCAACGTGCAAAACATTTATTAACCCCTGAATATTTTCTAATTAATAACCAGGCCGGGAGCATCGTTTCCCTAGACATCGATATAACCGGACTTAAGTCTTTCCAAAACATTTCCTTTTCCAGCATCTGTTTAATTCTATTCGATGGTTATTTTTTAAGATATCTTTTCGAAACGATTTTAACTGAAACTGATCGCGAAAATTCTAACGAACCCAACAATTTAAACACATTTACGAAAGACAGGGATTTATTCGACTCGACCCGACCATTAAATCCCTCGATTCTTAAGTAAGTCGAGCTTTGCTGAATTTCCACTTATAGCTCTCGGCAAGCGTGATGGAGTATTTTCATCGCAAGACTTGGACGAGCGTGAACCTTAAAGCGGTTATTTTTCATAAGGTTATACTAAACGCTTAAAACTATGTTTGCGTAACATCGCAAAAAATGGACCTGTAGTAAATCGTTTTTAATTAAATCGTACGTCTATAAATCTTAGCCCGCTCGCTTTTCCTCTCTAAATTTCGTTTCGAATATTTCAACGATTTAAAATCACGAGCGCGTTTATCGTTGACTCGTAGAAACAACAAAACGCTTAATCGTAAACATGAATGAAAGCTTTGGATAGAAAAAAGTAAATTAAAACTTACAACGAGATTTATTCCATTCGCTACTTTGTTCTGCGATTAATTCGTTCAAAAATTGCCTTCCTGCTTTAGATTACAATTATTTTAGACTATGTAACATTTCTATCGTCGAACGAGGAAAATAAATTCGAAAATAGACGCAACGTGAACACAGTTCCATATTTTCAGCTACGTTCGATTCATTTCGTATGCAAGACGAATCTTCAATAAAGCTTGAATCATTTAATATCTGTGCCATGCGTCACGTACACTATTGGCAGTGCATTTCATATTATAACATATGTGATGTATGTTCCCAAAGGATTAATCAAGAAGCCGGAAGGAACGTTAGCGTATTTCGCTCGATATTCCGTGTAAGTATACATATATGTAGATTCGATAGATCTGTGGTTTAATAATTCCGCATACATCGGAGATGCAAGCTCGGTAACTTTATCTTTTTTTGCGATATACAACGCCTCGTGTACTCATAATATTCATAATTTCTGGTCCAACTCGTGTACGATAATGCAATAATTCGTTGAGTGAACAGAACGATTGGAGACACACTGTTCGTTTAATGTCGTTAATTTCTTTATTGATGATTACGTGATTGTATTCCACTGTCAAAAACGACAATGACAAAGTTGAAAATTTATCGCGAGATTTATAGACGGCGAACCAGATGAAACGTTGGAACTTGGCTCGACGAATGAATATTTTTTCCATTATTATCGCCAAGTTATCGATTACGACAATTCTTCTGAAATTTTAATTATCGTAGCAGCGATCGAACGTTGCTTTATAGTAATTTCACTAGCTATCCTGCATAATAATTACGTACTCGTAACGGTACACAAATAGTTTGCAGAATGATTTTTGACATCGTCGGCAGGTGTTAGACCTATCGTTAATTAATAATATCTAGAAATGGACCCTGTAGAGTCATTGATTTATCTACGTCTATTGTCACGGCAAAGGATCAATTGGACCGATCTACCAATCGGTGAACTGGGTTATGCGCAGTGCGCGATATATTGCGGTGCTGCGATATCTGTAATCTCATGCTCTCGAATTTACATGAGAAACTGCAGGACGATTCAATTGCGCTGTTTATGTACCGCTGTTATATATGCCCAAATAACTGTCGAAATGCAATCAAAACCTACATTTCCAACGAAATGTAGGTGACGATAGCATACTTTCATGCTCTCGCTGCAACCATCGCGATGACTATTGGTGACGTGGCCGTTATTGTAACGTTCATCTACCTACAATATTTTACATGACCTGCGGTAATAAACCGTAAGCAACGCTCCGCGACCTTATGATCTTTACCAAAAAGACGAAGCATCGTCGTGTGTCTATGTGTCTGTGAAGTTGATCAGAAAGCATACAGCATACGTACTACATACAGAACAATAAGTTAGTCAGTCTGTTAGCATCGCCAAAGCCATTTCAAAAAGTAATAACACTATCTCTACTCCCTATAGAAATACAATCATATATCTTTATACATTTAAATACAAGCGATCACTACAAGCGTTCCGATTAAAATTTATTTTCCCTAAAAGTAAATTGAAGTTTTATTGGTTTCCTATTAGAAAAAAGAGCAGCGATGCAAGCTCCTTTTTGTTTGTTTTTAATATCTGCCTAAATAACCAACTAATTTATTTGAAGACTATTGTAGGGAGAGCGGTGAAATAAGGCAGGAGGAAATATCGAGCTCTGTAACAGAACAGCTTTATTCAATTGAACAAACTGATCTTTCCATCGCCGGTACATACACGCGCATTTCGACGAAAATCTACGACGCAATGCGGCGGCGACTGCTTAAACAGCTTTGCTGAATCGTCGCGTCGTGACGCCGATCGTCGGAGTAACAAAGTATGCGCTTAGATGTGCCGCCTGGCCTTTGAACGCTATCGCAATCTGTTCGCGCTATCTTCGTCTAATACTTTTTCATTGCCCTTTCATATCTTTGAGTAGGAAACGGATCAAGTTACATCGAAAACATAATTCTCGACTCGATTATCTTTCAAAGGAAACTTTCAGACCCTGCCGTAATGTCGTTTCCTCTGTTCGCGCTCAAAACGAGACAACGATACAGATGTGTAGGGGCACAGGAGTCAAAGGACGACGCGAACTGAGAGCGACTCATGTTGACTCCGGGGAAAACAATGTCGCTGCTACATGCAACCGCCGAATGAAGACGAATTCAAATTTTCCGACTTCCCCCCGACCAGTATAAATAAACGGACGCGATCGCGAGCATGAGAGTACATACGGAGTATCTATCAGTTAGCAGCCAGTTATCAATCAGTTATCAGTTAGTTGCGCGAGACAGTATCTCCGAGTATCACGAGTATCTAACAGTATCTAACAGAGTATCCACAGAGTATCTCCGAGTATCTCCGACTATCTCACGAGTATTTATCCGCGATTTTATTTCGCGATTTATACTTTGCACTAGCGACTCACGTATACGGCTGTACATTAATTTATTACTTTAAATATATTCAACGGTTTCGACAACGAGCAATCTCGTCCTTTAAACCTCACCTACCAACCATCCTCTACACATAAACCTCTACAGATGCTTCGATCGCTTTCCACTATCGCTAGCTATATCACAGAGCAATCTGGCTTTAATTACTCGATAGTCATCCGCGAAGGAAACGTTCCCTTGATTTTTATTTTCCCTTGTTAATCTGGCAAACATGATTCTCGCATCGTATCGAAATAGCGACCTCGATATCGAGAAAAGTAATTCGCTGAGGAAATAAACTCGAACTCGAACGAAATCGTCCGGAATATTACCGATATACATATGTATACATACGTCAACATCGTCTTGCAACTTTAGAGTTCTAAATCTACATATGTATATACATTTTTTAATTCTCGATGCGACATCAAATTCAATTCACACGAGTTCATCGCGAATCGATCGCTCGATACGTCGAATATTCAAACGTCGTTTTGTCGCTCCTCGAGACCGACGATGAACAGATACTAGGATTTAATATTTATTTGTACACTGAATTCGTCCTACTCCTACATACATGATCGTTGAAAGCGTTAATTTTTTGTAATAAAATCTATAAAGTAGATAAAATCGAAATAGAATGTACGCGGAAAGGGAGCAATGGAGGTTTTTTTCAACTGTATCGATTACCTATCGAAATTCGTTAACATTGGAACGTAATTCAATTGGAAACTAGTGGGACGAGTATACGTAAAAAATATGTATGTACATAGGATGGTGTAGGCACTTTAGATTGATACATTGGTTGCGATACGCGCAAGCTTTCCCTTCTGTCGAACAATGTGCTCATTCGCAAGATACGATAGAAAATAGTACGAACGATATCGAATCGGAACAATGCAATGCACTTGTGCGATTGTTAAATTGGGTCAAGGGGGATTGCATTGCGTACTTGATTTTCGATCTGCATAAAGCGTCCTAAGGTTTCTCTATCAAGGCAGCTGAACTGATTGCGTTACGCGAAGTCATCTCTTCTAGGTTACTATCAGAGTATAAACGGTGAAACATTTCGCGCAACGAATCGTCAAATTTTTTTAATAACGTCGCGCTAAACTTGAACGAAACGAATATGTAACAAGAAAATACGATACATTAAGGAATGTCGCGATATTTTCCGGGCAAACTTTGTCGGGTATAAAACTATAAGTGTAAATAAGAAAAATATCGTGAAGGTTAACTTTGTCGTTTTAAGTGGGCTCATATATTTTTTAATACATTAATCGGTGCACTTCGAGATTCTCTATAAAAAATTATTGATCTACTATTGATCTACTGTCGACGAACTATTATTTTACCCGATATTCTAACTTTTATCTTGTAAAACTTATCGCATGAAAGATATGGAAAGACGCGAGGAACCACTTTTGTATTTGTTCTCCATGCCTTTCATACGTTAAGTTTTGCGAAATAAAAGTTAGAATATCTGATAAACTAATAGTTTTTCGATATAAATAGATCAACAGTCTTTTATAGAGAATTTCGAGCTGCATCGATTAATATGTATTAAAAAATATATGACTCCACTCAAAAAAACAAAGTTAACCTTCACATGATCTTCACGCGCACACCTACTGTAAAACTAATAACATCAGAATATGCTATTCAACTTTTATCTGAAACATTTTTCGATATAATTAGTAGTATCGAAAATATTTCAGTTTAAACTCTTAGGTGACTCATCCTGTATACATTAGTTAATGTTAGGTATATGTATATTCACAAATTTAAAGTTTAAGAAACAATAGATGTAAAACTTCAAGATCTCCATAGTTTAAAAGATGAAATGATTTTGTGAAAATCGAGCGCGATCGAATTAGGATTTAATCATAGATAACGAAAAATGTCGAGAGGTGGCAACAAGATAGATTTAGCCGGCGATTCAGCAGCGTATCTAGTCTTCTACTTCGTTTGCTGCTCGTGCTTTCGAGTGCTCGATAAAATAGTCGAGTACAGAAACGCTATCTGCTAACGCTTCGTTAAACACCTTTGGCAATATAAACCAAAAGATGTTTTTATATGACTGTCGATCGATAGTCTAATGATAAGACGTGGAAATTCAGATACGAATCTCTTCCTTATTAAAAATATGCTTTCACGGATTTTTCTATTTCACGGATTTAAAAGAATCTATAATAACTGTAATGTTCTCGATTACGAAGTAAACGGAGAGCTTTGGGATAACTTTTATATTATACGAAAGTAGTAACAGACTTTTTCATCGATATAAAAAAGTATAAGTCGGCGCGAATAATATCATAAGCCAACAAAAGTATATCGAGCGCGATAAATAACAAGGCAAAACTGTAGCACGGGACGAATTCTATTAGAAATGTTATACCCCATAAAAGTTTTGTATGCTATGGTAGATGGTTCCTGTTCCTCTCAGCGGAACCGACACATCTTCAAACTTTATTTTTGTCGACATTGACTAGGCGTGAAAATTTATGGCCGTATCAACGATCCTAACTTTGGCACCCGTGAAACGTGAAACTTTGCGCTACTTTGCAGTGAGCCGTAAGCGAAAAGCGGTCATGGAAAATAAAAAAAGAGACAAAAAGATAAAATTTGCTAGTTGAAGAGGAAGATTCGGAAAAAGTATGTATTCCGATATTAAAATGACATAGTTTCTGCGATGACCCTTCAATAAAATAAAAAATGAACTTTGTTTCATAAGAACAACTATTACGCGTTTCTCTTTATCATCAAACCATTAATCCTGTCATACTTTACTCAACTTTATGTTAAAATTCCTACTTCATGTTATATTTTTTCTCCGCAATGATGTAATGATTTTTGCAGGGATAGTTAAAGGAATAATATAATAAACTTTAATTTTGTTTTATTGATTTAATATAAAAGAAATTTTGTGTCATGGCTACTTATACCAGTATAGGACAAGTTGACGCGGCATATTGACTGGTAAAGGTGATAGAAGTCAACGTTTGAAAAATAACAAATTTGCACTAATATCAACCGTATGGGATAAGTTTATTGAAAACAGTCAGAATTGCTATAAACCTGGTGCAAACATTACAATAGACGAGCAACTTTTCCCAACCAAAGCCAGATGCAGGTTTACACAATATTTACTGAATAAGCCCGACAAATTCGGAATTAAATTTTGGCTGGCATCTGATGTTCAAACAAAATATATTGTAGATGGGTTTTTTTATTTAGGAAAGAACGAAAACCGAGCACCATCGGAACCTCTGGGTGAATTTGTAGTACTTATTGAACCGTATAATATGATGGGAAGGACCATAACGACCGACAATTTTTTTACAAGTTTGTCACTGGCATATAAATTATTAGCCAAAAGAACCACACTGGTTGGCACAATACGCGGAAACAGAAGAGAACTCCCTAAAATTTGTAAAACGACGAAGGATACTATGGCTCGCTTTTCGTCGCTGCTGTATCGATCAAATGAGATTACACTCACAATTTATAAAAATAAGCCGAGAAAGAAAGTTTTTATCCTGAGCTCTAAACATAAAACCGTCAAAATTGGAAAAAGCGAAAAGGGCCTACCTGAAATTTTATAACAACATTTTGTTGAATTTTATAACAAGACAAAATTTGGAGTAGATATAGCAGACCAAGTGGCAAAAAAATATAGCGTAAAGTCGGGATCAAGAAGATGGCCACTTCAAGTTTTTTTTAATATTTTAGATTTAGCTGGCATAAATGTCTGGATTTTATATAAGGAAACCACAGGTGAGCAGATATCCAGAAAAGAGTTTATGTTTCAATTAGCAGATGAACTTGCTGCTGACAATGAAAAAATCACGAGTAGAACAAAGAGCATCTGAGATCCAAAGTACGTCAAAGAACTCACCTTATTCACGCAAATATTATCAGATAAGGTATTGTAAGAATAATAAGACCACCACCATTTGCAATGTTTGTAAAAAATATGTATGCGGAAAACGCACGCAGAAGAAAGTTAACGTTTATAAGAAATGTTACGAATGACAACTTTTGTACTTAATAATTTAATTTATATATATATTTTATTTATTCTATTATGCTTATTACGTTTATTATTATATTATTATATAATACTTCTTATATTTACCAATGGAAATTTATTTTAATATTCTTGTTACTAAATATTCTTTATTATTCTGCTTATTGTTATTATTATAGTTGTTATTATATAGTTTTTATGATCTCAGAACATGTAGTTCCTTTTCTAAGATAATACTAAATCAATAAATATAAAAATATGCCATTATTACGTATTTTTTAAAGATTAGTCATTTTGTCCTGTTTTGGTAGAGATAGCTACCTCTCAAACGTCGGTAGTTCTAGAGTTAAGCGAATGTTATTAACGATTAAAGCTGATTGATACTAGGATCAAGAACAGACCTAAATATTAATTTCACGAAGAAATTTTTAATAGCGAAACGTTCATCTAATCGACGATTCGATAATTGATTAGTTATTAATACAATCGGCGATTAAATATCCACGATAATCGTTCGTTGCAACTAGGTCACATTGATGGAACATAAGATTAATTAAAAATTGCATTATTATATATATTTACATGGAATATCGACCAACACTGTATGGCAGTACACATTCAAAAGATTCGCAATTGGTTTACGATGTTAGAAAGCGAAAGAAATTAAATTTCAAATAGTTTACGAAGTAAATTTCCACAGAGAATATTTATAAAGAAATTGCTATATATTTGACGTTATCT
This sequence comes from Bombus pyrosoma, assembly GCF_014825855.1. Lineage (NCBI taxonomy): Eukaryota > Metazoa > Arthropoda > Insecta > Hymenoptera > Apidae > Bombus > Bombus pyrosoma. The sequence goes on from NC_057783.1 coordinate 11,115,731, forward strand.
AGAATATTTGTCAAATGTATATACATATGTATACATAATTATATATTATTAATTATTATATATTACTAATATTAATATATTAACCTCTCGGAGAGTACCTTGAGTTACATACATTTGTACTTTTAGGTAATACTTCTTTTTTGCTCGAAACACGATCAAAGATAAGATATACTTCAGACAAATACAATCTTTATAGGCGCGTATATCATGGACGAAATACGAAGACCGAAAGAAATTATATGGAGATTTATAAAGTGGATCTCAGAATTCGTGTCTTTAGAATCGAGATTCTATATCAGACCAAAATCAGAGAATTTATGTCGTTCTCGTGTCGTGTAGATATTGAATAGTTGAACACGCCTGTAACGAACCTCGTTTCGATCATAGCTATAATTTGCATATCATCAAGAATTCAATTGATCGTAAATTAATAATAAATAAAAAAAAAATTTCATCAAGAATCAACATTTCTACACAAAAATTTTAAAAGAAACTAAAAACTATTTCAGAACATCGAAATGCATCAGATTTGAAAGGAAAAAAGAAAAAGCGCAAGCTTCGTAATTCGCATTAAGGAACATGAAATGCACACGATTTATAACCGTGATGAAAGTTGACATTAAAGAAAAATAATTTAACGGTCGTAAACTTGTAGTTAAGTTTCTTACGATGTTAATTGGAAAGCAGGGAAGCTGTGGGTAGAAGTTACGCGGGCAAGGGAAATACTATCACGGTATCAGCTTATATGGAGAAATCTTGTTTTTCTCGTGAGAAGAATAAAGTTGGTCATGCTATGTTGCTTTTACAGCAAATTACAGACACCGACGCGTCTGGCAGATAATTAAAAACACTTGATTATAAATGTTATAGCCGTAAAATTTTGCAATCAATCGTTTTGCATATTCCGCGATATATTTCTGACAACCGGATTTCGGTGAAAAAAAATCTACTACATGGTACAAATTGACTGCGTAGTTTTCAGAAAAAGACCCGACTTTTGCCGTATATAGCGGTCATTGGATCTGCAGAACTTTAATTGAAAAATTAACTATTTGATTGCCGACATAATGAAAATGAACACGCGGCAGACGTAAAAATATACGGTAAGGAATTAACGAAATTCGAAGTTTCAATTATAGCAGCCGACGTTCAGCTTATCTTTCGAGTGAAAAATGAGAAAAGCAAATGTAATCGATATTCTTCGTCACACTATATAGTAGCAACAGCCAAACGACTTGAAATCGTAGGTATAATGTGTGCGCATGCAAGAGATTGATTTACATAGAATATCCTACGTATATTCTCGTATCTCGGATACGAGAACATGTAGATGCAATCCTCTTATCCTTGTACTTTGTATTCGATACGTTTGTATTATAGATGCTCGATTAAATGTCCAATTCCAGTTTCACTCGCCCTTCATAATTCACATCGTTATGTTCATCATTTTGAAAAATTGAATATTCGCAATTATACCGATAACAAAGTTGTTAAAACTAAAATCAGGTTCATAGTTATATAAAATGTGGATAGAACAGTTGAAGTTGCAATTAATTGTATAGTTGCGTTATTCAAGGAAAACAGCTTGATGAATAAGTGATTAATTGTGCATAATTATGCCACTCTGATTTTAGACCTCTTTATCTGCGACAAACACGTATTAATACACATAATAACAACTATATCTATTGCGTAAAACTAGGCATTTCATCTCTGCGGTCTTCTTCGATTTTTAGAATAGGTTTAAATCTATTATATTAACGTTATCTTTCACGGTGGATTTATTTATAGGATGAAAAAATGTATTCTTCCAATTTTATTAAATATGATTGTATAGTGATATCATTATCCTAAATTAACAAAAATCTAAAGTGCATTAAGTATAATGTTATTAATTTAAAAGAAAATCGAATAGAAAAATAGTATAAAGTGAAAATATTTAAAAAATTTATTAATTTATCGACTCAAAAAATAATAAGCGGTAATTGTAATTGCAAAATAAATTCAACGAAGAAAGTAATTTAATTTGCAGGCTCGGCGATCGAAAAATTATGCGAGTGCGCCACAGAGGACAGTTTAGCTGACCGAGGGTCTGTTGTCAGAGCTGCAAGATGCCTTCTTGGTTCTGTAACCAAGGTCCTCCTTCTGGCTGACATCGTCGTGGTCAAACAACTTCTTCTTGCAAAGAAGAAAGTGGCTCGTAGTCTTGGCCGTCTCGAAAGTGTTTCAAACTTTACCGAATTTGTGAAGGCGTTTAGCCAATTCGGGGCGGAGATGGTGGAATTAGCACACTTAACAGGTGATCGTCAAGTAAGTAATTAACTTGATCGTATCTTTATACGATGTATAAATTATATCTGATTAATATCTGTGTTAGAAAAGTTTTTCTAATCTTGATATCGCGTTTGCTTCCATCAGATAGTGTTTCATGGAATGGATACGATATGAATTCTTCTTCTTTGTTTTGTTATCAATAAATGCTTGAAGGCTCGTTTTAGGATGTGTAATATTCCTGAGTTAGTCACGTTAAATAAGACGCACGAGTATGAGACAGGACGACATTGATCGTTACTACATTAACCCTTATTTATTTGCCTCGTTTACCGTGAGTCATGTTCTTGACAGTTTCATAATTAGTATTCCGAGAATATCTTTCGCTACTTTCCGTATCTTTCAGCCACCCTAAGGTGTCGAATTGCCAATAAATTATCTATTATATTTATTATATATACAGGGTGGTTGGTAACTGGTGGTACAAGCGGAAAAGGGGTGATTCTACGCGAAAAAAGAAGTCGAAAATATAGAATAAAAATTTTTCGTTTAAGGCTTTGTTTTCGAGAAAAACGACTTCGAATTTTCGCTCGGTACGCGTGCACTTTATATATATATATATTTGCTTATATTGATTAAATTTAAAAATTTAAATTTCCGGTACATGTTTTTTTTAATTACAATAATAGCGAAATTCTGTGACGAATCTCGTTCTTTACGTTACATATCATATCATGATCATAATGTGAATCATGATCCTATATGATAAGTTTCTTGATAGATGGGTCTATTTACAATGCTTGAAACAGGAAACGATGGTTATTTAACGTGAACTTAATGCAGTAATGTGATATAACTAAGACAACTAAATTGATAATTTACAACTCACAACTAATAATTAGCAACTCATAACAACTCAGCAACTAATGATTAATCTCAACTCTCCCTCGACTCAACCCTCTCCACTCAACTCTCTCTCCACTTAACTGACGACTCGCAACTAACTCCTCACAACTAAACTCTCAATTAACAACTGACGATTAATCGTCTTTCTCCCTCAAGCATCCCTTTGTCGTCTTTTCATACCTCCACCACGTACATGTTCCGTAACCGTCCACGATCATGGTCACGTACGCCTTCTTCCGAGTAACTATTTGACTGAAGGATCGAGGATACTTTGATGGGCCGTTTGGCCCATTCAAGTTTCCTGGCCCTTTCGGCCTGTCGGCACTTAGGCTTTCTTGCAACATTGTATATATTTCGTCGGGTCATTTTTTGACATTCTTTTCACGATACTACAACATGATCATAATAGGATCGTACCAATAATTCTTATTAAATAAGACATTCGTTCGTTAGATGTTATAAAGTCACGTTAATTATATGAATAACGTTCACGATGTTACGGATATACGAAGTAAATAGCAACACGTGGAACAGGAATGAATGGACGGAACGTTTCAAAATTTCAGAATGACTTAAAAGACGAGAGACGAAGGGCACAGATGGCTGCGGCTCGCCAAGTTTTGGAGAGAAGCACTATGATGTTGCTCACGTCTAGTAAAACTTGCTTAAGGCATCCGGAATGTCCATCTGCCAGAGAAAACAGAGACACCGTTTTCTGCCAGATGCGAAGAGCCATGGACTTGATACACTACGTGGTCAAAGACGGAGTATTAGATTGCAGTGAATCGCAGTCTTATTCCAATTCCCAGGTAAACAATTAGTTAATATACGATTATTTTTATCGAGAAAGGTATACATATTTAGATGGAAATAAAGATCGTACAGATTTGTAAAAATAAACACACAACAAGGTCAAGGTTCGTTGCATGCATATATGATACAGATTCGCGCTGATACGGTTTCGACAAAGATCTGTTGCACCGCGATTCATGGAATTTTGACGCCACGAAACCACCAATGTTGTTATACCTCATCGCGTATAAACGTAAATATACATTTGATGTAACAACATGCGACGACGTAGATAGAAACATTTATGGTGAAATACATTCGAAAGTTTGGAACGAATCCAAAGAGCTTTCGTTTGCCAAATTCTGTCTCATGTTTAACACATAATATACGATCGAATGAAATTTTGGAGACCTTGACACAGTATGCGATAAAACAACAAAATAATTATTATCTTCGTCAGAAATTGTAAAATCCGAACTAGCGATGGTCATGCTTAAATTTCTCTCGTAAGTAGAGGAAATCTGTACAAAGTCGAACAGAGGAGTCTCTTCTTAAGGTCGTCGCGTATTTAAATTCATTTCTGAAGAAGGAGAAGAAGAAGAAAAAGAAGTTTTTGTTCATTTTAAGAAAGTATTAGCTAATGCAGAAATTTGGAATAATATCTTAAATCTTAAATAGAAATCTTAAATATTACTTTTTTTTTTAAATGACATCTCAAAGAAATCTTTTTTACCAAAATACAAATCACTATCGGCAACTTCGTATATTTCGTAATACAGAAATGTTTTCCCAATACGTTCGTATTCAGAATATAGGATTCGGTAAAATAGGAGAAAGTTACAAACATTCCGAAATTCACATATGACCCGATATATCGGCACCATCGACGGATCGGCGGACATGCTCTTGCATGAACGGTCGAGGCATTTTCGAAATTTAAGGAACATCTTCAGCATGGAATTAATGCGGTGAATTGACAGCGATGCGAATTGATATCGTACCACACATAAGAACCGTGCATAGCAAACGACGCCGAAGTGGATATCGTAAACGACGTTACGGTACATTCTTCGGCACGTGCCAAATTGCAGGTAGCGCATTAATTTCAATTTCTCGCCAGTTACATATGGGAGACGGGCCAAATCTTCTCATCCCTATTGGGACAATAAAACAATAGGGAATTGTTTCGTCGAGGGTTAAATCCCTTTTTCATTTTAATCATCTCATTTTCTGCTATTAAGCTGATAATAAATACGACAACCCTTGACCGTAGAAAATACTATGAACATTATTTTATACAGGAGAAACAGACGATAAGAGGAGCCTGTTTTTGTATATAAGAATAATAAAGTCACACGAATGATTTCAAACACATATCTCGCGCAATAACGATAGAGCTACATTAGCATAGTTTACCAAAACCTGCTGATTCCGAAAAAGGTGTTAAAGCATCGACCAACTTTCATGCAAGTTTTACCACGATGTATAAGAGGGTTTACCTAAAACTTTTATCATTCTTCATCGAAAATACGATAAAATTCCAATTTTACCGCGTATAATGTGTTAACGTATTTCGAGCGTCTTACCGCTGGAAGAAAATGCACGATATTCGTAAAAGAGCTAAGTAGAGGATGGATGAAAGCTTAAAGTATCAGCGAAAAATGTATAACGTCCAGATTGACCGATAATCGAGAAGCTTTGAAAAGAAGTGCGGATCGAGGTGCTCGGTCACGTTCAAGGATCTCGTGCGAGTAATTGCTATCTAGAAGAATGCATAGTTAGTCGACGCCATCGGGATATTGCATAGTCGAATGCTCTCTATCCTTGCTTAAGTGCAATCGGTTCAACTGCACGTATCTATGCTGACCTTAGGGCAAGAGTATATTTAGGTATGGCGTGCCATTAAAGCTTCGCATGATATCTTGCTACTACGTAGCAACAACAAGTACACATATATACAGATCATACTCCTGTGTAAATATAGTAACTGTTTATTACATGCGCAATTAAACTCGAAGCGTTTTTTTTTATGCGTTTTTCTAAAAGCAACATTCGCGAACGTATGAATAAAAAACAAACATAAATACCGTAATAATAAAATTAATCGAACGCCGCGTTATTTGTGTCGTATTAATATACATTTACATACTCGCGTAGCAATTGTTTATTAAAAGAAGCGTTGAATATTAAGAATATTAAAACAGACTGAAAACTTTTGAACGATAGCGTACGTCGAAGATTGAATTATCGTTAACGTAAATCCAGAGACGGAAAATAGTACATATATTACTGGAAGAACAGAGAGAATCTTTTACTGAGTCGATGATTAATTCCAGAGTCCACAGCAGGAGGATTGGGACAGTAGCACGGCATTCTCCGCTTTGAAACACTTCGAGAGACTCGTTGAAACCACAAGAATGACTCTCCTAGGACCAGGTTGTCGAGAGACCCTCACCGCCGCGTTAGATACCGTTATTGAGAGAACGCAGGATTTCACTGATAGCGCATACACGAGCCACGAGCACAGAGAAAACATCCTTCTGCTTTGCGATCGAGCGCAACTCGAACTCAACACGCTCCTGCGAATCGGCAACAGTATGGTAAGGGTCAATTTTTTTAACAGATCTCTTGTTAAAAGTTTAATACCAATTGTAAGTCTCTTTGATCTACCTCCGCCTGAAAGTACAAGGAAAAAATGATGCCATGGTCGTGGATTTGCTAAAGAGAAAAAAGTTTGGTACAGAAAGTTCATATAATACCGGATTAATTCATTCCCGTGGAAGAATAATCCGAAAAATGGCTGACATTCTGCTATAAATCTGAATGAAAGACCGTGCTAAACTGAATCACAGTTACGAGAGTCTACCACCGGTGAATAGATACGACGGAGCATGCGAACGATTCCCTCTTTAAAAAGAAAGAAAAGGTACACTTCTTTTTATCGCTGACTGTGAGAAATATCACGACGCATATTCTCGTAAAATTAGTAATTGCTTTGAACACGTACCGTCCATCTATAGGATACGTTAAATGAAATATTTTATGCTCCATTACATTCTATCGATCACACGAATGAAAGAAAGATACATCAAGAAAGGAAAACTCTACCGCTGAAGGTATCAAGACACTTCGGTGGTGAATTTGTAGTAATGATGTTTGAATTTGATTAAAATCGCGATACCTCCAAAGAGACAATTTCTTTTGCTAAAATCATAATTGTACGTATACCAAAGGAGTAGAAAAATAGTAAAACTGTTATTACTATTATTATCTGTTATTAGAATTACGAAGGTGGCGGTGGTTCTCCAAGTTCTGAGATGGAGCAAGCTGTCTTGGGAGTATTACGTACTACCAGGGATCTTCGCCAGCAGCTATGCACGACCACGATGGAACAAGCGGCCGATCTTGGACAGGTAACTAAAGCGGGTCAGGAACTTGTTTCAACGATCAGGAACGTCGCTTTGGTCAATGACAGATATCTTCTTCAAGAAAGCAACGAAAAATTTCGCGAGTACATTGAACACATTCTCGAAGTAAGTATTCGATTCTGACGACAAGATCGAATATTTCATTGAAAAATTCTCATACTTTAGATTTCGAATCCTTTCGCTTTTCTACAGTTTTCTTTAGAAAATTTACTCTTTTACGATCTTGAGATCAAATATTAAACAAAAAATGAAAGGTGTTTGAAAATCAGTTAATCGGTAATGCTTGTTTAATCTTCTTCATCGGTAGTGTCTTTTTCTGAAATGCCATCGAAATCTAAACGATATCATTAGCGATCGATAATTCACGTTTTCGAACATATCGATTAATAGGTGTGCAAAATGCTGAGACACGTTGCGCTCTCGGAATCGTTGCAAGTTTCAGCAAAGTTTACTGAAATTAACCTGAGAATATACGGTCCCCAAGTGGTGACGGCGGCATATACTTTAGCGAGACATCCTACCAGTAAAATCGCTAAGGAAAACCTAGAAGGTAGATTACTCGTAACATATTAATCGCTAGTATTCCGCTCAGGAATTTCCACTCCACTCTTTGTTTTCCCGTAACGATACGCATATTTAGAAACTCTTACTTGAATCCAAAGTCATTTTCGTTTCTCTAGAATCTCTAGAACATGGAGAAAAATATTGGATCTCATTCCGATACGTATTTCAGTGTTTGCCGACATGTGGCAATGGCTTATGACTGACGTGACCACTGTGGCGAAAGACGTACTCGAATTGAATCAAAACCGACCTGAAAAACAAGTTTACATGTCCTTACCACGACCTGGAGTAAGTTAATTTGTTTATATTATGGTTTAGAATCGTTGACTCGATATAGTTTATTATTATTATTATTATTTAATATTCTCTGAATATCTATAATTTCGAATTTGCATCCGACAAGATTAATATCTTTGTTTATTTCAGAAACACGGTACAACGAGCAAACCACTGAAACCGGTAAAATTGGACAGCGAGGAGCAGGCTAAGATCGCAAAGGCAGGGCTGGAGATGAAGCTGATCACTTCGGAGATGGATGCGGAAACAGAGAAATGGCAAGAAAGTGGAAGCGCCCTGGAAGAGAACAACGACATCGTGAAACGCGCGAAGAACATGTCCTCGATGGCGTTCTCGATGTACCAGTTCACCAGAGGTGAAGGGGCGTTGAAAACCACCCAAGATCTATTCACCCAAGCTGAGTATTTCGCCGAGGAGGCGAACAGATTGTACAAGGTTGTGAGACAATTCAGCTATCAGGTATGTATCAGTTACTAAGGCAGCGTAGATTCAGAGCAAAACTGATACACATTTTTTAATTGGTCTGATGTTCAGATGTTATGTATATACGTGTCTGAGTATAGGAAACGCCTATACGTACACGTATACACGTACATCATCACTCTTACTTTATAATCATACTCTTTTATCATTGTTTATTATTATTATTATTATTATTATTATTATTATTATTATTATTATTGTTATTGTTATTACTATTGTTATTATTATTATTATTATTTGTTATCATTACTGTATTTACTATTATCATTATTGTTATTATCCTCATGATCATCATCATTATTATTATTACGGATTCTATACTGGACTTGATTCCGAGTTTTTTGATCCTTGCTATATTGGAAATATTTTTACTTCGATTTCGCTAATTGAGTTTCATTTTTACGTAATTGCTACGCTAGAGCTACGTCGAATCCAGATGAATTCCTCTTCTTGTTTCACGGTGCATCATACATTTGTATAAGTACTCTTTTTATGTCTGATCGATATTTTCAAGAATAAATAATATTTTAATCGATGGGAAAAATATAACGTACGGAGTAATGTTAGAAATGGATTGGGGGTAGCTCGGCCGTGAGTTATTAGCATTAGACATGTTCGAATTAACACGTTTGCTGCCCTTTCGACCCTCCTAGCTAGGCCGAATATATATAGTTACCCAAAACCATTTTGATCTTTCTATATTTTCTTGAAACAAAAGTCAACAAAAACGCTAACCTTGTAATATATATTCTTGTATTATGAAACCCTTTTTTGACCCTCGCTCTTTGAATGCCTCCATCCAGGTAACTCTTTCTCTCTTTACTTTAGACCCTTGTTGGGCTAATAGAGATCACGTTCGCCTTGTACAGATCGTTCTCATTGCCGTGCATTATACCGCTCATTTTTCTGCGAACTCATTATTCATCAGTTGCTGTTAAGTGTTTTCGTGTTTCTCTTTACATCACTACACACTATCTTTTTATTGTTCTATTACTTTACTATACGCAACAGTACTGTGCTATGCAAGATCGTGCGATGATACCTGGTATGATTTATCCCAAACAATCGTTTCTCTCGAATGACGTAGTATACTTGTACCTCATACATTGCTTTTGTTCGTTCTCCGACAAAGAAAGCACGTTACAAGGAACGACGTTGCATTTTTCATAGTGACTTACATGGCGGTAAAGTAATTTTCGCTAGGCAATCAAACGATTACGTTGTTCCCAATTTGGTAATCGGAAATAATTTCTATAGCTCGCGTGTTTATACCGTTACGGATTAATATTGAAAGCAGCTATACGATAATTATCGCATCGATAAATAAGTATTCTTCTTAATGTCAAGTTTCATACAATCGAGATTTGAAATAAGCAAGTATATTCGAGTCTCGTTGTTTGAAAGTGAACGTAACTACGATTACATTTATAATATTTTTCTTGTTTTGTTTTTACGTTCGTTAAGAAAGCTCCAGCTGAGAAAGTAAGAGTTCTTTAGATTAATCAGTTCAATAGCCAGAAATTTTTCAGACGCTGGTAATTAACGAAGTATGTATAAGTTCTGCAGCAGGAACGTGACTCTCATTTTGAAACGTAGACATACCGTTGAATCTCTCACGTCTCATACCACCAAATCAACTATGATCGTTATTTTGTTGGTAAAATCAATTTTGTATACGTACATTTACGACTTTTTTGTGTACGATTAGTAAGGTGTGTTTTAGATGCTACGGGAATGCTTCCGTCTGTGGACGACGTCTATGTGCATTGTGGTCCCCCTCCTTCCACTATCTGGGGCATGACTATTATGTCTCAGTTTTTGCCAGCTTCCGATTTGACCTTTTTTTACACTTTATTCTTAAATGGCAGCTAAAATGAAATTTTATTCTATTTTCGTGGGATCCCCCGATAGAGCGATGTTACTTTGTTACTTTGTTCGCTACAAAAAATTAAGATTAAAATACATTTGAAGATAAGTATTTCGACTATGATACATACTCGTATAAAAAAGTATTTTAAGCGCATGTAACCTGCTTCTAATTGAAAGACGCGTCACTTAATACTACTAAGCGTTTTACTCGCATAAAGACACGTAAAGTCACTCGTTCTTCGTCACTTTCGAGACTCTATCATCGAAAGGAGTACGTGAAATAATTTTCTATGAAAAAAATTCTCAAATTTAGAAAGAAATACGTTTGATTAATTATTTATTTCAAGTTCATTTTAGCTGCGATCGTTTGAGAAAAGCGTATCGCTTGATCTTAATTATGATTCAAAATGAATTGTCATTCGAGAAGCTTGCAAAAACAGCAAGGTCTGTACTAATTCACTGTCATTCACACAGTCACTCTCTAATGTTCTCGAACAACTGACACGAACTTTTTTTCAAACTTGTTGCATTGTGTTCTATTAGGACGAATAGAAAATCTCTTTTGTTAACTTTACTAGATGCAATCTTTTTACAAATATCCGAGATATACGTATTTTAAAGTATTTATTATACTAGTCAATCGATAAAAAATAGAATCAGGCATTGCTTTAAAGATTTATTCGACTTACGCTACAAATGTAAAACGATGATTTCGCAGGGCAAATGTAATTGATGTTTTTCAACGATTCTCCAATAGAAATTGGATCGTATCGTATCGTATCGTATTGTATCGCGTCGTTTCTTTAGTAATGAAATAGCAAAAACACATAAAAATAATAATTTAATCGAATCGTCTTTCATACGATCCTATACAATCAATTTGTATTTTGGTCAAAAATTTTTAGGTACTAAAAAATTACTCTAATCTATATTTTGTAGAAATTTTCAACACAAAAACCACAATTTATTAACGATTATGCGCTCTCGATAACATAGGAAGATTTTGCACAGAAATAACAAATATGTATAACATTTCTCTTATCTTCAAAACACGACCCATACTTCGAGTTAGATCAACATCGAATTATAGATATACATAATAGATATACATATGCTAATATGGCAAATATAAAAGTCGAAAAAGGATATTACATCTGCTAAATTTGTAATTTGATGAAAATTCGCATAGCATCGGTATAACTGAATTTTCTAGATTTGAGATTTCTGATCAAGTCGTTGGAAACGAATCACGATCACGTTTGCCTTGCGATACGAACGAAGACGTAAGATTGTATTCGATGTTGTGCATGGGTGCAGGTACCAGGGGGACCGCACAAGAAAGAACTCTTGGAAAATCTCGATCGTGTGCCAACGTATGTGCAGCAGCTTCAATTCACCGTGAAGAATCCCACTGTTGGAAAAGCCGCCACTTTCACCAAAGTCGATAACGTGATACAAGAGACAAAAAATTTAATGAACGTGATTTCGAAAGTGGTGACCACGTGTTTCGTCTGCGCCACAAAGGTAAGATACGCTCGCGCGTTATTTCATCTTATACTATGCACAAGGAAAATTCTAGCGTCAACCACACCGATTGACCCTTCTAGTCACGTTACATTTTTATCTTTTGTTTAGTATTTCCCTCACTTTTCATCTTTTCTTTTTCTTTTTTCTCCGTTTTTCTCTTGCTCGAGAACGAGATACGTATGTGCGTGTTCAGTCTTTACCGTTCTCTCGCACTTGTAGGGGGTATTTTGTTTGATTAAAATTGTAGAAATAGCTCGTTGAACGAAGGAACAAAAGACTGGACAGTATTTTTTATCGTAGCTAGCTTTGCGATAGCGAAAGTGATATGTTTTCATTTTTACATAATTGTTTAGCTATTATGTCATGTAATACTGTAAAGTTATGAGAAGATATTTCTGTGTAATACTTGCCTTTTCAACGATATTCGCTCAACGCGGAGCATTTCTCACGAGGATTCAAACAAGGAGAAACGACAAAAACAATTTATTTACACCTCGTTTTTGTTCCTATCAGAAAATTTTCCAGTTTATAGTACCTTGTGTATTTCCGATATAATTATTACTCGTTAGATTTTAAATTTATTTGCTTGGGAGGCAAAACAAAACTAAAGTAAATATTCGCAAAAACGAACTACACAGTATTATAATATACATATATATAGTAAGCGATGCAGTAAAGTGTGTTCTATGTATCCTTCCATGCATTCGTCGAATAGCACAATGTCACGATGCCGCAGTACATGGAGCTCAGTCCGACGATACCTGGCCTAGCTGAAGAGGATTGCTTGTATCCAGTTAGTCCGCAATTGTTACCATCCACCAGTCCCTACGTACAACCTTATCCGTTAACTTCGGCCCAGTTACACAACATTCTAAGAGGTGCGAATCTGGGCTTTCCACTCTTCAACTACAACACCCTGCCAAATACCACCTCCACCAGTACTGCTACACGCAATTCCGCATCCTTCGTTCATCCATCGGTCCTTCCATACTCGACACCCATCACGACTTCCACTTGCGGGCCGCAGGCTCCGTATTGCCTACAGAATCTACAGCTGCTGCAGCTGCAGCTACAACAGGCACAGCTGCAGCACCTAAGACACGCCGCCACCTTGCCAAGATAACACAGACTTTCGTTCGCATCCCGAAGGTCGTGCGTGTTCTTCACGCACAGCTACAGAAGTGCTGTTCTTTCTGTTGTACACAGGTTCGATTTTGGTTTCCACCCATTGAGTTTTTCGTTTTCCGTTTTCCGTTTTCCGTTTTCTGTTTTCATTCTTTTCCCTTTCGCTTTCTCGCTTATTGTCAGTCTGCTTCTCGCCTCGTTGCTATCTATTCGCGCGACCGCCAATGATCGAATTACGATCGACCGAAGAACTTTTCCATTTCGAGCTTCGAATAGTATGTACACTCTGCTCGGGAAATAGGTTAATCGAATTTCACGGTTTCCATGAAGTTAAAATGACGGTAATTTCCGATTAGTTTAACACCTCGAATTTAGTCCTCGAGGTACAGCTATAGATCAAAATTGTTCTATGACATTGCAATACCGTTAACCTAACGAACCAATTGTTCCATCTTCTATCTAGTACGATCGATCGTTTTCGCATCATTAGTGTTTGACAAACGCGTTCCCCTTCCCCCTTCCCGGCGCCGCCTTTTCTTATGCGATGCATTTTACGCGTAGACTTTGTTTTATTGCTCTAATAAGTTGGCTCGATTTCTTGTTTTTCTTATTATACTTTGCAAACGTTTTTTCATGGTCCAATTTTTGAACAGCTTCGCTTCGATCGACAAGTTACACAGTGACACCGTCGAATATCGATTTGACATAGTCCATGGCACGAAGAAGAACTTTTAATCAATCTAGTTTCCTGTTTTCAGCCATCTTTACAGGAATGGATGCAATATTATATTTCACCGTGTAACGGAATTCGTTATTTCTTCTTTCTCTATCGATATCATATCTAACACGCCGTAAACTGCAAAATATAACGCTTGTTTTTTAACGTACCAAATTCATTGACAATTTTCATTAGAGTAACAATTTGTCATAACGACTTCCGACTTTTCCAAATCATCAACTTTTTATAAACAAGTAACGATTCATTCTTCATGATCGCAGTGCATCATTAACAATTACGACCGCTAACGAACCCATTTGCAACTAAAACACTTCGAACGATCGTTAAATGGAATATCGATACGCTGGACGAAAGTATTTTGAATTTACATATGATTAAAACGAACGAATAAAAACCGGCCAGCTGTTATCATCTTACGAACATTTTTGTTGCGAATCGATATCTTGATTATTTTTTTACGTTCAAGTCAAAAGGCTTTAAGTCAACATTTTAAACATCTATGCGCTCGATAAGCGTAGATATGACATTCCATTAACAATGAGGAACAAGAATCTTACCGAGCAACGTATTTCTAATTGTTCTTACACGTATAGATACGTAGTTTATATCGACTTGGAGATCATGGACGAGAGATGGCGCAATAAATGCACTTTGTATGTCTACGAATGTCTGCGAATATCTGCGATAAATAGACGCGCGAGGATAATTAAAGGGTGCATTGCCAAAGTACTTTTGGTCCGACGTATCGATCGAGAAGCTAGTCCAATGCTCATCTCCGTGATCAGGAAGAATCGACAGAGAGGAAGAAAAAATGTACAGAGTGGATAATCTGTAGTTTTCGATCTATTTTTCAGTACAACCTGGATTTCCGAGGTCTGTCGGCGCGTGGGGCCGGCGGCTCGCCGTACAGGGGCGGAGAGGGTGCAGGCGCCGATGGCGACGGTGGCGGTGCTGGTGTCGACGGCAGCAAGACGGGCTCCGCCCCCGGCAGCGACCCGTCCGTCTGACAGTTTGGGATGGCCCGACGGGCCAAGGGGGACGCTCGCCGCACTCGGGTTTCCTTTCTACTTTTCTAGGAAGAACCCTCGCCTGCCCCACCGAAACGTACACGTCGGGCTCCCTCGATTCCCTTCGAGATCCCAATGGAATCTTACAGATTTTCGACGGGATTTTCAATCGTACCAACCAATCGTTTATGTTTATTCGGTTCCTAAAGTTTCTTATTTATTAAGCCTTATTTTGCGAATGATACACGTAGCATCAAAATGTCAATTTCGTCGAGAGAAATGCCGAATTTAAAAAATTCTATTATGTTTGAATAATTATCTTCTACTTGTTAAAAAATATGTTTATCTAAAGTCATGTCGTAGCAAAATATTACAAATAGATCCGAGAAATCCCATCGAAAGAACAGGATGTTTTCAAACTAATATTTTTCGAACACACGCGATTATTCTAGTCTACAATTTTTAACAAAGAACAGACGTTCATCGAATCACGTCGAGGAACGAGTATCGAACAAACAAGTGTGGTCGAATCGTCCTTCCGAAAAGTTGGCCGAAATGAACGATAAAGTTCGATGAAACCTTCGTTACAAGTCAGAGGTTTCGATTAACGAATGAAAGAAATTCAATCTTATTTCAAATCTTACCGGTGCTATCTAAAATTACCAATCGACTGGTTCCTTGATTAACTAAGGATTATCTAGGAGATAAGCTGACCGTGTAATTTCTTACGAGCACATTGTATTTGTATCCGACGAGTGGACTTTGAAAGCGCGTTTGCTTTTTAAAGGGAATATTTAGAATTTAGATTATCGACGTGTACGTTTCTCAATCGTAATTTGCTTCGAGCACAAGCTACATGTATTCCAGCGATTAGCCACGGTACACGCGTAATGTTTGCGTTGCTCAATATAGAAAATGAAACGGGTTTTCCGCTCGAGAAACGGTTCCGTGTCGCTTCGCGTGACTGCCATGAAACGCATGACAGGAACCAATAAAGAATCACGAGAAATTTAGGTACGCTTTTGCACAAAAAAACGCACGCGTCAAACCGTGCAAAGAATCAAGAACACAAAGAACATTAAAGCGCGTTCGTTGGCATTTTAAAAGATATACGAAAAAACTTTTTCCTTGGGAAAGTAACGGCTATTTCGATTTTCCAAAATTTTCATGTAATCGCATAAAATTATCTTAGACGTGTTTCGACGCGTACGTTTAAAATCGTGTTTGCTCCGAACACGACCCATTTACGGTTGAACGAAACGTAAAATGAACGTTACTCGATACGAACAATTTTTCCTGCACCCTTTTTACTCTCTTCTTTAGAATTTCATCGTGCGGTAAATTTTATCCTACAATGTATCTATGAGTAAAACGAGCAAGACGAGCGATTTAGAATCTAAAGCATCGTCGAGTTGTGCGATGAAATTCAATGTTCACAGCGGCAATAATGCAGCCATATCAGAAAAATCGACGTCCGATGAGCGAAAGGTAAAACTGTTTGGAATAATTAACGCCGTTGACAGGAGTCGCTTTACGCAGCTTTTATTCGAAAAGTCCTTTCGCCGAAACAACGATCAGCGTAGGTAACTTGTTCCCTTCGTCCGTGACAGTATGCGTGCCTCTATCGTAATATATGTTGCTGCTGCTGCCGCTGCTTTAAAATTCATTCAACTTTCCGTGTGATTTATCGAACGATATACATACGTGTAATTCAAGTGGCAGCGAAGCAAAAATTTCAACGCAGCACGTTTCATCGTTAACAAGTTGTTTTGTCTTTTGCTGCACTGACTTTAATCACCTCTCTGTCTCTTCGTTCGAGAATTTCTGAACGACTCTATATGCAAAAAAAAAAAAAAAAGAAAATTCTAAAACGAAAGAAACTCGTTCTTCCATGTAGAAAAGTTGGTGCAACGACAATAAACTCGATCGAAATGTCTTTTAAACATCCCCTTACGCGTCTCACCAACTGATTTTTCAACAAATTTCCCCACTTTCTTTCTTTGTAACGACACGTCACATCATGTATTTTTCACCGTTAACGCAACGTGCTGCGAGGGATTACGCTTCTCAAGATTCGCTTTTGATGTTCAGCAGTTAACTAATATCTCGCCAATTAGCGTACGGCAAGGTATTAAACGCTTCGATAGACAAATAGTCTCGCTTGTTACCTGAACAATGGCTATGCGTGACGAAGCCTGGAATCTGATTCTTTGAATTTTCAAACTTTTTGCATCGTCGCACTAGGAAGCTAAGGAGAACGCAAACCTCTATGATTTTATATTATAATACCATACCAAATATTCGTTCGGCGTTATTACTAACGAAACGGTTTACTACTTACTATAACAATAGTCGTCGGATCAAGACGATATGATGTTACTAAACATAAATTACTTTCAAGTTATAGAGGATTAATTTCACAAAGAGATTGTTCTTTATGCTTTAAATTCAAATCGCTTCCTTCTACATATGTATAAAGGTATTCTCCTCAACTTCGCACATTTGACACGCTAAAAGCCTCGATAAAAATAACTCAGGGAAATCAAATTCCACGCAAAGAGATATCGCGCGAGAACGAAGACTATTCGTTTCATGATCCGAGACTTTTGCTTTTTACACTCTCGAATACCAGATAATTTAATAATCGACTATCGGATGTAGGCTACAGATTTTACGAATGATGAAATCACGAGAGCAAGAGCACAGCTCTTGATAATGGGGCAGGAGATGGTTATCGAGGGTGACCTGGGGGCGGCAGCAGGGCGGTCAGGGACGTACTTTGTGGCAAAGACACCGTGAGACGCGCATGATAACCGAAATCTCGTGGCTCGAGCTCCGTTAACTTAAAACGAATCGATTGCTCCACTCGATCAAACCCTATATGCGTCAACGTATTTCTTCATTCTTCCAAAAACGCGTGTTTCGTGTCGAAATTAACATTTGATCAGGTCGAGTCGAGTCAAGCCAAGCCAACCGCCTCGACGAAGGTGTCACAAATGAAAATCGTGCTCGTAATTGTAATACTTCCACGCAGAGTCGTCTTTGAAACCGCTGACGAAACGTCTGTTCATTCCCTCTCGTCGGAGAAACGGAAAATAATCAAGATTCGACTTTGGGGTCTGACTTTGGGGTTTGACCTGACGCGGACCGAAATAGAGAAGAATCATCGCGATCGATGACTGTGCACGAGCAACGTTCGCTACGTTTTTTTATTTCATCAGTTGACGGTCCATCAAATTTCTATCCACATTGAACATTATGCATTACGATTATATACAGTTACGCTGTACTGTATAAATATTGATCCGACATATCGTCCCATGCGTTCTTTGTGCGCTATGAAAGTCGACATTAGAAATCGGAAGGCGCGGGCACGAATCGTTGCTCAGAGTTTCATTGAATCCGATTAACAGCCAGAACCTGTTCCCGCCATCTTCCGCCAATCTCTATGCGTATTCGTAAATACAGACCACAGAACGACCTCAAACGAGCTTCCTCTCAACGAACCAGACGAAGCCAAGCCCAAAGAGATTTAAAAATGAACGAGTCGTTCTGCCACGGAAGTAACGATTTTGACGATTAGCATTAGCATTAGTAACGTTGTATTCGACAGGCGACTGAAACGTAAAAATCGATTGTACATAGAGCCATAAGTTATATGCGAGCTAAATGTCGGCCAGTCATGCATTTCTCGTATTTACAAATATATATATAGAATATCGATTCTGTATGTATTATATAGAGTTGGCACAAAGAATGTGACCGATCACAGGAGTTTATGAAGAGAAACGGGTCGTAGATGTCGATGATGCAAAGTCGTGCTATATTCCAGATACGAATGTAATCGCGATAATTTGAAACGATATTAATGTACTCTCTTTACGGAAATATCGATCGACTTTACTTCACCGATCAAAAGAGATTGAAAATATGATCGATGTAACGACAAGGATTCGGAGCGATCGTAGGCGAACGAGACGCATGCGATATCGACGAAGCCTCCGATCGATGAGTATTCGTTGATAGATCCTCGAGATGTTCCTAGGGTGTAATTACGCGAATTCGCGTTCTCGTATTGCGTACGCGTAACCTCGCAGGAATATAATAACCGACTTGTTATAATAAGTTGTAACACATGTACGCGACGCGTTTGTACAAACTCTGTATCATACTTTATCCGCGGTCTTTTAGAGTATATGATAATGATAGAGCTCGATCAGTTGTTAAGGGAGTAAGCTTAAGTTTCTTTTCTATAAAACAGCACAAATATTTTATAAGGGGAAACCAAGAAGCGAGTTTCCGCGTAAGCGTTCAGTTGGTCATCTCATTATCGAATCAAGTTAGTGTGAATCATAGATATCGTCAATAATCAGAAACTATTCTTGGAGCTCTATCGTCAGGTCTCAGGTCTCAGGTCTCAGGTCGAAGAAACCAAGCTTTCCCTTCGGCATGAAGGTGTTTTGTCGATCGAGTTACCATACATACAAGGCTTTCAAGGAAAGCATTTCAATTTTGATTTGAATCTTTTCAAATAATTCTACCGTTAGTTATATCTTTAAAGTTCGAACGAATGTTGTAGTCCTTACTATCCAAGGAATATGTTTCACGCACACTGATCTTTGACAAGTAGAATTGAACTTAGACGCAACATTGGATCCATACGTTTCGCGTGAAGAAAATATGCAAAGGTATCCAAAATATTTAGAGGACAAAACGAATTTCTGTCGAGACTTTACTTCTTTAGTTGCGAATTTGCAAAGTCATCTGCGGTCTATCTCTTCTGGGCAACGTCCATCTCTAGCCGAATTACCCCAACTAAAGACCATCCCAATTGCCGTTTCTACAACTTTCTTTCGTTATACGTATACATATACCTTGTATCTCTTTCTATACTTCTATTGTGTTTCTATTAGAAATCCAACAGATTTCAGAGTATAGATACACCTTTATCTCTCGTGAATTCGGTTTCTACATTAAGATTATTCGAAACAATGATCTTCGATAGTGCGTTCATTCGAGATCTGATAGCACAGTTTTGCGTTGGATCGGCTTCGTTGTTTCCTATCTGAAGTGGAGTTCTCGTCGTATATTAACATTAATACCAATGGTGATAGTAAACATATAGTTGATCGAAATTCTAGTTGTTGTATAGAGGTCAGTTGATAAGTGTAACATGTATCGATATTAAGTATATTAACAGCAACAATAATGATTATATGGCTAGCATTCACAGTCGTGACACTACGGTATATTCCAGAAGCCTGGCATTCGTATTCCAGAAACGATTGACGAACCCTTTTCGTTCATCGCTATTCGAACGTCTCGTTAGTCTCTCTCTCTCTCCCCACCCCCGTGTACTTATACATTGTCTCGAATTTGTAATTCTATTCTATGTATCCATATGTAATTCTACCTCAATTCGTAGCTTAGATACCTCCCTAAGAAGAAAAAGTTTCTACTCGTGGATGAACGATATTATATTTAGATGTAATCTGCGTTTCGATCATTGATCAATCCCAATTTGTCGGCATATATGTAAGTTAAAATGAATTCAACATCTTAGAAAAAAATAAAAAATCGGCGAAGAAAGCTGATAGGAAAGGAGAAACGAGGTATTCGTTAATCGTCATTAGATTTGGTTCGATCGAATTCGTTGACGAAAACAACGATTGTCACACGAAGCAACGCGCGAGACACATTTTCCAGGAGCTCATCGTTCCCATCGGTTGTGCCTATCTTCTTCTAAATGTTAACATGTTTTTACTGGAAACCACACACGCGCGTGTCACGCCTGTATATGCAAAATACATACGTATGTACTTATTTATATTCTGTACGACGTTCGTTTTGTAACTGTTTTATGCTCTCGACAAAAACAGGAAAACAGAACATAAAACTGGCAACGAACGATGTACATAGTGCAAATTTTAATGTCAATCTATATATACATAATACGCATAATATGTACCATTACGTGAATACTAAATACTAAATACTGACGATTGCTGTTAGTTGGACTATTTCGTGCCTGCGGTGTAATATTATCGATGATTGATATTTCATTGTGTCCTGTTTTTCTTGAAAAGAAAACGACAAAAGAAAAAAGAAACTGAAAGATAATATGAGTGAAAGCCGGTATGAGAAAACCAAGTAGCCTTGTAACAAGCATCTGAAACGAAGAAAAACGTGATTCGTAGATTTAAAAAGTGAACGATCAGATATTCGCATGTTTTTTTTTGTCCGAGTTATTGTTGTTCTCCTTCTGTTCTGTTCTTGTTCTTTTTCTCCGTCTTTTCAATTAATCGATTCATTAGTATAACTCTAAAAAAAGAACAGGTAAAAGTTGTCCATTTATACCTAATTTGTCGCACAATTTTCTATTTTATAAATTCCTTGAGATCTTTTATTTTTATTTGAATCTATTTTCCATAAATCTGTCCGTTAGCGTATTCCCGACTCAAATCTATGTTGTATGTTTTGTTTGTCCGGAAAGATCGTGCCGACTTTTAAAGAAATAAAAAACATTTTCTTACTCATTTCGATGTATTAAAACTCCAACTGAAAGAGACGATTACAAACTTTCTGGACAACCGGTATATCATTCTCTGAGTATTCGATCGATCACGATTGCATCCAAACTATTAACCAAGTGAATATTTAAATAATTATTAATACAAAAGTCACTAGGTTACTAGACAATCGCATTTAAATGCGAACAATCGATTTTACAATCTTAGTCTTTCCATTTTTTAACGATCGAGCAAACGATGTAGATGTCATGCTTCGCACATCGGTCATTCTGATCTGTTGGTCCTACGTTAGTCAGATTTTAAATAAATATCGATGACAATAATTTCGGGTAATTACTTTCACGTTTGTTCTAGCAAATGTTTGAGATTCTAATAGAACGTGCGCACTTGATAACAGGAACATGTCTATATTTTTTGACGTTATTCAATCGCGACGTAATTGAATTTCCGAACGATGTTAAGATCGTAAACGATCTAAGACTCCCCAGAAATTTTTGATATTTTTCTGGTCGAATAAGACAATTTTTGTCGAGTCGAACGATTGCTTGATCGTAGACGACGTGAAAGTAAAGTCAGTGTTATTGATGCGACGATCGTGCTATTTCTTTCTCCTTCCTTAAGAAATTATGAACTATATGAAAAAATGTGAAGAAATGTGATATATGATTTGACTATTATTTTTGTGAGCATTTAATAATATTTGATAGTTTTCTTTGAACAGTGAGTACAAATATGACAAGCGTGTTTCTTTTAATTGGAGTTTTAATGGTTTGAATATTACAATAGAAAAATGTAAAAGAGCTTCACGTAATTTTATAACAAAGTACAAAATAGTCTTTTAAACTAACATAGAATATAACAATTGATATATTAAATGTCTAATAAAAAAGATAAATTTAAACGTATAGTTATCACTTTAGTATTATAGAAATAATTTTTGTTCTAAATAATGCGATATACATATAAACCGGGTATAACTATAGCTATCGTTCCATCATAATTGTCAGTATGTTAATGTATTAATAAGAATTCGGAAAAAATGTTGAAATATAGTTCATAGTCTTTTTAAAAAAAGGGAGGGAGGTGAAAAGAAAGAGAATCGGTGATGTTGCGCCAACAACGCTAACTTTTTAATTTCTGAAATTTGCTTCTCGCTCACTTGCAACTTCCCACATAAGAAACTACGTACCAGATACCACTGAATTTTTGAGCGTATATTGTAACCATAAAAAGATAATATATCAGTAACGCGGACATTAATTAATGTAAAGAAAAAGAAGCAAATAAGACATAGTATTCGATCCTCTCTTTTTAATTGTAACTCTTTGTATAACGTATTTCATAAAATCACTCGAAAGCTCTCTTCAAGTATATATACTATACGTGTATATTATGAGCTTATAGTAATTAATATATCTACAAAAAAACATCGATAGATCATTGAATAGAGTTCGTTGGGTAGCTAAATCTGTCTTTACTTGATGTATCTCGACAAATTTGATTCTTAATCTATAATAGAAAGAGAAAAAGGAAAAAGAAAAAACGCGCGCGCAAACACACCAAAAGTAAGTCGTAAGCTTTATCTTTATTCAATTTTATGCGTAACTATTTAACGTTTAAAGAAAAAAGAGCAAAGGTATTATTATACAACGTGTGGACTCAGTGCGAGAAAATAAAATATAGATTTTTCTACATTTTATTATTGCGACTGATCGATGTTAAAACACAATTGCAATTTCTGCGATTAAATTCGACGAACATGTGTTGAGCAACACGATTTACAAGCAAAAAGGAAGAAAGGAAAAGAAATAAAAAAAATAAAAAATATACGTATATGTATATACATATGTATACGTAGCTGTTAACGTTACTTCTCTCGGGATTGACAAAACTTCAGTATCCACTAGATGGTCAATTGAGAACACGAAGTAAATGTGCACGAAGCCGTAGTCGTATAGAATCTCTTCTCTCTCTGTAACGCTTTTAACAACAAAGAAAAAAATCGTGTGACGTATTTTTCGGATGTTTCGATATTTGCCTAATCATTTTCATACCGAGTGTCCACTTCGAGCCCCTCGACAAGCGTATATAACATTAATCACGGCAAGCGGTGATAATATTTAAAAATTACATGTAACTCGGGTCGTGTGTTATTCCGATATATATTTCAACGGAAACTTATGCCATTTTTTAACAAATTGCAACTACGTATCGCTTCTTTTTTTTTTGTTATATAGAAATAATTTACTACATTTGCTATTTTAACTTTTTAAGTTTTCATTTTTTGTGCCATTTTTCTACTCGATCGTGTTCAAATACAAGAAGAAAACCACATGTACTTGAACGTTTATATGACAATCTAATGTCAAGCATTCGCGCAAATCGCATATGTTGAAAGGGTAACGAAGAATCGAAGAGGGCACGCCGTTGTTTTCACCCCAGCTCGTGACGAATCTGATCACGTCGACGAAGTGAATTTTTTTATCATTTTGATTCAGGGGTGGACGAAGGAATAATTGGAGGAAACAGAGACAACGGGAAGTTGTCAAATTGATTCATTTGTTGCCTACACGAAACAGCTGATGTTTAGTTTACTTACAATTAATTAACAGTCTTTTCTTCTTTTACCGATATATATAGTAAAACCTCCAGCGTTCAATTTAGTAGGAAGATTTAACCGAATGACTAAATATTCATATTTTCATACAGTTGATTCTCTATATTTTATTTGAAGAAAGTGAAAAGAATAATATTTCTGTCACTAACAACAACGGAGATATAAATATAATATTATTTCAACTACTTCTTTTAATCGATATTATCTACCGTTCTTCCAGTTCGTCTCTGTATAGTCTGCGGTGAGAGTCGAATAATAAGAATCTGTATCGTCTATTTAGTGTGAATAGAATATTCCAACTTGATTCTAAAATAGATTAAAGAAATAATGGATCGAGCTCATTTAACAGTTAATTTTCCCAGTTCTAACGATTCATCGCATCAGGAATTTAAGTCGTGAAACTCGATCAGTTTAAGAACCTATAATAATGCGATCGTTCGATCACTGAATTATACGGTTCGGTTCGATTATTAAATTAGCAGGGGTAAGAAATCGAATGCCATTAAAAAAAAGATATTATCAATTCTGCCGCTAATTTCTTTCTCTTCTCTTCATTCGACTGTTCAACGTGGGGCTGTTATTGTCACCAAAATAAAAAACCAAAAATGAAAAATACAAAGAAAAGAATAAAATGGCCCTAGCACGATGTGGGGTAAATTTTTCAAACGGCGTCGCATTCGTTTCGTTCTTTGCCGTGACTTCTTAGCGAAATAGATCGTTTAAAGACGACGAAAACTTGCGAATTATAGAATATTTCGTATAATTTCGTCTAAACACACGCCTTCGTAGTTCATATGGTCTTCCCAACGATGCTTAATGTTTCCTCGTTGAAAGATTAATTTGTAATAAGGACGCGAGCGGTCGGAGAAACAGCCGCAATATTTGAGATATGAAATTTCTATTGTAGATTTTTTTAATAGAAGGAGGTTCGTTTTATCCATGGTAGGTTCGGTTTTACGCTTTAAGCTGCTATGTGTGAAATTGCGTAATAGTTGAGAATGAGAGAAAGAGAGAGAGAGAGAGAGAATGAGAAAGAATATTGAGAATTAAAAGAAAAAAACGCTTACCTACCTGCGATAATTTATTACCGAACGTTTCATTTATATCGACGATATACGGCAAAAGATATCGATCGTAGACGAATTTAGCGTAGATAGGTTTCGTACTTCGTATTTAATGAACATTATTGGATCATTGTATATCAAGTATTTCATGTATTGAAGCCGCAGAGGACAAGTGAAAATAAATAATTGTAACCAAAAAATTGAAATCTTCCTTAATCAACCTTTGAAATAGTGAGAAATATATACGCAAAAATTATGATGGATACCTTTGCTTAGAATTTTAATATCCGTGTCATAATTTAATTCTATTTAAAAAAAATTGATTAATATACAAAAAACATAAAGATAATAATTATGAGTTCGAGATAAAATAATGGTAAGAGGATCAGATGACTCACAAAATGTGGGATACGAAAAAGCATTGAATATGTCAGGTCTGTTGATAATTCTCAAAATTTCTAGATGGAATAAAAAAATTAAAAAATGATATTCTACACCTCGTCCATCTTGTTATCTTCTAAATAGAAATATCTAGGTTTCACAAATAAGTAAATTATAATACATTTTTAGAAAAACGTACAGGAGAGAATTTTGTCGTATTTTGTCGTCACTGGCATAGGCCACTTCTACATCTTCGGGTCGGTGAGAATCTGTGAAAAAAATTTCTTGAAATTCAAGATCAAATTTTTTTTCGTTTGCATCGTATTCTACTTATCACGAAAACTGAACTTGTCACAGGAGTCATGGGTGGTACTTCAACTTCAATTCTCTTGAAAAATATTGTTAAAATTCCATTGGCTTTTCCATTAACATTATGGACAATATAGCTGCATTTCGCGGTCAAATCAAAGTAAATAACGCGATATTAATAAATAAACAGAGAATTATTCCCTAGCACGTATGGTGGTCTGACTTAAATAGAATAAAACACCTAACTTCATGATTTCAAATTATTACAAAATTGTTTGCTGTATGAAAGAAGCTTTCAAACATGAGTTGAATGACGCCGAAAAGGACATAATATGATGTTATTAGTTTCTTTGCAGGTGAATACATGGAGGACAATGTTCTTTTTAATAGAATTACATTCCTTTATTCGTTGGTCAATACATCTCGTTACTCCGTATAGAAAAGTATTAAATTCCTGTTACCTATATTTCTTCCTATATTGCTATACAGGAGTATAAAATGATAAATACTTTATTTTATATAAGTATTTGTCGTCTTTCATGTTCCTTCGAAAAACAGTAGAAATATTCTTAAAAAAGAATTTTTCTACTTTTATTGAAACATAGATTAAGAAAACATAGAAACGTCATCAACATAGAAAGAATCTCAAGGTACCAGAGATGAATAGGAAGATCGCCAACGAGCATGGGAAAAATTCAGACAAAAATAGACTTCACGAATTACTGCCTCTAACGGTTAAACGGTAGAACTATACATATATCCCTCTGTTTGGTGCACGTTATGTTTTGATGGGGGAACATGCGAATGTATGGCGACAGGGGATATGTGCGTTCGTACTTCGTACTGAACCATATAGAGCTGACCAGAAAGCAGGTGCTTACTATTTTATGATTAATCGTAAATTGGCAAATCGAAAATGAGCGGCAAAACACTGCGTCATATCACGAGCACTTATAAGTTTTGTAAATATGTTATTTTCACATGAGAGGAGTTGTTTTAGCTCCATTAGTCAAGTAACGGAATCAAATTAATTTAAATTGACACAATTACACAAATTATTGTACAGAAAATTATAAACTTATCGTACAATTGTACAATTATTGTAAACCTGTAAATTGAATTGAATAACTAAAATATACTTAGTTTGTAAATGAACAAAACGTTTAATCTTTTAAATTCTTCCAACAGCTATGAACCTCAAATTCTTTCTAATTCTCGCAAGTTTAAGGAACAAGTTATTTAAGAAACGTTCAAAAAAATTGGTAAATACTTAAAAGTATTAAGAGAGTAAAATAATATAATTTTTGAAAACGGAGCCATTTTCTAAGAAAATTCGAGAACAAAAGACTTATCGGTAAAAATAGTCATTTTATATTAGGAGATAATCATAAAATAGATAAAAAGATTGTAAAATACTGTTAAACTATTCGGATTTGTTGAAATTCTTTCTAAATACATCTTATATAATCATTTTACAATAAATAATCTCATTTTTATCGTATTATATAATCATTTTCAAGATGATCTCAAAGTGGCTTTTCCGTTATCATTATAATAAAAAGAACAATTTATCTGTAATATTTATTTAAACTTTTAAACAATTCATGTTTTTTCGTCCTTACCCTTCACTAGTCGCAGGTACGAATGTACATTTCCCTTCTTGTTGTGTATATGTATGTTTCTCCCACCAAGAGCGCCAGAAAATGTGCATATAGTTTAGCCGCTACTTGCTAGAGGGCCCTGTTCTTAGTGCGCATTTTTTAGCTGATTTTTTGCTTATATTTACATATATGTAGATTGTAGATACTTATGAACTTAGTGGAACTGGTTAGTGAATTTCATAATTCAGTAAGCTTTGCGTATCGCATCAATTTATAAAAGATTTTGAACTTTTATCGTTTTAAAAATAATAAATTTATTTAAATAAATGGCTACCCTTGAGGACAAATCTCTCTGGGAGGATGGAGAGGTATAGATCGCACATTTACTTCATATAGGTTAAGGTGGAATGACAAGCATATCTAAATTATCTTCCAGAATCGTATACTTTTTACATGATATGATTCGTATAGTATTTAACATGTAAGATTTGATATAAATTAGATTTATTACAATTATTAAAATATTTGTCAAACAAGAAAATATATCATGTTTTTATATTTGCAAGAAATACAATCATTTTTTATTTATATTCAAAAATTTCAGCCGATAAATATTAAAAAACTATTATAAATTTATTTCTAAAAGTACTTGCAATTTACACTATCTAAAATCAAGTTAATTATATATGGTAAATAAAGAATGAATATTTTTATAATTGTTCTTGTAGGAAGCTTTGGGTGAAGATGTTTGGAGAATGTCTACAGATGAAATTGTATCCCGTACACGTTTATTAGACAATGAGATCAAAATTATGAAAAGCGAAGTAATGCGTATTTCTCATGAACTTCAGGCGCAAAATGACAAAATTAAAGAGAATACAGAAAAAATTAAAGTAAATAAAACTTTGCCATATTTAGTATCTAATGTTATAGAGTTGCTAGATGTGGACCCCCAAAATATGGGAGAAGAAGATGGTGCAGTTGTTGATTTAGATGCACAAAGGAAAGGCAAATGTGCAGTTATTAAAACTTCTACTCGTCAAACATATTTTCTACCTGTAATTGGATTGGTTGATGCGGAAGCTCTGAAACCTGGTGATTTAGTTGGTGTCAATAAGGATAGCTATCTTGTCCTTGAAACATTACCTGCTGAATATGATGCAAGAGTGAAGGCTATGGAAGTGGATGAAAGACCTACGGAACAATATTCAGATATTGGTGGCTTGGACAAACAAATTCAAGAATTGATAGAAGCTGTTGTTTTACCTATGACACACAAAGAGAAATTTGAAAATCTTGGTATCCAACCTCCTAAAGGTGTATTATTGTATGGACCACCAGGAACTGGTAAAACTTTATTAGCTAGAGCTTGTGCTGCACAAACAAAATCTACTTTTTTGAAATTAGCTGGACCCCAACTAGTTCAAATGTTTATCGGAGATGGTGCAAAATTAGTAAGAGATGCATTTTCGCTTGCAAAAGAGAAGGCACCAGCAATTATTTTCATAGATGAATTGGATGCAATTGGAACAAAACGTTTTGATTCTGAAAAAGCTGGTGACAGAGAAGTGCAACGTACTATGTTGGAGTTATTAAACCAATTAGATGGATTTAGTTCTACTGCAGATATTAAAGTAATAGCAGCTACAAATAGGGTAGATATCTTAGATCCAGCTTTACTGAGATCCGGTCGTTTGGATAGAAAAATAGAATTTCCGCATCCAAATGAAGAAGCTAGGGCTCGTATAATGCAAATTCATTCGCGAAAAATGAATATGTCCCCGGACGTCAATTTTGAAGAATTATCAAGATCTACCGATGATTTTAATGGCGCTCAATGTAAAGCCGTTTGCGTTGAAGCGGTACATATATTATGATATTTAATAGTAATAATATAATTCAGACATTGATCAATTTTTCTTCATTTTTTATAGGGTATGATAGCACTAAGACGTAATGCAACAGCAGTTACACACGAAGATTTAATGGAAGCTATTAATGAAGTTCAAGCAAAGAAGAAAGCCAATCTCAACTATTATGCCTAATGTGCTTTATTTATTAAGTTACATTCTATAATAAATGACTATAGAGACTGTAAACGAAATTAAATGTCGATAAAAAAAATAACCTCGTTTTGTTAAATAAACGGCTCAATACGAGCATGTTAAAATTCCTGTGGATGTTTTTATATGTAAAGGAAAAGGTATATTGTTCTATAAAAAAACTTCTGAGGACAATGTTATAGCTTGACATTCTTGAAATACTACAACTTTGTCCTGACAAGTTTTTTCATACAACAATAAATAAGGTAGATTTAGCTGAGCCACCCTATATACTTAACTTTCGATTTATAAATTTAAAAATGCTTGCTGAAAATGGAAAAACAAAATTACATTTGTCATTTTAACTATCTGCTATTGTAATCCATAAATTTTATGTACAATACTAAAAGTTTAGTTACTGTCAAATTTATATTAAATAAATATATATATGTTTAAATTGTATAAGCTCCTATTTTTATAAATCTAAGTTGAATCCTTTTCAATATACTAATTATAAATGGATAGAACCTCTACAATTTATGAAATTTTCTGCAAACTATATTTATAATATTTTATGTCTTTACAATATCTGTCAAGTACAAAACGATCTTTATTCAAAGTAGTCATACATAAGAGAAATAAAAATCTTTCTTGATAATCTTATTTTTCATCGTCTTCTATGACTCCTCTTCTTAATTCTGTAATAAAAGAATTAATTTATTAGATAAATTTAAATTTAATAAATACCTTTATACTAAATTTTTTAATAAATATTTACTTCTTTGGTCCCTTTACAAAACACCAATCAACTGAAATAGGTTGACCCAAGATTTCTGTCCCATTTAAAGCATCTTTTGCTGCTTGAGCTTCTTTAAATGTTTCATATTCTACCAAAGCATATCCTTTCAAGAAGCCCGTTCTTCTATCCAAATTTAAATGTAAATTTTTTATTTGTCCAAATTCTGAAAATTTATCTTGGATGTCATCCTCCTGTGCTTCTTCGTGTACCGAATTTATAAATAAAATCCATCCTTCTACAGCTATAATAAATTCTCTATAAATATCTCAAAATTAAATGTTTAATAATTTCACTTTTATTATTTTTTATTATGATAATAGCTTTTGTATTAGCAAACTATACAAGTACTCTGTTAAATATAAAGTATTTAAAATGCTTTCTTACATCTTTGTGGACCTGGTTCATCATCGTCTTCTTCAACAATGTTCATTGATTCATAATGACCAACATCATCACGAGTGGACACCAATTCTGCACCATGTCCTCTACCTTTTCTCCTTTTTGCCTTTTCTTTTAAACGTGCAATACCCTCTAATAAATGAAGGCAGGAATATTATAAAAAATTATTATTTATTACTATAAAGATATACTTAAATCATATTAAACGAAATCACGAAGTAAAGAGGTTATAACAAATGTCACACGCTTATGTATAACTCATGATAAAATATTAAACTTACGATCGCCTTCATCATCGACTTCAAACTCTTCTGCATTATCGATATCCAACACATCTGCCATAATTAAATTGTTAAATGTTTTCTTTCAATAGTAACCTTGATCAAATACCGTATCACCGTATTTACCACCATGTAATGGATACAAATCACGGTGATTCACGGCTCACGTTAGACACAATAGTCGACAATCACTAAGTACACATTATCTAGATTCTAGATGTATGTTTTTATCAGTTTTTATTTCTATTATTTAGAAAACACCGTCCTTAAACAATTTATGTGAGATATAAATATCCCTAATTTTGTTTTTTTATCTTGAAAAAAATTAAACTATTGATAATAAGATAAAACTATTTTATAAACTATATGTAGTAATCTTCTAAAAATTGCTTATGATGAAAGTCATAAACAATAAAAAATATTATTTTATGATATTTTTCATAAAATCATCGTGATATCAACAACAATCGTATTTCAAATGTTTGCTATACTAGATATATATATGACGAGCATCGTGCCAAATTTCAATCCATTAGCGTTCAAATTGACAAATTATGGAATACCAATTTTCGTTAAAAAATCCATTAAAACATGTAACTCAACAAGTAAAATGACGTCGTTGCGTGTATTAAAACCGACGTAAAAATACAAAGAAAATAACATAATAATGTGTTCATAGTGATTATTTGAATTTATAATATAGTACAGTAATTGTTTACGCATAACATGGCAACTGCACCAATAACAGATAACTCTCCGAAATCCTTATTAAAAGCCGTGGAAGGTAATAACGACGAAAAATTAGAAAAGAAATTAACTATTCTCGAATCGCATGGATACACTCTTGGTAAAACAATAGGTACCGGTTCCTATGCCACTGTAAAAGTATGTAAACCATTTATTGATATTTAAAAAAGTCAATATTAAATAACTAGTCAATTATTGATAAAAAAAAATTGTAATGAAAGATTGCCAAATCTAATCGGCATGATTGCCATGTAGCAGTAAAAATTGTTTCAAAGTTTCAAGCACCCGGCGATTATTTAAAAAAATTTTTGCCTCGTGAGATAGAAGTTGTTAAAGGTTTAAAACACCCAAATCTAATTCGTTTCCTTCAAGCAATCGAAACAACTCACCGGTTAGTTAACGTTTTTTTTTATTTTATCATTATATCATTTAAAAACATAATTGTGTCTCATATTTTTCACCGATCATATATATAATCCATATAAATACTTAACATTTAGCGTTTATATAATTATGGAATATGCTCAATGCGGTAGTTTATTGGATATGATAAGGCGTGATACATTTATCGACGAATTCCGTAGCCGTCGATGGTTTCGGCAATTATTAGAAGCTATCGATTATTGTCATGGACGTGGCGTTGTACATAGGTAAAAGTTTAACGAAAAGAAAAAATATTAAATGTCGCATATCACATTTAACTACATAATTTTATTTAAGAGACATCAAATGCGAAAATCTTTTAATGGATCAGAACTTCAATATCAAATTATCCGATTTTGGATTCGCACGTGGACAAATGAAATCGAAGAACGGTATAGCTCCGTTAAGTGAAACTTTCTGCGGTAGCTATGCTTATGCTTCACCAGAAATATTAAAGGGTGTTCCATATTTACCTCAATTGTCTGATGTATGGTCCATGGGAGTAGTACTCTATGCAATGGTTTATGGTCGACTACCATTTGATGATACAAATTACAGCCAACTTCTAAAGGTACCCAGGTACATTAAAGAGAAAGTAATAGAATCTAGTTCAGCTTAAAATTTTATTCGCTTAAGTAAGAATTCTACCATGTTATTTCATCTTCTTTCTTTTACGATATAGCAAGTACAAAATAAAGTTATATTTCCTAAAGAACCAAACGTGTCTCAAGCTTGTCGTTCACTTATCTCACGAATACTTGTATCGCAACGAATACGATTGGATATTGATCACATAAGAAATGATGTTTGGCTTGCTACGTCTCTTGTTACCGCCCAGACCTCTACTAGCGACATTTTAACAGTAATATTTCAAATTCTTTGTTTTATATGTTGTGCTAATGGTTAGTAATATATTTTATATAATTTCGAAGGATATTCCTATAGTACCGAATATAAAGAAAATAGCAAGTGAAAAGAACAAAGGAACAAAAAGGCATGCAACTGGTATTAGAGCGTCAGTTACCGACGTTCGGTCATCTAATTTCAGCATTTCAGATGAAAGCAGCAATCGATACCGCTATTTGAAATAAATTCCAAGTCTCTTATTTCCAAACTCCAAAGGAGATTTTCTTGATTTTCCGTATTTCGTTTAATATTAAAATTATCACAATATTATGGCACTTTTATTTGTATTTGTTCTTTAGTTCATTCTTCATACTTACAAGGTGTAATATGACCAGTATAGTTAATATCAAATAATAGTCCAAATATTTATTAGCAAACAGGACCTGCCTAAATGCATAATCTGAGACAAATACAGTACATAGTACTGTACTCATTCAGTCATAACATAGAATGATACTGGGCAATCATAAGCAAAAGTATCGTACTTATCACAAAAATACCAGGAGCAGTTGCTTTGTGGATATTCTTTGTATCGTCTGTAAAATAACGTAACGTTTCAAGTAAATTAACAAAATCAAATTTTGAGACCAAGACGAAAACATACCGTTGGTATCAGTTACTGGTTCCCAACCTAAGCTACGATCGATAGCCATTTTCCATTGAGAATATAATATATCTCGTTCTAAATAAAACATGATTCGTATTTTTAACGAACTGAATGAGACAAAAATTCGAAAAGATATTGAACTTACCATTCTCAGTTATCGAAGGTAGAAAGGTGTCGCTTGGTACAGCGGCGTCTATTTTCACATCCCATTTACGTATACCATCTGCATTTCCTGCAGCAATTGCAACTCCAAGTGCAGTAGTTTCACACATTAAAGGCCTCACTTTCTTGTAAAATTTTTTAATTAATCAGGTATTTCTTTTGCTCGTATATTTTATTCTTATTTGTTTTAGTCGCAAAAGGTAAAGTCTTTATGAAAAATGAATCCACTTACCAACTGGAATTCCACAAATATCTGCTTGCATTTGCATTAACAAATTATTGGTAGTCATAGCACCATCTACCAATAATTTAGATAAAATTAAACCTGTGTCCTCTTTCATAGCTTCTAAAATGTCTCTTGTCTGAAAACAAACGGCTTGCAAAGCTGCCTTTATAATATGTGTACTATTAGTGTCTTCAGTAATTCCACATATAACACTGAAATATTAAATACTTTGCAAGGGATATGTGATAGCAAAATTAATTAAGATTTCTAATTTGATATTAACGAATAATTATAATGTTTAATTATCATGTTATTTACCTTCTTGCATCTTTCCTCCAATATGGAGCATATAATCCAGCAAATGCAGGCACAAATGTAACGCGATTATCAGTAGGAATTTGTTCAACAAGAGATTCAGACTCTTTCACATCAGACAGCATACCAAGGTTATCTTTCAGCCATTGAATAACAGCACCAGCTATAGCTACTGATCCCTCAAGAGCATATACCGGTGTTGCTTGTGGTCCTAACTGATAGGCGACTGTTGTCAATAATCCATGAGACGAATCTACAATCTTCAAAATAATTTATCAACATACAAGGTACGAAGGAAAATATTTTGAAAAATATTAAAGTTAATCTTACAGCAGTTCCAGTGTTGTATAAGAGAAAACAACCTGTGCCATAAGTGCTTTTTGCGTGTCCTTTTTGTAAACACATTTGACCTACCAACGCTGACTGCTGATCACCTAAACACTGTGTGTGTATAAATATTTACGTATAAATATCTATCTATAATTACTATTTTATTGATAAACATATTAATTATAAGAAATATTAACTCCTGATATTGGTACTCCAGATAAAATATCATCTTGTATATATCCATATATTTCTGACGAACTACGGATTTCAGGTAAAATTTCTGGAGGTATATTAAAAAATGATAACAATGTTGGATCCCATTTTAAAGTTGTAATATTCATTAGCATTGTCCTCGAAGCATTTGTAACATCAGTGGCGTGGACACCAAAACTTGTCCCTCCAGTTAAGTTCTACAAAAAGATAAAATGCTTTTATTTTTCATATAAAAATACATTTCACAATAAACAATTATTATTGAACCGACCCAAATTAACCAAGAATCAATTGTACCAAACAGGCAACGTTTTTGATCTAGAGCCTCACGAACACGAGGCACATTTTCTAGTAACCATTTTAATTTTAAAGCACTGAAATATGGACTAATCGGTAAGCCACAAAGTGGTTTCAAATAATTTTTATTTTGATTACGTATCTTTTTCAATATGTCATCCACGATCGAAGTCGTTCTCATATCCATCCATACTATAAGATAGTAAATTTAAATTTTATTTTTCTTAATATTTAATTATTGATTTGTTGATATTGATATATATGATTGAAAACAGTGTATGTAAAAAATCTTGAATCAATGATTACCAATAGCATTGTATAATGGTTCTCCAGTAATAGAGTCCCATACAACTGTAGTTTCTCTTTGGTTTGTTATACCAACTGCAACTATATCACTAGGATCAATGGTAAGTTGCCTCAAATTAAATATAGTCTGATTAAGACATTCCCTGACTGCTTGTAATATTTCTATAGGATCTTGTTCGACCCATCCTTCTTTTGGACGTGATTGTGATATCGAGACCTGATGATATGTTAATACTTCGGCAGTATCCGCAGCAAAAACCTAAAATAATAATACACACATTAGTAAATCATTAATAAAAATATAAAGAATGTATATCGAATGATGCGTTATTTATATTTTTTGGAAGGATCAATTAATCACCAAGCCGTTTCTCAATATATTAGTAAAAGTAGATTCAATAAACATTTTGTCTTGACGAATTTTCATCATACAATAATGATAACACACAGTAAGAATGTATATTACGACCCAAACGATATATTACTTCGTTTATCACAAATATTATAAATTATTATTACATTAGAGATACACTAGATAGAGATACACTAGAATAATTTAATTATATGATAATCAAATTTTTAATACCAAAAATCTAGCACTACTTGTCCCTTCATCGATTGCACCGACGAGGGGTCCATATCTACTTGTCGACTCATTTTTGTTCATCTCATAAAAGACTGCTCGAACGGTTTATTAGTAATCACACGTTTTTGTTTATTCGCTATCAGCCGGCAATTTAAATGAAGTGTCACAATCATGAATGTGAAATTAGCAGGTGAAAGGTTTCAGATTAATATGACATTATAAGGTTAGGTAACTGAAGGAATCATTCGATAGAAATAAGTGCTTTCAACCACCCGCACGTTGCTGACAGTTTTTCATCGATCGCTTTCTCGTCAAAGAACAACTTTTATACATTGATGTATGTCGCATTCACAAACTGATTACCGGTTTCCATTTATGGATATGTTTAACATAGAATGGTGCACTACTATTTAAAAACTATCCGTGGCCAAGATATCTCATAAAGTATATCTTATTTTGAACATCAATCTACAGAGTAAAAAACGAATTATGAAGATAATATTGTGATTGGTTCATGGAATGTTTTGATAAAGCGCCAAGAGAACAAAATGATCCTTCTTCATTTACATGCAGAGATATTATGCTAAAGACGTTTCACGAATATAGTTACTAATCTGTATAACTTAATAGAAAGGAGAATAACAAAAATATTTTGTTATATCAATTGAAAATTTAGATCACTTAAATTCAATAAAAAGTAGTATTATACAAAATAAATAGTCAAGCGAATAAGCTTTTCCTTTATAAAGTAGTGAACAATTTTTGCTAACTAAAGCGTTTACCTCACAATATCTATATTTTTAAATATTGTTAGTGTAATTTTTCAAATTTTATTAATTTTGTAAGATTGGAAATTTTGTAAAATATGGCTGGATTACGCGTAGAAAGGATCCGATAGAGGGCATTCAACGCGTGCATACGCAATCGCGTACCTCCACCTAACGCGAAGACGACATCAAATTGTCGTTTACGTTTTAAAAAGTGGCAACCGTTTTGGCGTGTATTTTTCGTAATACTTTCGTCGGAACCAACCGCTCTATCTGTCATGAGGACCTAAATGGCGTTGGCATCAACACCCATCTACCGTTTCGCTCGCTGCCAATCGTTCGAACAGAGACACGAAAATTTCAAGTCAGTGCTGGCAACTTTTTACGTTTATTATAAGGCTTCATTTTGACGAGGAACGCAGGCAAATATTTTGTTTACTGTTCCTCGCACGTTATTGTTAGGGTTATTGGATTTTAGCGGTTACTTATCGATGCGAGCGAAGAACAGAATGCTTCGTTCCATGCTATAATGGAAGCAATCTCATTGTATCGTGCTTCGACACATTATTTCTTGTTCCTTCGCTTGCAGAATGAATCGTCAGATACGTTATTGTGCGAGGATACAACGATATCGATGGTTGCATTCTTATTCTCAATATTCGGTATACACCGTGCGCGCTATTACATAAGAAGAGACCATCGAGAAAATTTTATTTTAACGGATATTTTGCCCCTGCTCACATTGCTCGATCATGAAAGCTAAAAATTATTCCGCGACATGCAAACTATCGCAATTGCTCTTTTTAAATAGAATAACGGTATAATTTAATGTATTATGTTAAACATTTTTTACTTTTTTATATACTATATTTTAAACACGATGTTGAAAACTACTAATGTATCCAATTAAAAAGGAAGGAATGATTATATATACACTAAGTGACAACATTAGTACTAACGTGCAATTTATTGTATCATTTTATTGTGACTTTAAACCAATGTTTTAATATCTGCATTGTTTTTGTAGTTGCCAAAAAGATGACAGCTGATTCAGAAAAAGATAGTACTCATTGTTTGATATGTAACAGTAAAGTTGGTGTATCTACTAGGAATAGTATACGAATCTTTAATGAAAACTCTGTAACATCGTCAGAAAAATCACTTGTAGATGCCATTTGTACTGTCTTGGAAACAGATTTAAACGAAGAAAATGTACATTCTCTTGTCATATGTAAAAAATGCTATAAATTATTTAATGAGGTAAATGAGATATCAATAATTGATTCATATAAAATTATACAAGGGCAGTTAAAAAAATAACTGGCATTTATAGATTGATGAACTTGAAAGTCGACTTACAGAGGTAAAATTAGAATTATTTAATAACTATAAGAAAACTATTAAAAAGATATCTGATATGCAAAATGAAGAAGAATATAACGATCATGATTACATAGAAAATACAGAAAGTCAGGATACAGATGGAGAAATTAGATATATACAAAAGGTAATGAATAAAGCAGAAACTAGTTATACATATACATATAATATAAATATTATAATATATATATGTACAGGGTATTCATGCAACTGGAATAAACAATAGCATTAAAATTGTAGAAGATGAAAAAGATTTTATTAAGAGAGATTAAATGGTTTTTAGTTGTGCATCATATGGTACATGTGCCTTTTACATAAGTGGTGGCGTTTCAGAGATTTCAGGGTCATTTCTATTTTTTTTTAAATGGAATTATGCTTCTTTTTATACACCATGCGATGTGCTTTTTAATTCTCTACAAAAATGTATTAAGGTACTTGGGTCGAAAAATGATTGGTTTAAAAGATATTTTAAGCTTAATATTGTAAAACTTTTGTATGAAAGACAGAGAAGAACAACAGAGTAGCTTTTGGTTTACGTTTTTCTTGTTTTTCATCAAGTTAAAATATTTTCCAAATTAATCATTTCTCGAACCAAATACCTTCTCCTTTGTAGAGAATTAAAAAATGCATTGGGAGGTGTATAAAAAAATATATAGTTCCATTTATGAAGGTAGATATAAGCTTAAAATCCTTGAAATAGCTTCACTTTCGGAGGAGATACATGTACCATGCGATACATCATTGGAAACCATTAAATTTTTCCTAATGAAATTCTTTTTTATCCTTTATCATTTTAATATTATGGATTGTTCCAGTTATATATATACATATATATACACATATACACGTAATATTTCAAAATTTATGTAAGGATGAATCAGAAATTCAAGAGATGGAAGGGGAAGAAGAAAGAATAGAGGAAGAAGAGGAACCTTCTTGTGAACCAGAGGAAATTATTCTGAAAGTTGAGGCCATACCACAAACAAGTGGTACTGAAGAAAGAAAGAGGATAAAACGAACAAAAATTACACCAAAAATTGAACCTCCCCAAGAGCGAGTAAGAAATGACAAATAATATGTTCAACAGTAGTTTATATTACTGTGAAATGATAATCTGCGATTATTCATTTATTTTCCAGATTGTTACAAGAGATGGTTCTATATATAGCTGTTTGTTATGTACAAATGAAGACGATAAAGCTGTAGGAGATGCAAAGTCTATTATTGCTCATGTAAGGAGTGTGCACGAAACTCGTTTATATATTTGCGACATATGCGGGGATGACTTTAAAAAGAGAAATCAACTATCTATTCATCTTGATGATCATGTTGCTAAAGAGGAAGGAGATTTTCAGTGTGAAATATGTAATAGAATATTTAGTAATTTGCGGTTGTTTAGGATTCATAAAAGAATACATTATCCACAAGTGAAATCTTGGCCGTGTGAAACTTGTGGTAAACGATACAGGTAGATATAAACTACGATTTCTAACACTAGAAATACCATACCAGTCAAAATGACCGGTTCTACAATTTTATAAATGTATCAACCCTCGTTTAGAGATTATGGTCCCAGATGGATTAATAATACCAAAAATGTACTACATAACATGGAATTCCTTCTGTAAGAAAGTAATAAATCAATAAATATAAAAATATTCTATTATTACGTATTTTTTAAAGACCAGTCATTTTGACTGATTTTGGTAGAAATAGCTTGGTGTTAACTATCGGTAGTTCTAGTGTTAAATGGTATTCACGTAGTGTAAACTAGTGTATATTGCAATTTATTACTTTTTTAGTTCTAGAAATTTATTGGAGGAACATATTAATACACATACAGGTGTACGTCCATATGTATGTGAAAATTGTGGTAAAGATTTT
Organism: Bombus pyrosoma; assembly: GCF_014825855.1. NCBI lineage: Eukaryota > Metazoa > Arthropoda > Insecta > Hymenoptera > Apidae > Bombus > Bombus pyrosoma. Next base: position 11,155,911 of record NC_057783.1, read on the forward strand.
GCTTCAAAATATACTTATAAAGCACACGTAAAAACACATGAAATACGACCTCGTCCTTACCAGTGTTCACAATGTAACAAAACATTTTTGAGCCAACAAAATCTTAATCAACATGAAAGAACTCACAATGGTGTAAAGGAGTATGTTTGCCACCAGTGCGGTATGATTCATTATTATTTCCTTTTTCAGTTTCCTATATATTAAAAATATATTGGTATTCATGGGAACAATTACAGGCAAAGCCTTTGGTTCGCCACATAATTTAGAAGTACACAATATAGTACATACTGGTTACAAGCCATACATATGTAGAGTATGTGGTAAAGCATTTGCCCGTAAAGCTGAAATAAGGGACCATGAAAGGACACATACTGGAGAGAAACCATATCAGTGTGAATTTTGTGGAGCTACATTTAGGTATGTCTATTAATTAGCAAATGTAAAAATAATTTATTATATTTTCGTAACGTTTTAGTCAACGATCAAATTTACAATCGCACAAGCGTGCAACGCATTATAATGATAAACGGTACAAATGTGACGATTGTGGAAAAGGATTTAAACGGCGGAGATTATTAGACTATCATATAAAAGCAGCTCATACCGGTGAAAGACCGTACAAATGCGATATATGTACAGCAACATTTGTATATCCCGAACATTTCAAAAAACATATGCGTATACATACTGGAGAGAAACCTTATCTCTGCGAGGTACTTGTACTAAAAATGAATATTTATCTAATATCGACGGTGTTTCTTTTTAAATTTTGTTAAATATTGTAACATTTTAGGTTTGTGGTAAAGCATTTAATAGTCGAGATAATAGAAATGCGCATCGATTTATACACAGTGATAAAAAGCCGTATGAATGTCTAGTATGTGGTATGGGTTTTATGAGAAAACCTTTGTTGTATGCTCATATGCAGACTCAGGTGAGCTGATATGATATTACAACAACGAGATTCTGTAAATTCTGCGACAGTACTAATCTAAACACGAATATTTTTTAGGGACACTTAAATGATACCATTGTGGTGAATCAACCGCGTCTCACTACGGAAGATGATCAAGTTATAACAATTTCTGATGGCAACGTGGAACTTTTAGTAGATGAAGCGGAAAATGACCAGGTAATTAAATAAGTTTGTTTTTCATTTTTCTTTATGCTTTTTTTTTATTTTTCATATATTTATTATATTGTAAGATGTAACTAATACCCTTCATATTTTAATTATTTTCTAGTTGGATGAAACTGAACTGTATGTGACAGAGTTAAAAGATCATGTTATCATACAGCAGCAAAATGAGGATCAAATGTATAACGAAGAAGATGTATTAAATATTCCGGCAGAGGAAAATGTTGCGGACGAGGAAGTGAATCATCTCGTTGATGGAGAAGTATGTACCAAATTATATGCTACAACGTAGTATATCGTGCAGATCAAAACAGACGATATTTTTCAGATGAATTTCGCTGAAAATGAAGTAATGGAATGTAAAACTGAAGATTCGGAGCAAGTAGAAGAGGTATACAACTATAATGAAACAGAAGATGGGGAAACAATAGTTGTACCAACTACCTCAGAGTACAAAGGAGCGGAAGAAGAGAAAAATGCTGTACGATTAGTACAAATTCGATTTCCAACATCGGTTGGTGGTGAAGGCCGAAGTTGGTTAAGCTTAGTACAAAACACGTGAATTTTTGTATCATTGTGATGTACTATAGCTTCTTAATAAGGAGTCCGCTTCTTAATAAATCTTTAAGTTTAAGTACGTGTAATTTTGAAGAAACTGCTATATTATTCTTCGATTAAACTTGAATTTTGTATTTAGCTGTAATCGATGCAAAAGGCAAAAAACTTAAACTCATTACACAATATAACATTTAACGTTTTCAATTTACTTTTATGGAAATGAAGGTGGAAGAAATTGTTCAGAAAACATGAAAATGATATTTAAAAATAGTAATATCAAACTAGATATTCTATATGGTTATTTATAACGCAAATCAGTCAATAGTATAATTTTAATTGTAATTTATTTCTCTTAAGCCGCGTTTTATGTTTATGACTCTTATCTTTTCGTATCTTATAATGGTCACTGCGCATAAGTAATTTACTCAAGTTAAATCAACGAAAATTAGTGGTTAGTTTCATACTAAATTAGTAAATAGTGCCTATTAGTAGATATGTTTGTATATCTTCTAATAACTTTCATCATAATTCACTAAATGTATCGTATTAATTTTCTTGATATCAATACTTTTTTACGCGTTTAACATAAATTGTAGTTCGTAAAAAACATGCTGGCTATACTACCGAAAAGCATCCGTGACCGAATGAGACGAAATTTAGCTGATATCATGGGATGAGACAGTAGATTTGAAATATAAGATCTTAGCTTCAGGATATTATAAGTTTGGAAGATGCAAGTCTCTATATGTAATAGATCTTCACTGCTATTAGACACACGGTGCATTTGACAATTAGTACATATAACCATATGGGTATGAATGAGGTACGTATATGTATATTACATTCAAAAGCGTTTAATGTCAACACAAACTTCACGTCGATATTTTTTAATGTGTCTTCAATCTTTTTCGCTTATTGATGTTTCGGTCTTTAGGCTTAGGATAAAGACGGCTAAGGATATCTCTATGCGCGAAATAAAAACCAGTAAGAGGATTATGTAAGTATATATCATTGTTTTGCTTTGATGGTGGCACAATTAAAAAATTGTAAACTTTAAAAGAGGGCGTTTTAAAATTTACAAAGAAATCTTTGTAACCCATTTCAACGACATTATAAGGCTTACTTAATACGAGATATGCCACTATTCGCGAAAGTAGTACAACCTTCCATTTGTAGCGTTAAAAAACAGGTGAAGATGGGCCAGTGTTGTTGCAAGACTAAGGCCTGGTTGATAGCGGTATACGTAATGATTTTGCCATCTGACGCAAAACTGGTAGTTAAGAATATAAATATACGGTTTAACATGATAAAAATAGAAACATAGTGTAGGCTTCCTATCCAATAGGACGTAAATTTGAAATTCTTTGAGATGTGTCACTATCAAAGCAAAGCAGCGATATGTGAGTATATATCGTATATGAAGAGTGGCATAATCGGTTTATGTTTTCGTGATTGGGAGAAAGGCAAGAAGAAAGGGTTTGATTTCTACGTAGAAATGATTCGGTCTATTCGAATAGTTTATCCACGGTTGCATATCATGCTACTGCCGTTAATTTTGTGAAAAATGTCGAGCGGAGTACCTTAATAGTATGTTTCGAACGTATAACCTTTCAAGGGTAAAATTTTATATTTCAAGCTTAATTACCTCGTCCCAATGAGACTCATCGAATTTTGTTCTGCTCAGGGACCATTCGGAAGAATACCCAAGAACTTGCCTTAGCGGTAGAATCAAAGAATTTAAGATTTAAACGCTTCAAAGTACCATACAAAATTTAAGCGAAGAATCGCCTTTCTGAACTTTTGAAATCAATATATTGCATCGTTTCTATGTGTAATATCTCGTATGACAAACTGTATAAGAATAATATTTGTTATAGACATGACATCATATTACATATTTAATTTCTATGTATTATTAGTTATGTAACATTCTTTATAAATATTAATACAAATATGTACAATTAAATAAAATTATAATGTTCTTAGTCGTTGTCTTTTTCTTCATTCTTTTGTTAGCAATATTTGCGATGATAAACAAATGAAAGTCTACTTGCTATTAAATGATTAACATTCAAGATAAGTCATTTAGAGACAATTAGTTAAATGAACTCTGGGATCAATTCTTACCGTAATTATCAATGATAGATGTCAGTAGTAGTGCATGTGTTTTGCAGAAACGTTAAGGGGATGGTTTTGATAAATGACAGGAAATTACGGAGGACTGAGATACTCCATTCAGCGATTAATTGTTACGCTATTGTAGCTTGAGCCATCAAGCGGCATCTCGTGGCTCTCAATAAGTTAAATTGAGTGTGAATAATATTCGAATCCGGCAGTCTCTGTGTTGAAAATTCGTACCCTTAATGCCTCTTTATCCAGTTCGGTCTTTCAAAACGAACTAACACAATAACATCTAAGAATATTCAATTTTTCACAAAGGAATGAGATCTCAGTAGTTTCCCGTTAAATAATCATGATTTCTGGAATTACACATGGCTAATTACGAATCGATTATACAAAAATGTTATTTGGATTAATTTATAATCTTGCTATCCGAAATTTTAAAGTGCACAAGGATATTACAAGAATTTCCTTCAAAAACATTTTATAATTTAAGTTTTCTAAAACTTTACTATTAAGCAGAGAGTTAACATGAAGTAAAATCGTAAGATTTTTTTATCTTTCAATAATAGGAAATGTTCCCTTCTCGAATTAAACTAATTTAAGTAAAAGCTTTAATAAGATTGAAACTTTATGTAAATTTAGAAAAGATCTACAGCAATTTCCCTTTGAAAGAATAATTTACTTGCATAAGATGCTTAGGAATTCTCTATTCATTCTCCACAAGTGCACGAATACACGACGCTTCTCACATTAATTAATCGACAAGTCTAATTGAATTGCCTTGTCTGAAAACCGTGATTTTAATGTGTCATCAATGTTTCATCAAATGCACAAAAACGTATAATTGTTTATTGATGAAATTAACGTTGATCATTTCATTTTTGTTAAATTAATGAAAATAAGATGTTTGCAGAATTGTCGAGAAAAGAACACTCTTATGCACGCACGAAATTTCAATAATCTTAATTCACTAATAATCACTAAATGTAAAGGAAACTAAAAGGAAAAACTTGATCATAAATTGGTTAATTGCACGGCAGGAAGCTCTCGTAAATATCGCGTCGTTAGTGGCGGAATATCAACATGTCTTTTTTGCATTCCCTCATTGTTGTTTTATCTTTCCGCAAAATATCTGTTTCACTCACGAAGATTCCGTATGTTTCCGTTTGTGGTTTCTCTGTTTTCCCAATCCGAATCTTTTTCTTTAAGCTTTTTTCTTCTTCCTTCGTACACGCACTGCATGCAAATGTATGTATTATCGCGGTATTCTACTCTGATTAAACGCCGTGTCCAAAATGAATCTTTAATGAATCTTACCCAAGACTTCCAACTCCATTCTGTAATGGCAACGTTATAATACATTATTTATAATAGTAGCGGTATCGCATTTTGCGAACTTATTTTAACAAGGAAAGTTGACGAACTTGAATGCCGTGCTCGTCGAATAATTCTAGGAGACGTTTTGGTCCTTTCTCAGATGAAAATTTAGCTAAAGATTCAAAAAATCGTTAGATATATGTATGTACATACATATACTATCAACAAGAAGTTTGGAAGCACCCAGCGTTTCTCTAAACTTTCTACATCTCTACGTTACAATACGTGTAAATTACGTGATGATAAACGAAGACCAGGGCCGGCGTGACCTTTTGCGGGACCGGTTCAAAAATTTCGCGAGGCCTGAATACACATTCAAATCCTACACCTAAATTTTACTACGAGGAATTATTTATTTACAAATGCTGTTACATATTATATATTTTTTATAAGCAGTTTTTTAAACAAATCCAAGTAATATTTTTTCGCATCCATAATTCGCTTTCAAGGGACAAGAAATTCAATGAAAGTACAAAATCCGTAACCATGTATGACTTTTGTACAAAGCTATTGATGTAGTTTAATTTCTCTAAAAAGTAAATTTCTCTAAAAGCGCCTGGATCTTTTTTATCTAAAGTAGTTTCCAGGATATAAGGACTTTATGGAGTTACACTGAACTTTGATGATTTTTGTCACTCCTGTGAAGGATATCAAACGTGTTGATTCAAATGACGAAACGAGTAAATACTTATGATAGTCAGGTATATTTAAAAATCACTCTAAGTACAACAATACAGAGTTAGTATAATACGTCTTGATCGTCGCTCGCTCAATGCTACATTTATACATCGTAACGGTGTTAATACTCCGAGGCAAAATAAAAACATGAGTCACTCTCGATTCGAATTGTCCTGACTCATGTGCCGCTACATTCCTTTAAACTTAATCATCGCTACTAAAAAATGTCTTGCATCTGGTAATTGGGTAATTTTCGTAGACCGCGGGGCCTCTCAAAACGCGGGGCCGGGTTCCGGCGAACGCGCTGAACCTGCCATGCGCCGGCCCTGACGAAGACCTAACTCGCAGGAACTTCTAAGATATTTTTAAAACATTTTACGAATTAATAATTTGTACGTCAGTAATATTAAAAAATGTATAGCGTGAATAGACAGATGGCGACATGTTCGGAGATTTAAAAGTAGAACGTTTGAAAGTTAGAAAATCACTCATAAGTTCGTTTGCCGAACAAATATCTCAAAAATTTGATTTATTAATCGAATGCAAATATCGATGTCCAATTGGTATTCTCCTGTTTGGAGACCATCATATCTTTAATCACGGCGATATGCATTATCTTCGTATTTCCACGATTTCGTTTCTATCCCGATGTCTCCTCTTGTTCGCTTCTCCCCTTTTTTTCTTTCATTTATTTTTACGCTATGTGTACAGAGTATGCAAATGTACACGTGTATTATTTCAGAGTACCGTCTTTTTCAAGTATCACGTGCAGAATGAGCGAAACTCCCGAGAGATTTGTTTTTTACCAACGTCGTGCATGAAAGATACACAAAAGCGTCACGAGGAAACATACGACGAGGTAGAAACGAGCACAGGCCCGACCTATCCATATGTCGAGTCGATCCTAGGATCCTTTGATCCTATTCTGATTTACTTGTAAGTGAAGTGTACTTGTAGAATCGAAAACTTGCCGAAAGAATACAAGTTCGTTGGATGTTGTCGGAATTTTCATCGTCTAGAGCTCGATACGTATCACACCACACGATGGCTCAAGTTGCTGGCACCTGAGATTTTCGTGACATTTGTTCGAGCTCTTCGCCAGATTTATGAACCATTTTCGCGACTTACTTTTTTCCCCTGCGGATTCGCGTTAGAGATTCCAAGGGAATAAAGGGCTCCTTGGGACAAAAATTACAAGAAAACACTGCGTAAAAATCGACTGACGTAACGAATGACAATGTTTCAAGCAAAGAAAAGCATACCTTATCAAATATTGGGTTGGCATCTAAGTGATGCCAACAAAAGTATTGACTAATTATAATATTAATAATAATAAACACTTATCAATCAAGTATCAATCAAATGTTCTAATCAAATAGTTTTAGTAATCTGGGAATATTTTTCATGTTACAGACGATATGGAAGATATTTTAAATAAAATTTGTATAGAATTTCGAGAGCTATATACAACTTTTATAAATGAATAACACTTCAGGCATACTTAACTTTTATCTGAAACATTTTTTACATCATCGAACATAATTTCGAACATTGTTAGGTACAATTATATAAGGCTTTTAAAAATAGCTAATAAAAGTAGCTAATGAATCTAGAAGGCTTCGAAGTAACAACTTATGATAGTTGATACATTTTTGCAATGTTCAGGAGAATAGTAAGGATATATATTTGATTCGAAAATCAAATAGAAAGGCAATTTCGGTAACATGCGATTGATCGACAACTATCGAATCTTAAAATTGTTCTCATATACAAAATGGAAAATATGATTTATCACGTTTTTCTCTGCGACTTTCCCACCGTACACCAATCTATCTAGATGGTCTTTCGAACAAGTAATTATCAATTTCACTTGCTTTTCATTCAAATAAGTTACACAAAATTAATTTCATGAGTAATCATCGCGAAAAGACTCGTGCACTAGTTGCAGTTAACTTGAACTTTACAACTTCGAAGAACATTTTAAGAAGTACATACGGTTTAATTTTGAAAAAATTGACGTTGAACTTTCGAACTCTTATTTTATTGCATATGGATCGGATATGTATTTTCAATACAAACTTGGAATAATTTTTTACGACCATTTCGTAGATACAGACAAACAGGATGTTTGTATTTACAATAACGTTAAACGATACGTGAGAACACACGTGGGCATAATAAAATATAGAAATCGATTTTAGCATTTTCGACATTCGGGGTCATGACGAAATTACAGGATATTTTACAGATCACGCGTCTTTCAGATATAAATGTTAATTATATTTCACATCCATTCCTTCATATTGAAATTAGAGATCTATTAAATTTAATATAAGCGTTACTTTCGCGTTAATTCAGTTCGTGTATTAGACAGATTCTATTATATGGTTCGTTAGTTACATCAACTATACCATATTTTAAATTTTTTTGCATTTCAATTGAATTTTTACACAAGTTTCTTTCACTTTTAACATTTAATTCTCAATAACGTTGTGGCGATGTATTTTAATCATATATTGAGTGATTTTATTTCTCGACCCAGATTCTGCATTTCAGATTTAACCGTTTAATTAATTATGTGTTAATTATCGACGATATCTGAACAAAATCGAGTGCTAATTCAAAATACAATTTTTCGTTACGTACGGTAATACAATTAGTAAAATATCTGTCGATAACAATAAAATATTATTTTACTTGAAACGTTTTTAAACATTTGAATTTGCAAGAGAACGAAAATTATTTATTTATTTATTTATTTGGCGGAAAAGCTCATTATGAAAGAGAAAAGAAGGTTATATACGTATGAAATGCAAAGTAATATAAAAAGAAAAATAACACAGATATAAAATAACACGCGGGGACAGACAAAAATCAAGGCGAGATATGAGGTTGTAAATATTTACAAACATTTACGTACGTGAGGCAGCTGATAGAAAAGATCAGAAGACGTGTTACTAGCATTTATGTATAATTAATCATTCTGTTAATACAGTTGGAATAACCAAACAATGTACGATAATAATCGACCCGTAATAATTCAGAATGACGCAAGTGTTTAGGCGGAATGAAGTTACAATTTTTGTATAATGTTAGGGCAGGTAATTAAATCATTGAGTGTTTTATGAACAAATAAGACGTCTAATACTTTTCTCCTATTCTCAAAATTTGTAAAGTTGACACTTGATATTAAGTGTTCGTAATTATGACATATTCATGGCAAGGGATAGGAAGGATTTATTAAATCTAGCACTAAGGTGAATAAAATCACAGTAGGGAGTTTTATAATAGGGAGGCCAGATTATGAAACCATATTCCAGAATCGGTTTAACTAAAGAACAATACAATAGTCTGAGTGCCCATATCCGGAAAAAATTTAGAGGTTCTTTAAATAAATCCCCAAGACCTAAAAGTACCAGAGATAATATTTTTATAGTATTCGATAAAATTTAAGTCTGTGGAGAAGACAATACCAAGAATCTGGATCGAGTCAGGAGAGCATAAAATTGTATTGTTTTGAGAACAGATATAGATAACTTTCTTTAACGTACAACAAACGTTACAACTTTATATTTAATTATATTGAAAGATAATTTGTTCAATAAACATCCTGTGCTGTAATCTAGATAAGTTATTCTAAATTAAGGGAGTAGACGTGGGACTGAAGATAGAATGAAAGATTTTTAAATCATCAACAAATATTTACAAAATAGGAAAACCTAGATTAAAAAGTAAGGACCCGAGATGAGACTCCCGAGGGACTCAAGATTTAACATTAATGAATGTTGAGTAAGAGTTATCAAATTTAACTATTCACACTCTGTAGATTACCGTTGATACCAAATGTTTGAAATTTAGAGATAAATTTAGAGATAATGATTGTATCGAGCGATTGATAATTTCAATTGTTTTATGGAAGACAATGTAAATTACGTCAAACTGCATACCGTTTTCTATGGAATCCGAAATATGGTGATAATATTCTACCAAATGAGTTGCAGCGAAACATGTTAGTCATGTTACTGATTGATAATAATATTTTTACAGAAGAAAGATAACTTACAAATAACGAAATCTTCGAAAATTTTAGGCATAACGTTCTGAATGCAAATGTAAATCATTGATTTCTAGGATCGGTATTAATTATACAAAGTTTCCAAGATACTAAAAAAGTGCCGAAAAACAGAGATTTCCTGGACATGATAAATGCGCAGAATTTAAAAAAGCCTCCGCTTTTTTTTTTGGCCGTTATATCCAGAACTATAATTGGTATTAAGGGTTTTTATGCTATTATATATTTCTCCAATACCGAGGGAAATATCCGACAGATTGAAAATTTGAGAATAATTAACATTCTAAGAGCAGGTATTCAAAAGATTTCGCGAAACCGTTGGCTATAGTAATCCAAACCAAGCAACTGAAATTATCCTCAACCAATATTAGTAATAGCAGTTCTTTATACAGAAAGTTCCCATTTATCGCAAAACAAAGCCTTTGTAGGTTTTGCGCGTTACGGAACCGTGTAGGAAGTAACGGAAAGCTCGGTAGACGTATATCGCACCGCGTTACATACATTTTTTATCGCGGTAGCTAGTGCAAAAGCGTGTTATCATGCCTGTGGAATATTATTAATGGTCCTTCATATTCATAAGGATCCCGATAATGAATCGCACCGATGAGCTGGTACTCGACCATCAAACTACTCCCTTTTCGAGCAAAAGTAAAATTTGCGGATGTCCCTTTCTTTCTCTTTCTTTCTCTTTTCTCTTTCTCTCGCAAAGCTATTCTCGGCTAGCAATGACGTAATTATATCGACGAACACATCGAGATCACTGGCTCCTTCTTCGAGATTCGAGAATGAGGATTGGGCTTCTCATAGGAAATGTTCATTGCCGCGAGAAGTCAAGAAGAGTTGTCAAGGACGTACGGACAGGAAATTTATAGGAATTTCTTGCAAATCTCTGCAAAAGTCCACATACCTAGAGCATCGATGACTACTACGACGATGGCGACGTTTAACTCTCAATGTCGTCGGAGCCTGCAGATGTGTGCTTAGTCCTTTGAATCCATCTGTCGTCCGCAGTTTCCCCATTTTTAATTGAATTTTTTCACTCGCCAGGGAAGTAATTTATCCTTTTTATCTCCGAGCGAAATCACGGATTCCAATTGAAAGAAAGTTGAACTAGTGTCTTCTCCAGATGGCCACTCGTTTGCCAGAGGTGCTCCAAAACACGATAAAACGACGAACCCTTCAAAATTATCGCAGACGTTCTTTGATCGATACATTTTTCAATAATTACGATTCTTTCTATACGCGATACCTAATGTAGAGAAGTTTGAGCCAACCGTAAACTATCGCTATATCTGCCTCTATAAACTATCCTCGCATAAATTTATCCTTGCATGAATTCCAGCTGAATTAATAAATTATTACACATACGTTGAGGGTAGGGGTGGAAAGGAGGTGAACCGCAACAATCGATCGGCACATCTCATCATGTAATCCTATTTACCTCGTTAAGAAGGACGTGAAGCGCGTTAATTTCAGGTGTCTTTGGGCTCGGAGCCAAAGGCTCCTTCGTACTTTCCACCTGGCAGGCACGTAGCATAAAGGTTCTTTGGTATACATGGGGTCATTGCCGGCGCTAATGGCATTCACCGCGATTTCTGCACGGTAAATTAGACTCGGAATGAATGTGACTTTCTTTTCCCACTGGCGCGGTCGATTGCCCTGCTACGTGCTTCACGTCGACGCTCGCAAACATCTTGGAGAGACGTCACTTCGCCTTGCCTTTCGTCAGTGTCGAAAGGAAAATCCCTGGTAGATCATCGTAAAAGGAAGGGTATGATGCCAGAGACACGAACGTGTCCAAGGAATTTCTTCGAGAGATGCAAGAGTTTAATGAAGCAAGACTGCCGCGAAAAGTATCCACCCTCGAAAGAAGATTTCAAGTTTAGACTGTGCCCAAATCTGGTCGGATATCACGAGTAAATAATATGCTAATCCTATCTATTCGCTGTCTTCGCTTCGATTCCCATTCTTCCGGATTCGTGTCCGTTGGTCGTCTTTGTCTTTTCTTCTTTTTGCTATCTTCGTCGGGGTTACGATCCAGACTGACTGGACGGTACAAACTCCTCCGGTTCCTCTCTAATCTGGCGAAAGGCTAATGCATGTTATTCAGCAACGGGGACAGAAGGGGACTCGATATCGATTTTAGATTCGCCCTCTCGAAAGGCCTCTCGTAACTCCTCGTTCGCTGTAAAATAATTTCGAAGGGGACAAGCCGGAGACTTGATCTGAGGCAATCCTTTGTTGTTTCGATGCCCTGCCGCGTCACGCCGCGACGGATCAACGAATTGAAGTTGAATACGTGAACAGGCGATTCGTTGGTTCTTGCAAGCGAGTCGATTGGAAGGACGCTGCATCGAATTAAATAATCAGAATTATGCTATCTTTTCCTTGAATTCTACCCCTATGACACGCGTATGCGATATATGCATACCTACGTTACTCTGTCATAATAAAGAGAAGAATTGAATATTTTCCTTGGTAGAGACAGTTATTAAATAATAAAGAGAATGCGTTTTGTATAATAATAATCATGCGTAGAAAATCTAAACAATTCTATTTTGCTATACATACATTGTTCATGTGGCAGTTTTCTCGCACTGTAAAGTGCAAGAATAAGGTGCACAGACCTTTTTCTACGTATCCGCGAGGGTTTGCCAACTTTTTCTGAAGAATTTCTTAAAAGGTTGTTGAATGTCTTTGTTCGTGTGCTTGGGTCGCACGCTCGTCCGCGTACAGGCCGTTCCATAAGATGTGTAGTACTATAAAATAAAAATTCTTTTCACATTAACGAACAGGAAATTTGAATTCATATTAGCGTTTCGCGTTCAAACGGTTATTTATTGATAAAATTCATTTTTCGCATACAATTCTTACAACATACTTTATAGGAAATTTGATTTTCTTGAAATTATTGTGAAACTGTATTGGCAGTAACGATGAAATACTCCTCGGCTCCCCGTGCCGGCAAGTTACATATCCGAAAGTATCCGAATAAATAATAAAGAGGTACCACATCTGAGCAGTAGCTAAGACACAAATGAGTAGAAAATGCAGTAGTAGTTCAAGGTTAAATATCTTTCAGTTTTCCATCTAAGCATGCTCTATGGAACACGCTGTATTCACGAGACGTATCGATGGAAAATTACGAACAGGAGAGGACTTATTGAACGTAGCCGCAGGCTGTAAGAAAACTTCCGATCCGGGTAGTCCATTAAAATCAAGCTTCCTAGAGAAATAATTTTCACGTATCAAGATGATCGCTGGCATGCTCATTCGCTAATATTCAGGTGAACTTCTTATCGGGATATTTTTTATTCAAGGTAATTTACATACCCGCAAGATACGATATTACATTATAGATTTATAGGTTAAAAACATCCCCTTATAATAAGTTTTCCTTTAATATTTGTATAATACCGAACAAAGAAAGCCTTGGAACTTTGTAAATTTCCTCAAGAATTTATAAACATTCGCAGAGTTTTCTGTTTCATTATTTTCCTTCCTTTTCATTGTATCTTATTTTCCATCTTGTTAATGATAAAGTAACGTTAAAGAATAAGATTATCGTGTACAGGCGAGTATAACTTTTCTTGTTACAGGGCAACATCGGACAAAATATTAAACTTTCACAAAAAGTTACCATTTTAATTTTTTTAACATCAATTTATAAAGCACTCGAATATTTTTGAATACTTTTAATATGTAAACAACGGTTTGTCTTAAGTTAAAAGTTTTTTGCTTTCTGATATCTATATACTGTATTACTTCAACATGCTGCGAAACATTGTTCTTGTTTTATCTGGGTTTACTTCAGATGTAGAATATAGAAATCAAAGTTATGCTAGTATCTTACTATTATAATACTAGTTCGAATATTTATGAGACCGATTGCATGTACCGATTTTTGTCAGAAGTAAGAGAATCGTCAGATAAATATTTGATGTTGTTAAATAAATTGGAAATAATGGTTAACGCACATACGCATGATATATACGGACACAGCCGACATGATCACCGTTTTCAGTTTGTTCGTTTTATTCATTGATATCTTTATGAATTCAAGACATAATATTTTATGCTAAATTACGTAGTCCTGGCAAAAGTTTTGTTATAAATACCGGGCGTGGTATAAAAAGAAAATGAAATAAGAAACGTCACAATTTAGATCCGAGAATTTATTGATACGCATAATAGTATAAAAGGAGCGAGACGTGCCACCCTTTGCTCTGATTAATACCAATGTTTAAAGCACATGTGGCGAGTTTAGCCACAAAGGATTCCTTTTAAAGGAGTAGGCAAGTTCTATATAATTGAATTTTCGATAAAAGAAATCAAAGAAAAAAAGGAAAAAGATTCGAGAAGGTATTGAAAGATTCGGTTTGATCAGACTGTGCAAAGTAAGAGAGTCGAGCACCTTCGGCCGGGTATGATTTGTCTCTAAGACGAGAGGTTCCTCCAGCGGAAGTTTTCGTTGTCAGTCGTTCACCGAGCCGACTCGACATTAGGATCTCTGATCGAGTCTCGTCAGTCAACGTGGATCAGCCCAAGAAACGAATGGAAAAAGGCGAAGGACCCGATAAGTAACACGAAGTTTCTACTCTGCTGCAAAGGCCATGTCACGTTGGCAGAAGTGGAGAACTAGGATGGAGGAGGAGGAGTTGCGGATTGAAGCCGCAACTAGTCTGCAGTATATTCTTATGTAGGCCTACTGGAGGAGAGTTTCGGCAGCTTTCAGGGAAATTTACGAGCTACGGGCTGATGGGGTTTCCGTGCTTCCTCGAACCTGCTACCTAATATCTTTACCGAGGCTCCCTCGATCTCACCCTCTTACTTTCCTTTCGCCATTCTGCTCCAACGTATATAATCGAAATACATCAGGCATTGTTTTATTATTTTACCTCCGGGGCAGACTGTGGCTTCTTCCCTGCGTGCACGAGAGCGTGTAATGCACTGGTGCATTAAATATCATCAGCGTTTGAGGGAAATCGTACGTGTTAACCGTAATAGTGCGTTTCTCGAAGTACGTACATCGAATAAGGTGTGATTTTGCCTCCGAAATTCTACGTTTATTGTTTATGCTAATGATTATTCAATTTTAGATAGGAGAATTAAATAAGAGGATTTAGAATGCTGTTTACAAAATAATTGGTATTTTTACGAAGGGACTTCGTGCACAAAATGAGAGTTATTATACATTTTTAATTTTTTTCCAGATATTTTTTCCAAATTTTTTAGTCTTTAGTTCATGTCTCCCGACTTATTTCTTCCCTGCACTTTATTTTACGTACTTCATTGAACGAGACGCCATAGCGGAATCAAATTTTCGACAAGTTTTTCTTGCCTGTTTCAATTTTTATCAATTTTTTTTTCGTTCTTTATTTTCCAACTTTTTTGTTATCGATAACACGAATCATTTTCTCTTTCTGTCAATCTTATCCGTTTTATCATATTTTCTCAAATTACTTACCGCTTATCCACTTATTTACTTCTGACTATTCGTCAAGTCTTTGTTCCTCCGAGCTTCGCAGGTTTTCTCATTTTCTTCCTTTCTTTCTTTTGTTTTTCGACTACTACTTTATCAAGAGTACGTCGAGAAAACATCCAGACGATCTAGAACAAAATTACGAATTTTTAGAGCTTCTATTCTCTCTGTGGTATAAACATTTGTTGTACTTTTTACATTGTGTATAACGTCTTGGTCAACGATAGAGTGGTTACCAAGAGTTTATACACACAGTTGGGTCATTAAAGAACGAGTTAGATGGGAGAGAAAAGAAAATCGTTTTCCAACCTAGCCATCGGTCGATCTTTCACCTCGAGCTCCAGTTCTTTTTCTTATTTCTTCCGCTGGTAATTACAGAGATTTTATAAGGCAAGAAATTTTTTAATTCCTTCTCTTTTTTTTATTATTGTAGTTTTTAAGATACACTGATATTTTTCATTGACTACTTGAATTGTTATCGCCATTATTTGAAATTCATTTTTTATCTTTCCTATTCCTATTCGATGCAACGATGTAAAGTTTCTCTTTGAATTGAAGTATCAAAGGTAGAATATATGTAAAATATTGGAAAGTAAAGAGATAAGATGAAGTGATTGAGAGAGATTTTCTCCATTGAGATACTATAGGAAGAAGCTGTCAGAGTTTTGATCGAAAAAGGATATCTAAATAGGATAAAGGACATGTAGGGTGAAGTTTAAAACAATCTCGTAAATCTCTTAAGTTCCATAAAGGAAATGAACCATGCAACAATAAGAAATTTCCATAAAAATTTCACATCCTTGGGTATCGTTATTCTTCTTCACCAATTTTGTATTTATATTAATTCTAATAATATCGTTTTTGTATGAGAAAGAAAACTTCATTAATTTTAGGAATTTTCCCGAAAAATATAATTCTTAACTTTCTAAACTAAAACTAAAGGAAATCAGTTTCCGATTCTTGACATTACAAGAAATTAATATTCGAAGGTATTTCTTTCAATAAATCGTCAAAATATATATTATTATTCGATTAAATGTGAATATTCGTTCCAAACTAATTCGAAGTAACTTCAAAATAATATTAACGTCGTATATAAAATAATTTTCAACTATGTTTTAGCAGAATCGCTATTTGATTTCGCCGTCAACAATCAATTACGCTTAATCGAGAGAGAGAACGGTGTTGCTCTTCGTCTCGAAATATGAGTCGACTGTAGCCTTCCCTGCATGTTTAGCCGTCCAAATTGCGGTAAACAATTACGGCCTAATACGAGGATAATCGAGTAATTATTATAAAAGCCGGAGCTTCATCAATCACCACCGTTTGATAACCGCCGATAGCGCGGTGGACGTTCTATTTCGAGAAATCGAGCCACGCCTATCCTACCCTAGCCTAATCGTTACCTGCCTTACATAAAAAAAAAAAAAGAAGAAGAAGAAGAAAAAGAAAGATTAGCGATTGTCCAGGATTTGCTTACAAATCGCGTTTCTTTATCAAGTAATGTAATAGCTAAGAAGCGAATAAAACCGGAATGAACCGGAGTTGTTTGTATATCGCGCCGTGACTGATTTATTCGCTTTCTAAATTTTCGTTAACCGGCATTAGCAAATAAGCATACTAACTGGGATCGATTTGGAGAAGTGCTCGAAGACAGAATAATACTAAATGCAAAACATAAAACAACGGATGATACATGACGCGATTGAAAAACTTACAACAAGCAACATGGGCATCATTACCAAATATAAGAGTCCATGAGACGGTAAGCTAAGGAATTAATCATTGAAAGTCGCAGAGCAAGAAAAAGTTGGTAAGAATCAAGTCATCCCCAAGATAAAACAGTATTTAATAAGCTATTACTGAAACTAGGAAGGGTAATGCAAAAAATAAAAAATGAGTCCATAAGCCAATACATAGGAAAGTCTTACAATAACGAGAGAACCGACTATTCGTTGTGGAAAGCAATAAAGGAATTAAAAAGATCGTAAATATATATATATATGTAAACTCCCTAGAGAGTTCAAGGGCGATAGGGACTTTCTTTGTTTTACGGACAGCCATTTTGAGAGACGCTCATTTCCCAAACGGACGGACAGCCATTTTTGAGAGACGCTCATTTCCCAAACGGACGGACAGAGAGCAACATCAGAGATAGACAAGACCATAGTAGAAAGAATAATTGTTTAAAACATTGAAGATTGACGAAGAAAGATCGGTAGCTCAGGACGTTGAGAATCGATTCTCGATTTTCAGACCTCAGAATCGATCCTCTGAATTACCACGTGATAACGATCTTACATATACGTATCTTTAATAAGACACAAGGCGGAGAATTGACTCCGAAGTGATAAATGAAAAGCAAACATATTCGTTGAACGCCTAAAAAATGTTTTTCAACGCAATCAATCGATTAGAGAAAGATAAAAGACGAAAGATGAAAAATAACTCCATAAAATACGTATCACCAACGAAAGTAGTAGAAGAAATAAACAAAAACAGCCCAATATCACTTCCGTCAATTATATCTAAACTCTTCGAAAAGCTACTCCTTGAAACCCTTACGTCAATTGTTACAAAGCAAAATCTATATCCCAGCCACTAATTTGAGTTTTCCAGAGTAACAAACATTATTAAAAAATGGTTTGAAGGAATAAAGATCTGTTCAGCATTATTCTTAAATATGTCACAAGCCTTCGACAAAGTTTAGCACGGAGGTCTTTTCTAAAAATTAAAGCAACGAATACCTCAAAATTATTGCGAATTAATAGAATCATATTTAATCGATCGCTATTTTATGGTGAGAACAGAAAATGACTACACTGAACTACAAAAAATCAAAGCAAAAGTTTCACAGGGCAGCGTATTAGGATCAACACTTTACCTCCTATTCATGGCGCGAATCAGGCGCAAAATTAAAAAGAATGTACTAAACAGGAAATCAGAATTATCTTTATGCAATGAATTATTTCCGTATAAGGCGGCGATAAAATCCATATGGATTTATGGTATCTAATTATAGAGTTGTACAAGTAAATCAAACCTAAAAATATTACGATTTGAAAATAAGACACTAATAATAAATAACAAATGTAGCAATGTGGCAAGGGGAATGATTACATCCATAGAGATTTAGGAATAAAAGAAATAGAAAGTGAAGTCAATAAATAGGCCACAAAACACAGTGCACGACTATAACAACATTCTAATGCAAAAGCAACACAGCTGATACATTATACGAACTCGTAAAGATTGGAAAGGAAACAACCCCAAGACCTCACTACAAATGATACGTAGAAATCCAATGAGGAAATCCCAATGGGAAGCAACTTCAATTACATCAATCGTACACGTAAAGAAGCTATATACTGATTAATCTCATAAGAAGATTAGATTGCAGATTAATCTCATAAGAAGATTAGATTTAAAAATATTCAGAAAAAAAGAATTTCGTTTGACGGTATACATGTAGCATGAGAAAGACAGGGGTTACTAAAACCACCGGTATAGATGGCGAAACCTATTGATATCTGGACGTATGTACAATGTACAATATAAGTCCATTCAAGAGGTGCAAGAATCGGTCTTTTAAACAAGATTTTTCCTTGTCAAAGAAAGCGGTATTCGTTATGCGATAACCTAATAATTTCCAGTTATTTACAACATTTAATCTATTAATTTCTTATAGTTAATTTACAACAAATAAATTAATAATTTATAACAGTTACGCTATTCATTTATAACAATTTATTATTAATCTAAAACAATTACTCCATTAACTTTTAACAATTATATCAATAATTTATAACAATATGCTCTCATTAATTAAAAATAATTATGCTCTTAATTTATATACCATCAATTCGCAGTGATTAAATTATTGATTTATTTTGTTTCATTTAATATGAACGAAATCATTGAAGTCTTCGGAATGGTATTTTATTTCTATTTAGTTTTATCTTTTAATTTTAAATACAGTATATAATTTTTTATTTAACTATTTCATATAAATCAGTGCCAATGCAAAGTCTAACTATTGAGCGTCTATGGATGGAATGTAATTCTTCATGTCCACTCAAAGCCAAAGAATCAAACCGTATTCATGGAATTGAGGAAGCAAATGCAATTTGATCGAAGGCAACGAGATCTCATCATCCATTCATGTGTGCTACAATTGGTAAGTCGCATGGTTTGGTTTCATCGATGATAATGATACTATACCTATTCTAATTAATAAATTTCAATACACATTACTTCTTTGCTATAAATTTTATATCTTCTGCTGCCGATGCTTAAGAACTCTTTACGTAAATGGGACCCGAGTGTAGTTACCTCTCCGTGGTGGGTCGCGCTAATTGATATCGTTTTCCAAATAATGATACATAAAATATTATTCTGAATTAATGTAATGAAAATTAATGTAACATTAATTTTAATAGCATTAGATTGCTATTGGGAAACGACATATTTCCGAGTATTACTATTTGAAAAACGATATGAAGCTAAAAACTACTTTAATATAAGATAGATACCTATGTCAAATCTGAGCTTATGAGCTTATTCTGTACTATAGGATTATATATTCAGAAATATTAGAAATTAAGATTTTCAATGATTTCTGTCCTATATGATAAATTTATTGATAAATGGATATATTTACAGTGGATTAAACAGAAAATGGATGGTTATTTAACATGAACTTAATGCAGTAGTGTAATATAACTAAGACAACTAAGTTGATAATTCACAACTTACAACTAATAATTTACTACTCATAACAACCCGGCAACTCTCTCCCTCTACTCAACTCTTTCAACTCAATTCCCGACTCGCAACTACCTAATTCCTCACAACTCGACTCTCAATTAACGATTGCCGATTAATTCGTCTTTTTCCCTTAAGTATCTCTTTGTCGCCTTCTCATACCTCCATCACGTACGTGTTCCGTCCGTACGAAACCGTCCGCGATCATGATCATGTACGCCTTCTTCCGCGTATCTATTCGACTGAAGAACCGACGATACTTTGATGAATCGCTTGGCCTATTGAAGTTTCCCGATCCTTTCAGCACTTAGGCTTTCTCGTAACATTGTTTATAGCTCAACCGATATTTCTTAGACAATCTGTCCACGATATTACGCTTCGCGTGAGGCGATAGATTCTTTCGAGAAATCACGAAGTTGTACGTTCGCACCGCGAATATTTTCTGATTGCTTGAGGTTTCTCTTTAGTTTCTTCCTACCTTTAAGGGCAATTTAGTTCAGGCGCCTCGGAGATTATAATTTTTTGATATTTTTAAAAGTTTAGTGTTACGAAAATAGAATGTTAAATAGTTTAGTACAACGACTCATATGTCCCTTTTGCAAGACACGAAATTGTATATACAGTGTTAGTAGCTTCATTTTCTTTCTGTCGTTGAAAGTTAGACAAATGTGTCTTTGATACCAAATGCTGCTAGTAGGGCTACGAATTATTGCACGTTGTTTATAAAGATCGATGTAATCATTGTATAGAATATAAATATTGCGTGATGTGTGCTTTGTTTGGAATTTGGAAAGATTCATTTAAGCACTGCGTGGAAGATGAATGTTTTTGCAGATGCACACCTCTGTTTTTGTGTGGATCGTTTAACATTCCGTATCTGCTTGTGCCTCTGTACTCGTGCGACCTCACAACGCTTTGGAAGTTGCGTAGTCGTCCAGTTGTCTCATTTTGTAAGTGGCGTGCTTTCAGTGGCACCGTTTCTTCATTACTTCTTTGTTATAGTTTATATCTCGTTATTAATATCGTTTAATAAATACACGTTCATTTAACGATTCATTGAACATTAAGATAATCAAATTAAGCGGCTTTTTTGACATTTTTTGTTTTAATTTTTCTTCAGTCGTCTATTTACTAAGTGATATTGTTACTGCTAGCTTCTATGGTAAGTTTTTGTATGAAAATTTGAGTTTGATTGTATTTTCATTTAATTATTTTATACATTTGTTTTAATTTCTAGTTATTTTTTGTGCAGGTTACTGCATCGATAGCAGGGATAATATAGAAGGACCAGGAATATTAATATATGGACGTAACGACGATCAATGATCAATCCGATGAATTTTCATGGAAATTTGATGATATTTAATTTATTTTAACTAAGACAGCTGTGTATGAACAATTCTATCGTCTTTTTGTTAATATTTGGTATACAATTTATATTTGTTTTAAAATACATTTGATACATATTTCATAATAGATAATTTCTTAATTATTTGGAATACGAAGACCATTCACATCACCGTTGCGTTGGGGATCCCCGTCATCCTGCATCGGCTTTAACCGAAGTGGGGTGCAAAAGAGTGAGTAGCGTACGGACTGGAACTTACGATGACGACCCGACGAAAAAATTAAATAAAATTGATGGCACATGACTGCAAACAGCAATAACGTTTATGATGCGTGAATACGGGTTGTAAAGAAGGTCACGCTGCGTTGCCCTTTTTATGATCGCGGCACTCTGGCGATGGACCACCAGGCACTCAGTTGTGTTTCTGCGCCTAGTGAGGGAATGGTGCTCCGTGTCGTTGCGGCCGTCGAAAGGGACTTCGACGGAGCATGGGCGGGCGATCCGGGCTGGTTCTGGGACGAGCTCCTGTCCCTGCGGAGATGTCGTCAGATCTCACCCTCCTCGACGTTAAGAGAACCTCCCTACAATAGAGCCGGGTTAGGCGGGGTTGAAGGAGACGGTTTCAGGAACGGAGTTGGAGTCTCCGAATGTGGCTCCCGAAAAAGGAAAGAGGCCGGCGGCGAACTAGTTGGAGTGGGTGGCCGACATAAAGATCACCGTCTCGACATTAGAAATTATGCGGAAATTGTGCAGGAGAAGAAGGAGATGGAGAGGATCGCCTTCACCTCTAAAAACCTCAAGTGCCCTTACGTGCGCCAGCCTCAGTCTCAGTTAACCTCCCATAGTCAACGGCTGAACCATCGACAGACGAGGTCGAGTCTGGAATAGTCGCGAGGAGGAGGAGACGCAAAAAGGAAGTCGCTCCGACATTGGCGACCTCTACAAGCGGCGTCCATGCCCTTCATGGGAAGTGCGGCTCCTAACGAGGGTGCCAAAAAGGAAAAGGGGTCGACTTCCTGAGATAAGGCGAGGACGTTCGCTCAGGTGATGCCCCCCCTCCGCCCCACTAAGCGCGCCAGTGGGATGACGGCAACGCAGCTTGCTGGGGTGGGGGAGAAGTGGTAGAAGGAAAACGGAGAACCGTCTCTACATCCTAACGAACGTGACCTTTGGGGTCCCGTCCAGGACGCGGGGGCCGTCGCGCCTGCCGGGACCAGGGCTGGCATGAAAGGCCTTGCTTGAGAGGTGAATCCTTCTGCGGAGGTGGAGGCGGGCAGGCTAAGGCGGGACGTGCACGCGCACTTGCGAAGCGTGTATACCTCACGCAGGTCCGCCGCGCCGCGCTGGTGCCGTGTGCTGCTGGCCGGGCGGTATAGCACATCTTAGAGAGGCGTGCGTTCGTGTCTGGCACCGGTACACGCGTGCCAACTCCAGGAGGCGGTGGATGGGCCAACTGTGCGGGGCCTACCGTAAGGCGCGTGTGTCTCTGTAACGGGGCGTAGCGGCACATGAATCATAGGACTATTCGAATCGAGGTTGACTCATGTTGTTGTTTTGCCTCGGAGTATTAACACCGTTATGATATACGAAATCTAATAACAAACTAACTCCGGATAAAGCAATATAACCGTTACACACAACCGTCAACTGAAGTCAAATTTAAACTTTCCAGTACTCCACCGACCAGTATATATAAACGAACACGATCTTTAGGAATCAGTATCGAGCATTCGTATAGCGAATTAGTATCGTGCGAATGTAAGCATTACCTTGTATACGCATATCAAGCAACTGCAAATAATTTTAAATACATTTGACTACACTAAGTATCAACTCGTCTAGTCATTAATCAACAACACGTTTAATCTCTCCATGGTCCTCCACAGGGCCATTTTGATGGCGAAGAGACGGGCCTGGGACGAGCTCCTGGTCACCTTGAATTCCGATCCATGGGGGCGCCTGTACAGGACGATGTTGAATAAACTCCGCCCTTGGTCGCTTCCTACGGCGGAGGGAATGGACTCTCAGTTCCAAAAGGGGGTCGTTGGCAGTTTCTTTCCCGAGGGCGGAGAGCTGCCGCGATCCTAGGGTACTCAGCACGTGGAGGAAACTGAAACGGTGGGTCTTCGAGGGGGAGTTGGTTGGTGCAATCGGGATGGCAGAATGGGGATGCCTATAGCCTCGGGTCAGGGTGACGTCCCTGCCTGTCTGTGGAAGGGGGTTGAGGCGCCTATTCGGCAGGTGCCTGGCCTTGGGAAAATTCCCCTGTGAAGAGAGGGACGGATGGTCCTTTTGCCAAAGCCGTGACGGCCCCGGATTCGCCCTCTACATTCGGGCTAATGTGTCTGTTGGAGGAGACGGGCAAGCTGCTCGGGAAGGTAGCCAGTGCCTGTCTCAAGGCGCACCGGGCTCGCGCATTGTCCGGACAACAGTAGGGCCAGTATGGTTTCCGGAGGGGACGGTTCACGGTCGACGCTATCGATCGGGTCTGCTCTCTTATGGAGGAGGCCATGCGATAGAGCAGGGTGGCAGGGTCGGCCTTAGTGTCGCTCCTTTGGTGCCGGATCTATGATGCGGTACTCCAGACGTCGATGTCGCCGGACACGGCCCTGACGTATTACGCCAATGACACGTTGATGCTGATCTGGCGTGGGGGAGGACCCTTCATTTCGCGAAGGAGGTGTCCTCCAAGTAAAGCACCTGGCGGTCACTCTCGACAGTCACTGGGCCTTCGACGCCCACTTCGATCGCCTGATGTCCTCTGTCGAGGTGACGGCAAATGATGATGATGCGATCGAGGCTTCTGTATGGGGCTCCAATCTTGGCTGGGGACGTGATGGCCAGCCGTCTTAGCCTCCAGCTGGTTGGGAGGCTACACCGGACGATGACCAACAGGATTTTACACCATCTCGGGAGCGATTCTTGCGGTGTCCCCCTGTTTTCCGGGTTTGCCCTTTAGGCCTTGAGGTGCCAGGATATATATTTCGGCACCGGGGAGGTGATGTGCGAGATAGACCCGGTACTTGCCGCCCTGAGAGCACCGGCTGGATGCCTGGCGTGTTAGCCTCGAGGAGACGGGCGCTGTCGTGCGGCGGGTTGGGACCGTGCTGCCGAATTGGGGCGTTTGGTTGGACGGGATCAGGCTTCCGCTGACTTAGAGGATAACGGAGGTGCTCACCGGACACGGGTGCTTCTGTGAGTATACAGAGGGACAGACACAGGGGGGCGACCACGCGATGCCATCACTGCTGGAGGAGAGACGTGAGGTCGGCGCAGCACACACTGTGGCATTGCCCGAGGGGCAGGTCTCTCGCCGCCCTAATTATTAATTATTAAAGTAAATTATTGAAGTTAAAGTATATGCATCATATCTTTAAGAAAAATTATAATTTAACTATCAAACACTTCATTCCAATGTGCTTGCGTAGAGAACAGCAGTGCAGTACTGTATCGTTTACGCGTAATTCGCGTCAAATTCTGCCGTACAGAGAAACAGTCCCACACAAAATTCAACCGTACCTAAGACGTCAATTGCAAAATAAAACTGACTGATTTAAAAGGCTATAAATGTTTTTTTAAATTGAAATAAAGTCTTAAAGTGTTAACATTTAATTACAATAAAATTGTCTGATACGTATCAAAAGTCACTGAATTCTCAATTTTTTTGATTTCAAGTTTTAATATTAAAGTTTCATTTTGCTGCATACTTATTACAGTTTATTAGAATTTCAATCTTTATCATTACTAAAGATACAAATTTAATAAGCTTCCATTTTTCACTATCTCCAATTTTTCAAATAATCAGCAGTCACATATTATGTTTTGTTTTGTAACAAATTTTTCATAACCTCTATTTCCACCATTGGATTTTCAAAGGTTTTTGCCTGATGCTAGTCTTCCTGATGATATTCGCTGGGATAGTGCAGTATCGATGGTAATGTTTTCTCTGTCTCTAATGGTGAGCGCATGCATTTCTGTTTTCCATTCATTCAATCATGTCGTAGGATGAAAGGTCCGAACTGGCACGGGTGACTGGTTGTATTATGCAGAATATTTTGCGAGAATAATGAGATCGGATATTTTTTATACCCGTGAGTAATAATATTCTTTTTTCAAATCTTTATTTATTAGTTCAGAATAGGCCTTCCTGCACATCGCGACTACAATAATTAATTTTTTAATAATTAGTTTAAACATATGCATTTGAGAACGTATTCATGGTACCTATAAATATATATATATATATATATATTATTATTCAATATAAATATTTGCAAATGGCAAATATCTACACGAATACATATGTATAATACTGCTTCTGCAGTTTCGAAAATGTGCTGTGATGAAAAGATTGCCTGATTTTTGCCTTATTTCTATCTTAGTAATATGTTTAGAGTCGATTATTCCATTTCAATGAGTTTTAGTTGTTTTTCAATTAGTGCTACTTTTTTTGTAATATCAAAATTTTAGATTTATTAAATTAATAAAGTAGAGTTATTATAGTCTGAAACGAAGTAATGAAATATAAAATCAAAGAATGTTAAATACGTTAAATATCGTTAAGTCTGTTAAATACAAATTAGACAAACTAGTCATCTTTTTAGATCAGGATTTTCAGATTTAACCTTCCCGCGCTCATTGTCAGGATCTCATTCACGTGTCCAGATGCTACTGGAATGGGAGAAAGACATTGGACACGGTGACCATAATTAATGTAAAAATTTCTCAGCGACTGATGACATCAGGTGGAATGACCCTATCCTCTGGATCATCCAGAGCATGGGAAGCTATTCTTGTTACCATTTTGTCACTATGCTCGCTTTTAGTATTTATAGTAGTAGCAGTGGTAGTTTTTTTTTTGGCCGATGTATATATCAGTCCATTATCACATTGGACAAATTGCGATTGTTCTTAGTAGTGTCGCGAATGATTGTGGTTTGAACTAAATTGCGATAAAATGTTAATCGTGTTTGCTTCAGAGTTGCGAATAGAGTTACGATATCTCGATTGCCTTTTGCAATTTTTATTACGAATTTTTAGAACTCCTTAGAGTATTATACGTATCAGAAATTATCCTGCTTCCCATTGTTTAAAATTGGATTATGAACATATTAGTTTTTAATTAATTTTATAGTGTTGCGAGTTGCAATATCAGAATATTTGAAATAGCTTTCTCATATAGTAAATATTCATATAATAAATAGTTTTCATTGAATTCACTTTAAGAGTTAGCGTTACGATATTATTCCATCGCGATTTCTAATTATTTTTCATTTTAGCGTTGTGATAATGAATGATCGCGTTTTGTTAAGTAGAGTTACATTTACAAAATTCTCCAAGTCCTCCAACTGCATTCGTCGTAGACTGTTCTTGGGTCACTCGATACAGCTACAAGAGCTGTACAAATGTGATCGTTCATTAGTAACCTCCTAAATGGTTTTATTGGGATCCTCCGCCATTACTGTTGTGTATTGCTTCTTTTTCTCTTTTGTAAATGATAAATTAATTATTATCGTAGATATAATGAAGCATGAAGAATCGCGTTTGATTTTGAGAACTTTCTGTTTTACAAATATTAGTAGTAAATTAAGGTTGCCAAACAAGAAGAATATTCCGTTCTACTCATAGCTTGTTGCTCATGTAGAATGGATGACTATTGAATTTTAGTAACCCTTCTGATGACTGCATTATTTCTTTTTCAGTGTCCCTTTTACTGCGTTTGTTACTGAAAATACTGCTATAAGTCATATTCCTTTGTTAGTGTTAACGTTACCATGAGTACTAAAATACAGAACATTATTACGAATGTAATACATATATATATACACGTATGAAATTGTGAGTGATATCATCGATACGTGTAACAAAATATTATAATGAAATATCTTCATGTTGCTATGGACGCTTGAAATTTTTTTTATTAAACCATTAAATTGATATTATTTTTTAGAGTACCTGCTAATTTATTTTAAGTGTCAGTTAAAACTTAATTTATCACTATTGGAATAAATACTAGTGGTTGTTCGTTATTAGAACCATATTTTTTACAATTTTTTCGACCATAATATTTTCAATCTTTTAACAGTAACGTAGGATTTCATAAATATTTGAATTTTGTTTACATGAATCGAAGTTCATTCGCAATCATCGATTTATTTGTAACAAAAATTCTGCAAAATATTATTTATTCATAAATGTTAAAAGATAAAGCAAGTGATTTTATAATAATCGGGTGTTCTCTTATCTTAATATTCAAATTTTCAATTTTTAATTCAGTTTTAATTTAATAACATAAAATTTTTGCTATTAATTTTTCTAGTGTAGCGGCACTCGACACCAACTAGAGTCGGACGACGGGCAGAGCAGTGGTTAGCGCCTGAGATTACGAACGTTCGGAAGCCGGGTTCAAATCCGGCGACCGTAGTCCGACATGCAGCAGTACCCCAGCAGCGACATCTACGCCAGCAGCAGAACCTATCTCGGCCTCTACACCAGCAGTAGCACTATCAACACAACTATTAACTATCTCTACCTAGCTAGTTTTGATTAAAAAGATGTAAATGATCTCCTAGAGTGAGTTAATTTAATTGATAATTAGTGTAATATCGTCTATGGAATATATTGTTATTATATCCTGATATTTGTGATTTATTTATAATGAATGGATTGTACAGATATAGACAGAAAAACGATGGTAGTTTAATATGAACTAGTCGCAATAACGCGCTACAATCTAGACAATTCTCGCCGCAACAGATCCAACGTTCTCTCTCACGCTGACCACACTCTCTCGACAACGCTAGCAACACTATCTTCTACAACGCAACTCGCACTCTCTGACTTGTCGATTGATTCTCCTCGACTTCTCAACTAACAACTGACCCCTGCCTCTGCCTTTGCATCTCTTTTGTCTTTTCTTAGACCCACCACGCACATGTTCCGCAATTGTTCATGGCTAGGGTCACGTAGACCTTTTTCTACGAAACTATCCAATTGAAGGACCGACGACACATTTATGGGCCCATAGGCACCTGGGCTCTCGGGACATTGTTTATGATTTACTAAATATTTCTTAGGCCCTTTTCCCCGATACTACATTAGTACTTCATTTTTTATGTATAAATTCATGTTCTTATTTCAGAGGTGCCAGTTTTTTTTAAATATTAATCCAGTGCATGAGTTTGTTTCAGATTCATCGATTTATAGAAAATACATTTCATTTACATATTTGAATATTTTATAGCATCTTAAATGTGTATGCTAGAGGCTCAAAGAATGAGGATGAATAAAGGATGCGGACAAACGAAAAGAGCTAGATGTTACGAAATAACGTTTGAGCCTTACCAATTAGGAAGTAATTATACATATGTAGAGAGAGGGCATAATGGTAAAAAAAACGAGTCACGTTCGTTTACTTAGCTATTTAATGTGACGAACCGATCATTAACGTTTCGATGCTGGAGAATATTTGGATTATCGGCGCACGGTCTGCCGCGTACACCGATGACTGACACGAATATTCGAGAGAGGTTTCCATGTTTTATCGCCTACACATATTTCATAGAATTTTACTAGTGAAGAGGACTCATACTTCATACAATATCCCTTCCCTTTCCCATTATTACATTTATATTAATACGTAGATAGAATAAGCAGATATTTAGATTTTTACGTAGATGCGATTTATGGTTAGGTAGGCTACTTCAAATAATCTTTAGATTGTAATCTAAGTAAGTAGGTAAGGTGTAGGTAGTGAATAGGTTGATATAGTAGTAAGAAGTATGGCATTATAGTAAAAGGATGGCATTGTAAAATATATTATTATTATGATGATGATGATGATGATGATGATGATGATGATGATGATGATGATGATGATGATGATGATGATGATGATGATGATGATCAAACCGATCGGTCGATATAGCGTACCTCGAATGAATTAACGTTCAAGGTGAAGGAGGTTTAATTAATCGAGTGTTAGAGTAATCTAGCACTGTATTCGCACTTGTTGTATAAGGGTAAAGTGTGATGTTATGAACACGGCGGTGGTAGGATCTTGTTAGGAGTGAAGTATTTCACCCGCACGGTACGATGCCTGATGATGAACTGTCCTCCTACGTTGCTGATTCTCCCTACCGTTGAGTTTCGTCTGTCCATCGTGCCTTTCCGGCTGGGCTTTTCCCGGGGTTTTTTTTTACCTGACCTCAGAGTCATTAGGTTTACAGTTCAAGGAGGACATGTAATTCGGAATTTCTTAAAGAAGGAAATGAGCCTGTCCGTGCCATAAATGGACGGCCACTCAAAATTCCGAACAATATCTCTCCCCTTTATTACAGATGATAAAACTGCCGCGCCGCGCAGTAACAAGACTTCAACATCTTTCATAGCCCAACACTTTATACTTTATAATCTACAGTACAGTGCGGAAAATTTCATCGAATAAAATCGAGTTCGCATTAGAATTAATCTCACTGACACGCACTTCGTCAAGAAACATTCGCCTGTTTTCCCCGTCGCGCCACGAAAATCACAGTTCTTCAACGACGAAAAGTTGCAAATATTTAGAGCTCGGTAAATATGTATCTCCACTGTCAAGTTCAAAATCAATCGCCTGAAATGAATACCAGGAATTTCGTACCAATTTCGAATTCAGAAATTTTCTAATCTATCAAGCTGATTAATTTCATGGAGGCCATGGAGATTCATCTTCTACATTCCAAAAAATGAAAGGACAAAATGTACAGACAAAACTCAACCTCTCTGATTTCGATAATTTTTTTAATATGTAATGGAGGCATGATACTGAACAACTTTTTATTATACATATAGCTGGCGGTCTCGTTTAGTTCCGAGATATTCGTAAAAAGATGTTGGTACCACACAGTGGATTTTGCCTATAGTTATGCGCCTGTGGCAATATATGCGTCAGCATTGGTTGCCGGCCGCTGCCCACTTATCTTTTCTTTATGCACAAAAGTCAGACGAGCTTAAAAGGTTTTTTTTTTTTTAATACTGTTTATTGGCCAGATAATAGGTATTACATGTGTATGATATTCACAATAAACGGTGAAGTGTTGTTGAGGGATGTTTTAGGCAAAAGCACCGATACGTAACGGTACGACATAGCCATACAATATTTGTGTGTCGGGGTTACATTTTTTTTTTTGGTGTTGCATTTATGAATTAGATGTAAGCCGCTGTAGAGCGGTGCTTATATATGATATTGTTTATTTTTCTTCTTATTTCTGACCTGAAAACCTGGTCGTAAAAACAGGTCAGTGAACGAGCTTAAAAGGACGAGCTTAAAAATGATTATCATCAATGTATTGGGTTCGGATTTGAGTTAGTATTTTCAATCCGTCGCGAGGCGGCCGCAAATGCTTGCTTGAAATAATCACGAATTAATTATAAAAATAATAGGCGAATGAATAATTGATATTATTTTATGAAATAGAATAATGCTTATCATTTTATGCAAGCATTGCCAACTGCCTCGCGATGGGCGAATTGAAAATACTGACTCAAATCCAAACTCAATACATTGATGATAATCATTTTTTATTGAGTTACAACAGACATTTCTTACAATCTTGCATATGCACGTTGTACATGAATTTTTATCTTGGCTCTTATCCTAAGCTCGCCCCACCCTCATTTGTATATACTAATAGAAGATTTCGACTAGATCATTTTATCCGGTCGCTTACATCTTACACTACCATAGACGCCCTATTCTACGTAGGATTCTCTACAATAGTGTTACGTCGCGCGGGACATCTGCACGCCAGCCCTCGCTACCTGGCAGCCAACAGCCAACCTACAGTCTTCCCGATTCTCAATAGACCCACGGACCCACCATAAGACGTCAACTTTCAGCTTCATTGTCTCCACACATGTTTGCCAGTCTAATTGCATGCCTAGAGAATTCTGTAATTCTAGAAGTATTTTCAGTTTA